>NW_024525823.1:1895204-2425204 GCF_017590135.1 Pyrgilauda ruficollis | reverse complement strand
AAACTGAGCAAAAATCAGCAAACTGAGGCACTGGCTGTACCAAACTAGATGGCATTAGGGGGCTTCTGTGGTAAGACTGACAAGTTGCTGGTGCTTAGTGAACAAGCCAATGAAACTAAGCACCGCACCTATTGCTTTACAAATGTTAAATGGAAGGATCCTTTAAACCATTGCATCTGAAAAACAACTTTTTACACTCACTTTAGTATTCTTTCACACTGTCAGAGTGGCGTCCATACAGAATGCACTTCATTATAAGTGAGGATGTGGTACTCAACAAGGGAAAATGGAAGAAAATGTTGTCTTTCATTATTTTACTTCCTATGGTCCTTGGCCTTATCTATCAGGGCTCTTGTAACATTTTTTCCCTCTTGATTTATGAGGTTTTGCCTATAAAGACAAAACACCTGCACCTGTTAAACTCCCATAAGCGTTTGTCTCCTTTGGCAGTCACTCTTTCTCACCTTTCTCTGGATAAGCTGCTGTGGAAAGCAGTCTTGCTTAGCCAGAGCTCAATGCCACAGTTCCTTGCTTTCCATCAGAGAGGGAAAGAAATTTCAGCTTTCCAGTATCCAAGACACATTCAGGCACAACTTATTTAAAGTGGGCTGTGCAGCTTGGGCAATATCAAAGAGGAAGAAGAGTCCAAAGAGAAGGGAGGGAGGGAGGGAGGGAGGGAGGGAGGAAAGGAGATGGAAATGAGAAACTAGGCAGGAAAGGAGCTGATTTTAAGCTCTCTTCCTCATAAACACCATCACTTCTTGAGCCACTACACTTAGCCTTTTGGCTGCTTTGCATTTGCTGCTTTTTCTGAAGGCAGCATTTTAAAATGAGCTTTTTAGTCAGTGCTAAAGCAGTGAGTGGCAAGAGAGCTGAAACACAGCCTGCCCTTCACTGACCACAAGCCGTGGCAGGTGGCATGTGCTCAGTGGCAGGAGATCACTGCAGGGACTTGTGGCCACAGCATCCAGCTCTTCAAGGAGGGGAGTGATGGCAGGCAGGAGGACCCTGGTACTGGCAAAACAGCTCTCAGTCACTCCAGCTATGAACGAGACGGGGCAAAGAAAAGACAAATGATATTATTTCCATCTGTTGCGATACAGAAGCTTACACCACGGTAAATTAAGCAATTCACTTGATGTAACAGGGAATGCTGATAGAAACCTAACCAACCATTCTTACTCCAAACCTTCACCTGGTGAAGGCAATATCAGTTTTGGGGCTTTAAGTTTCTGACAAAGTAAAACAGAGTATTGTGCAAAAACATGACCTTTCTGTTGTCAAAAATGGGATTTTCAAAGATATGGGGTGTATTAAAAACCTGTGGTTCGGCAACTACCAGTGTTCAAACATGAAAACATCAGAACCCTTCCAATCCAAAAGTGCTGCTTCTTTACCTTGACATATCTGAACATTAATTTTAAAGGCACAAACTGTGTAATACCTGTCCTATAAAGGATAACTATAAACACAGTAATATCATGCTTACCAATAGGGTTTTTTTAGACATGATTAAAACAGCTGGTCTCTACCACACAAAGGCAATTTATAACAGAGACAGAAAACCTTAATCCTGTCTGTAAGGCCTTTAAAGTTTCCAGTAGGATGAAGGGTGCTATAAAAATATTTTTAAGCCTGTAACTAGCAAAAATGACTTCATTATGATCTCATGTGCTGCCAGAGCACCAATTAAATTGACTTGATAATGTTATGATTAGGCAGTACTTTTCATCAGTTACAAAGCTCTTGATTGAAGAAGAGATTTGCAACACTGAAAGAAATGACCTTGTGATGTGGATTTTTATCAATGACTTTTTACCTTGCTGGTTTCCAATTACATGACAAATAAATAATAGTACTTGCAGCTCCTATTATACTTCTGAGGATCCCAAAGTACTCTGCTGATTAATTAGCTTCACAAGAGCTGTGAGAGTTAGATACATGTTATCCCATTCTTATTAACAATTCAGAATTCAAATGTGATATCTTTGCCCCATTCAAATAAATAGCAAAAATCCTCTTGACTCTAGTAGGGGTAGGATTTCACTCACACAATTTAAGCAGTTTGACCAAGGTCAGAAAATTTATCTGTAGCAGAGCTGGGACATTTCTCCTTTCTCACGATAAACCAACTCAAGAAAAATATACCTAATGATTTACACCCTATCCTGTACTTCCATTGTCAAACAGTCACCTTTGTAAGTCATGACATACCTCTATAAACTGAACTTAAAAAACAATTAAAGCATATCAGTTTATTTGGTGGAGAAAAAGACAGTGTATGTTCCACAAAGCATTCATTCAAGTCCTTTTCAGTCTGTAATATAGAAGTTTGAGAACACTTGCTTTTAGTATTTATATGAACATATACATTGAATAAATGTGTATTTGTATTAAATATGTTCTAATATTTGTCTCAGCAGGAATTCATAGAAGAAAATCAATGCACAATACAGCAGTCTACTTGGAGTTTCTCAGCATGTGCTAAGGCAAAATCAAAATTAAGCAATTACATCATAATAAAGAATAATTTAGAAAAAAAAAGCATCGGTATTCTTTGATGCTGTAAAATGTGCACTTCATGGTTGCATTTTTTTCTCAGAGCTAATTGCAGTTTAGGATACAGTGCTGTGGGTGTTCTGCACATTGCACTGCAGACTCCTTTGAAGACTTATAGAAAAGAAGGAGAGAGAAAATTTGGTTTTCACTTTTCAATTATGGAACAGAGTTGAGACAAAAAAAAAAATCTTTCTGGACTCAGTTCAAAAAATGTGGTACTGGAGCAATGACAGCTGCACTGTGTTGCTCGTTGTCCACCAGGCCAGCTGGTTCCCTATCAGAGGAGAAATGGAATCTGAGCTACCTTCTTATATTTGGAAAGAATAAGTCACCAACTACTCCTTTGCTGAAAGAAAAAGCATCAAAAAATTCCTCCTTTTCAGGGATAACAGGCAAACTCAATGCCTATCCCCCAGTTTGAGCCAAAGGAATTGTGATAGCAACCCCAGCTCATTGCTTCTTTCTTCTTCAGAAGGTATTCCAAGGATCTTGCTGTGAATGTGAAAGACTCATCATTGATTATTAAATGTGAACAGAGTGATGAAATGTAATTCCTGAACTGGTTCTTCTCTTGTAGTGTTGATGAAAGCAGAGGAGACTCTGGAAAGGGAAAATGAACTAGTGTAAAAGATGTGTCTGTGTGGAGAATGGGAAGGTGACACTTTCAGATAGTTATAAAGACCTATGGGAGATGAGACACTTCTGGAAAAAAAGAAAAAAAAAGCCAAAAAAACCAAAAAACAACACCTCCCCCCTCCCCCAAACAAATAAAATAACCCAAAACCCCCCCAAAAACTGAGAGATGACCCTCAGTGCTGACTGTACAGTAACCAGTGTCAGAAAAACCAAAGCTGAGGATTGCTAAAACAACTACAATTAAAAGCAAATAATTAGATAGTGTGAATCACAGCTGGTTAGTCTGCAGGGTACATAAGAATTACGTGGGTAGACTAGCCCAACTGGGCCCTGCATGGGGATTACAAGATTTCTAATGCTATGACAATTTCACAATTAATCCATTCTTTAAAAACATCTTTACTCTTTCAATGCCTTTTTATTATAATAAATTTACATTATAAGTTTTAAATTTTTTATATAATATGAATATATTATAATGTTATGTTATAAAGGTTCCTCTATTATACAACCATGTAATTTCATTTGGCCAGGATGCAGTAAGTGCAGTAGTAGGGAGAGGGAAAGAACTTTACAATCAACATTTAATCTGGCTGTCAGCTCAATAACAGAAAAAAAAAATGAAGCAAGTTTTCACGGTATCCACAAAGGCTCTAGGCAATGTGAACCTTAGATCTTAAATTAATGCTTACAGACAAAGCTAAGCATAAGCCATTTTACAGATGTACACAGGTGGCTTTATTGGTTTTGACCCATAAATGCCAAATTTCACATAAACCGTGGTGTAACATAAAAGCTTCTTTCAAGTCACCTTTTGCAGCCAGCTCAAAAGTCATGTTCTGTTCTTTTCAGGATTTAAAATCCTGGAATCATAGAATGGTTTGGATTGGATGGGACATGAAAGATCATCTACTTCAAAACTCCCTGCATTGGAAGAGATGCCACCCACTAGATCACCCACTTGCTCAAAGTCCTGTCTAACATTGCCCCTCCAGGGATAGGGCATTCATAACTTCTCTGTGTAATCTTTTTCAGCACCTTGCAACCCTCAGAGTAAAGAATTTCTTCCTAACATTGAACCTAAGTCTCTCTTTCCATTTAAAACTGTTCCCCCTTCTATCACTATCTGCCCATGTAAAATGTTCCTCTCTCTCTTTTTTATAAGCCCGCTTTAAGTACTAAAAGGCTGTAGTGAAGTGTCCCTGGAAGAGAGAGAAGATTCTCTTCTCAGTGCTGAACAACACCAGCTCTCTCAGCATGTCCTCACAGGAGAGGTGCTCCTGACCTCTAATCATCCTTGTGGCTTGCTCTGGACCTGCTCTAATAGGTCTATGTGTTTCTATGTGGGGACACCAGAGTTGGATGCAGCACTCCAAGTGGGGACTCAAGAGGGAAAAGAAGAGGGAGAGAATCACCTCCTTCACCCTGCTGGCCACCCCTCTTCTGATACAGCCCAGGATTCAGTTGGCTCCCTGCCCATGAGCGCACATTGGTGGCTCATGTCCATCAGAGCCCCCAAGGCTTTCTCTGCAGGGATGCTCTCCATAAATTCTTCTCCCAGTCTGTGCTCATGTCTGGGATTGCCCAGCCCAGGTGCAGCACCTTGCACTTGGACTTGTTGAACCTCACAAGGTTCTCATGGGCCTGCTTCTTGAGTTTGTCCAGGTCCCCCTGGATGGCTTCAGGTGTGTCAGCTGCACCACTCAGATTTGTGTCATCTGCAAATTTGCTGAGGGTGCACTTGATCTCCCTCTCTGTCACTGATGAAGATATTAAAGAGCACCAGTCCCAAAACAGAGCCCTGAGTGACACCACTCATTACTGGGCTGCATCTGGACATCAAGTCTTTGACCACAACTCTCTGTCTGTGTCCACCAATTCAGGTCCTAGGTAGAAAATCACTGCTCTTCACCATCCAAGAATTTCTGTTAGGCAAAGCAAGTTCTCCGTAGCGTGGCATTCCCCAAATCCACTTGCATTGTATTTTAGTGGGTTCTGGTATTACCAAACTATTACAAGCAATGTAGACTGGTTATGCCACAAAAAAACTATCTGTACACACAAGCAGGCATAAAATTGTTAGAATGGTTCAATTACATTCTTGTTTTATGGACATGAAAATGAAGACAAAATCTTGGAAGGCTCTGTGCTGACAATTCACAATTAGGCTTTGAGTAAGTGGAGACACTTTTATGACAGATATAAAAATAAAACAAAATCCCCACAGGATTTTCCGAAGTTTTTATTTATGTTCACAGAGCCTGGAAAAATTCTGAAGATATGCTTGTAGGAAGACATGTTACTACCTACTGGGATATTAACAATAAGATTTATCACCTTGTTCCAAAGACTCCCAGCAAGAAACTGTGTCCCACTGAGTTTGGCAAAAATAGATAAAAGGTTTGACCTCCAGTCTCTAATAACAGCAGTGGACACCAAACTAGATCATCTGGCTGGCAGGGTGAATTAGCTTGACCACTAAGTGTGTGTGATTAAAATCAGGAATGGACAGACTTTCCAGAAGACAATAAGAGAAGAACAACATAGATCACTCCATTCCATGTGTCTTCTGGCATACCATGATTCACTTTTGGAAGAATATCTTGCAAGGCTGGGCAAATAAATCATACGATCTAGTTGTCTGCTAGGGCTGCAGCTGGTGAAGGAAAAAACACATTGCGCATGATTCTATTAAGACCAAAAATGGCTACTTGATTTTTTTTTCTAAGAAAATTTGACCTGCAAAACACAGAAGATATTAAAAAAGAAGCAAGTAATTCATATGTAGCATATATATATATATATATATATATATATATGGGGTTTTTTTCTTGGTTATTTCTGTCTCTTCTCCCTTCACCTCTACTCTTGTCCTTTACTGAATGCAATCTCCAAGAAACTTAAATCAAATATACAAAGTCACTAAGTTCAAGCAGATTTGAAATTAGGTGAAGAAAGTTCACTCAAACTTACAGACTGTACTTTTGGCTTCAGCAATTCTGAAAACAAAGATAAGCTATATCCATAGGGGAAGAACCTGAACCAACTCCTGAAATGTAGATAGTCTTTTCAAATGCAAGTGATTTTAATAAACTTCTCTTAAAATTTCCTTTGACTTCCTATTGGTTGATAGGTGGAATGGGGCAATACAAACCTCAGAAATCATCATCTCAAATATTTTTACATTGGTATTCTTACAATCATTATTTCATTAATATTCAAGATTTGACATCAAGATTATGGTTTATGAAAATGCTAAGCTCTGGTAGTTCAGAAGAAATATTCTTTCTGTACTATTTTTTTTCTGTTAATTCTTACAGAGCACCACTTTTTTTAACCATCTACATCCCAGCTCAGATGCTGTTTCTCTCTTTCCAG
This sequence comes from Pyrgilauda ruficollis, assembly GCF_017590135.1. Classification (NCBI taxonomy): domain Eukaryota; kingdom Metazoa; phylum Chordata; class Aves; order Passeriformes; family Passeridae; genus Pyrgilauda; species Pyrgilauda ruficollis. The sequence goes on along the minus strand of NW_024525823.1, from coordinate 2,418,631 downwards.
CAGAGGATTGCATCTTTTATTTGGCGAAAATAATCTGATAATCTATTTTTTAATTCTAATATTAATTTGGAGCATTGTATGCCTTTTAAAGCTTCCAAAAATAGGCTAAAATGTCATTTAAGTAAGGATGATATGAAGGGTAGTATTAAAACAAATATATGCAACTGATGTAGCTATGCTTGCCAATAACATAGCACTGCAAAGGACAATAAAATCAGCTGAAGCAGTCAAGAACTTAATACTGAAGTGAATACACACAAGTTGTAAACCTTGGCAGTTCATACAAATGCAAAAAAAAAAAAAGGTTAAAATAAAGATATATTAGGTGAGGCTTCATAATCCATCCAAATACTGAAAACTATTTTGCATAATTCATAATCTGATACTGAGTAATTTTAAACTAAATCGTTCTACATTACAAAGAACATTTAGCCTCTTAAATTTAAAGGTCCTGTCCCTCGAAAAATAGTCAGTGGCCCTTAACCATGTTGTTATTTCCAGCATGTATGTGAATATGCATGATGAAACTTGACCATCATTAGTGAAGAACTGCTGCTTTAGGTGTGAAGAACATCATTTTCCCAGCTGAATGGAAGAAAAACAAAGGTGTGGGAAAAAAAGCTTGGAAAAAGTGTATGAGTTGAAATAGGATGCAATGGGAATGCATGAATGGAGCATAGGTCAAGGGAGGAAAAGGGAAAAAAATATGTGCACAAGGTAGTGTTAAGAGTTCAAAAAAACCTGTATGACATGAGGGACTAGAAAGAAGAAAGTCAAATCAAGAAATGGTGGGGAAGTACGCTGGTGAAAAAACCATCTGGGGGCTATCAAACAAGAAAAGCCCTTTGACCTTTGACCTCACGCATCAGTCCTAAGTGTAACCTGCTCTTAAGCACAAAAGAGAAATAAAAGCTGAACAAACCAATAATATTTATAAAACATGTAGATAGTTTTATATGGATATAGGTGGATTTTTGGACAAAATAGATTTTGTAAGTGAATACATACCTATGTGTGAGCACAAACTTGCCAGACTGCTAGCTCTGGGATTTCAGGTGCAAAAATCAGCTATCAAGGGTAAAGGAACTGAAGTCATATTTAGCCTCACAATTCTCTGTTGCCAAAGAGCCACAACTGAAGTAGTTCACACTGCAATTTTTGCAGCACAAACTAAGCACAGACCAGCACTATTTTACAAAATCAATATGGAAATGTCATCTGCAAAATCCATGCCCACCCTGCCTATCCCTATACCAGGTCACGTGCATGCTGATTCATACTGCTCCTGCAAGGAGTATTTTTGCATCCAAAGCTTTACCCTTGCCCTTTTTGTTGCTGTGTTTAGTGCAAACAGCAGAGAGAATTCCTTTTGCTTTATCAAATGGTTCATTAACAACCAGTGCTGATGAGTTTCTAATGACATTGCCCCAGTTGCCTGCAGCCTCCCTTCATTTCAGGCCTGGAGGCAATAACACTCACAAAAGTCTTAGGAGTTCCATCACCGTCACCACCAGCAGAGACAATTGGCTGTAGTGACCAGAATCATAAGGCTGTGTTAAACTAGCAAGAGAAGGGACAAAGGGAGAAATCCTGATGGTCAAAAGTTCTATGAAAGGCAACTCCTGACACTCCTGAATCCTTGAGCATGTTGCTGTTAGATTTCACTTAGCATGAATAAAAGAAGCAAACACTCACCCATAATCATAGCATGTTTCTATCAATCCCCATTCTTTCCAGCATGAAATGAAAGCTAAATATTAGACACTAAAAGCTAAAAAATATTTATTTGAGCTTTAATGATTTTTCTCTACTTGTTTTTTTCCTTAGGAATTTATTACACTATCTCCGCTGTTTGGAGAAAAAATAAACTTTTTTTTTCATCAAAAGAACTGCAAAGATCCATGGGAACATGGAAGAAAATCATCTCACAGGTACTAACCTCATACTGATCCTGATATGACTACTTCATAGTCTTATGCAGTCTGCAAAGTATTAGAGATCCTTGTAAAAACATACGTGACAGCTTCAGAATATTTTTATAGTTTTGTGAAATAAATCTGCAGTAGATAAAGCCAAATCAAAGCTGATGTTTTGAACAAGCAACACTCATAATAAATATGTTAATGATTTTATCCCTTTCCATATGTTCTTGCCCATTGCTTTTGGTTTGCTGTGAATTTAAATTTTAATGTTTTTTATTGAAGTACCATGAAAATACATACATAAGAGTTTATGGGGAAAACATCAAAACACAATATGCATCAACCTGAGCATAAGCACTGGAAGAAACATAATTATTTTTGAAAAGCATTCAGATTGCAGAGGAATGTGAAGGATGGAAGAGATGTCACTGTACAGGAGGAAATGGTATGTAAAAAGAAGTGTTCCCATGATGGGCACTACCTGGCAAATCCTATCCCTATTTTCAGACCCAAGAACCACCACTAAAAGGTTTCTGTGCTGTCTTTAAAGTACTGTCCTGACCTTTTTCCCATGGGACCCCACCATGGGGGCTCACAGGAGCCCCCTCCTAAAGGTGCTGACCCACCAGGAGATTTAGAGGGAATGCCCACATCCTGGAAGACATTCCGCTGCTGTATGCTGCTGGCACACGTAAATAACAGGCTGAGCTCTCCTTTATGTTTCTCAGAAATTTCCTCTTCAAGATTTAACGTCAGATGTTTCTATTCTCTCCAACAGACAACTCCAAGTAGAAGAGTCTGAGGTAATCCAACAGTGATGAGCAACCATTGAGTATCTGTGGCAAAGTTTATACTTGTCAGGAAAAGGTGCAATCTTTAACACTGTCTACACCAGCAGGAAGCTTCCTTTCTATTTACTTATCTAGGGTTAGGAAACTCGCTTGAGCAATTTGACAGTCACAAGCAAATATCCTCTTTAGAGATGCTATAATCATTCCTTTATTTCCTGGAATTACTTTACTTCCATCACTTCCATCATGCCCAGGAGGAGTCTAAGAGACTCTTCCATGGAGTAATGTCAGACACAGGGCCACGTTGTTGATGCCATTGTCTCTTCCTGATGAGAGGGAAAGAGAGCTGAGTGTGTCTGTATGCTGGAATTATAGCTGCTCATAAAATCACTCTATGTTCCAACACATACACCAAAGGCAAGAAGGGACAAAGCTCTGTTTTGAGTGTCAGTGCTCTTTGCAAAGAGTAACAGATGGCTGTGCTCCTGGAAAGGACAGACCTGCAGCAGTTCAAGGGCTGTGTGGATCTACTCCCAACATAAAATTCTAGACTACATTTTGCACAGTTATCACAAATGCTGGCGTATCCTAAAGTTTCTTAGGTGGTTCAGTGATTTCCTTCTGATGAAGACTTTCATCTGGGTGGTATAAAGGAATTTGTGCTAGTCTTTAAATACATAGGCTTCATTTGCACTGTATTACATTGCTTTTTCTTTCCTTAAGTGTCTCTTAAATACTTTGTTTTTAATTATTGCTTAAAACTTTTACTTTCAAATACAATTATTATCCTGTAGTAAATAGAAAGAGCAGTTGACTGTTCATGTTTCAGACACAGCCATTTGACTGAAATGGCAAATTTTAAAAATCTGAGTATCATAAGTCAAATTTTTACCTTTGGCAACTCATTTTAAATGTGAGGCAGGCAAAAACTTTTTGCTTACTAAAACTTCCTAAAAACCAGCTGGGTAAGGAAACTAGCCTTTATGTATGGAGATTCAAATAATTTTATGAATGCTATGAGTCCTCCTTGATAAATTACAGCCATCAAATGATAAATAATCTGAAAAAAAACCCCAAAAAATAAAAAACTAAATCCAGGTATTCAAATATAACTAAACTGTTAAATTAGAAATATAAATTTCTTTAGTTTCTATATAAATTATAGAATTTCTAAAGGAATAGTTTAGAATTATTATTGGTAGTTTTTTCAGGATCCAAACTCCTTTTCTTGCATGAATGTGTGGGAGCAGAGGAACTTCTGAGGTTAGGAATTAGCCACTATAAATATTAATTACAATACCTCAGTAGAATTTGTTCTATATTTATTATTGGTCGCTAAAACATTATAGTTCTCATTAGAATTAAGCTGTAATAATTAACTTTTTTATTCTTAATACTGTGGTAAAAAGAGGCCTGACAGGATGGAGCATATTATGTATTTTACGAATAATTCATTCAGCAATTGCATTGTTCTGAAAATCCTTTCCCCCTAGTTTAAAATTAGTGTTTATAATCACAAATCTTGGTAAATATAAAAATGCAGAAGTCTAAGCCTAGGCAGAGCGCTTTTGGTTCTGTTCCTCCTTTTTTCCTTCACTCTTCTGCACCTGAGTGTGTTTTCCTTCAGACAGAAAGGGATGCAGGATGAATGCTGAACCAAATCTTGCAAATGTTTTCTGGTTTTGTTTCCTCACATTTTCTTTTTCAGAATCCTAATGTAACACTTCCCTGCACTGTCACGTGTTAAAGCCCCAGCTCCTGAACTGTTGTATTTGGACAGCTATTAAGAAGCTCCCTGCATAAGAAATCCTCCTCCTCCTCCTCCTCCTCGCAGAATTCTTAGCCCTCGTTGCCTAATGTTAGCCAAGCAAAACAGTGTTTCTTTATACACATGGCGCAAGAAATCAATTGTGTGCTTTCCTCCCTTCAACACTTTTTAAGGACTGTGATCAGTTTTTGTCTCTGTTTCTTTTAGACATCCTTTCCTAGCTTTAAAGCCCTTCCCCTCTCCCCTGATAAAAAAAAAAAAAAAAAAGGCAAAACAAAACAGGTAGAATTCCTCTGTTACTATTAACACCTAAAAATATGATCATGAAACAAAAGCTTTGCTCCTCTGTCCAATTTGATGTCTTTTTCATGCTGCCTCAGTGATGGCCAAATAATTGGTTGTTCACTTGTGTCCTTGTCTCCCCCGACAGTTCCACAGATGCCCTGAACAATGCTCCAAAGACTGCTTTCAGTAGGGGCAAATCCTCATTAATCATTCCTGGCTGACAGCACAAGGGAACACCTGCATCTGGCGCGGGGACCAAGCAGTGGCTTCTGGGAGCGCGCATTAAAAAGACCAACCAATTCAAGAGCTGAGAGTAGGCTTCTAATAGCCATGTGAAAAATCCCTCTCTCACTGGATTTTCCTTTCATTAAATAGCTAAAATTAGACCTGTGGCTCCTGTTGAGATTAAAATATCAATGTATTCTAAGCAAATCAGGAAATGAACAGTACTGTATGCTATGATAAATGGCTGCTAAATTCTTTATGTCTAGATCAAGCAATGTTAGCATTAAATACTGATGAACTGTCACATAATTTTCATTTAGAAACGACTGCACTTTGAGCTTCATGTCCTGTGGTGCTCATAAATATTTTCTCCTGCTATAATTCACAAATAGACTACACTGACTACACAGACATTTTTAGCATGTAGTCCTAAGACCATACTGTGTACAAACTGTTTCCTGTGCAAACACATCAACCTTTCCACCCAAAGTATTATGAGAAAATGTTCACAGTGCTAAAAGGTACTGTAGCCACCCCAGCACTATAAAGCCATGTTCCAGCTTGCTATTACAACACTTTCTTAACAGAATAGTTGCCAGGTGGGGGTTATTAAATTGTTTATATTGTATTTGGAGTACAGGTTAGGATTTTCCTCCTGAGGCAAATGGGAAAGGAGTGAGGAAAGAAAAAACAAGTTGCTTTTTGTTTGTTTGTTTAGTTTCCACAAAAATGAGTCAGGTGTTTTATCCAAACATGTAGGGCCATTAAAACCTCCGGTAGGATTCCAATTGATTTCAATGGGCCTTGGATCAGGCCCTTAGGCCCCACATCTGCTCTGAGATTAAATAAGCACATCTCTCCTCACATATAAACTGGAGAAAACCACCATGGGCTAGGGATTACAGAAGACTAACAATGTATTTTTTTGCACATATGACTGAGCACAACCAGGCTTTGACTCTGTCCATAAAATGTGTTCACATCTCAAACAAGCAGCACTCAGCTGATACAAAAAGTGTCTTTTAGAAAGCAGTCAATTATCACCTATAAACCATGGTGGAGATTTTAGCAAAGATCAGAAAGGTCAGATAGGCAAGCGAAGGGAAAAAGCAAGGTATGGAAAAAACCCTGCAGAACTCCGAGCATTAAAATGCCACTAGTGCTGAGATATGTACAGGGTAAAAGTGGATAGAACACATCTGGGTTACAAATTGAATATTTAATTTAAGAAATACTTTCCTGCAGTCTGATACTGAGGGAATTGATTTGGGGAAAAAAACCAAACCTGAAACAGAATTTTAGAGTGTCTTTTTTTTTTTTTTTCTTTAACAGGAAGGAAAAGTTTCTATATTCATATGCAAAGTAAAAGCTCATTCTGTGCAAGCAAGAATAAAGCTTGCATGCAGTAGATTAAAAAAAAGAAAAAAAAAAAGAAAAAAACCCAAACACAGGTGACCAAGACAAAAATTATGAACTGCCACATTTGGGAAAGCAATGATTAACTACTGATGCATATATAGCTTACAGACATTTTCATAATTTCTCTTCATATGTTTAATTCTGTCTTTTTAAACTTATAGAACAAAACTTTAAAGATTTTTTTTTTTTGCATTTTGTTGTCTGTTAGAAAGAGTGACATTTGATAGTGAAATACTTTCTTTCTACAGAATGCAGTACCATCCTCTGCACAGTATGAGAAATGATGCCATCTAAATGCTGTGGGTTAAGGAGATAAATAACAGCAGCTAGCACAATACAGATACATACCTGGCCAATTCTCTGAAAGCTACCAGCACATGAAATCACTCTTTTCTCTACTGCTTTCTGCTGTGCTTTCTTAGCAGCAACAAAAGCATCTGTTCTTACAAATTTCATGCAGGTGTGATAGAAATTTGGGTTATAACAGATCATTTTAATTTAAGAATAATATTTTTATAAGCTCTTTAAAAGTCTCAGCTCTTTTAAGTTCCTGTCAGGATATTATGCAAATATGTACAGAAGCCAGATAAACGAGTGACTGTAGATGTGATGTAATTATGTTCCCATCTGTTTGTAGGGGTGGGAAATATGCTGACACATATAGTGGCCATTGGTACATCTCCTTAGTAATATACCTCAGTTATAGATAAGGACTACTGAAGGTAGGAAATCCCCTTCCATTCTTTTTAAACTGAGATACTTAGCAACTTGTCACACATGCAGGAAGCTGGAATGCAAATTCTAACTGCCCTTAGGCAAGTTTAATTAGGCTTTCCAAAATCTTTTAAAATTTGCTGTGTAAATAATTTCACATGTAACTTGACTATATCTCCTGTTCAAAAGGGACAAGTTTCACGTATACTTCAAACATATGGGGTGGGGAGTTCTTCAAAGATACATAGTTAAGGCAAAAACCATGAAAAACATTATCTTAGTTGTTGCTAGAAGCTCTGATTATTGTATTATTAAAGTTTAAAAATATATATTAAAGTTTAAAGATAACTTTGAAAATCTGTTACTTTTATCACAAGTATCATTCACTTTTCTCAGGCTGGACAGTGAGAGGAGACTAGCTGGAGTCACACCTGCTACCACCCTCATCAATTTAAATCTAAGAGGGATCAGCCAAAATTTTGCAGAAAGTTAATGTTTAAACCCAAAACAAACAAACAAACAAACAAAACAAACAACAACTAAAAAACCAAACAAAAACCAAACAAATAAATCTACCTGCACCTTACTTGCAATTCAATTTTAAAACTTCTTTAGACTGCTCCAATTTATAGTTTTGAAAATCTCATTTTATCTTGTCTCCCACTTATTTTAATTTTGTAATTAGTTGGTTCTCAGAGGTGAACTAAAACTTTCCATATACAATTTTTCATGTCAATTGTTATACAAGTGCCAATGCTGGCTAAAAAGTAGACTCTTCATTCCCATGAGGAATAAGAACAGAAATCCGAAAGTCAAAATCCTGTCTTCCATCCAGTCATTCTCTGTCAGCCCTTCTAAACTGTGTGAATAGATCATACACTGCCAGGGATAAAGTATCAGGATAATTCCATAATATTTGTACTAGAAATGAGGTGTCCGAGGTCAAGATACAACAGCTTCTAGCATTGTCTCTATCCTAGTAATTCCAGGTAGAGGATGGTATGCATAACAGACTGAATTTGTGTCCACGCTCCCAAGCAAAGGGGACTTCCAAAGATTGTGTCTTTCTTTTTTACTTCATCCTTATTCCCTAGCCTCTGTAAGAGTCATCTGGAGACCAATTTTTGTGGGCTGTGTGTGAAAGGCATGAGGGGCTGCTTGGCTTAAATAATATTAGAGCAACTAGTGTGTCAGAGAAGTTGTTCTTGCTTTTTCCCCCTATATTCCTTTCCTACAATCCCTCAAGTATAAGAAATAATTAACTGAAATCCAATTAATGTTCATTTAGAACACCTGTTTCCAAAATCCTTTTAATAACTTTTTCACTTTTTTTTCTTCCTCTTCCCTCTTTGTTTTAAGATGAAATACATATCCCTATTCAGTTGCTCTTAGGAGCCCAGAGGTTTGCATTTTCTAGACATGAAGAGAACCTGTTGAGAGAGAAGAGAGCTGTGAAGATTTAAAAGACCAAAAGAGGCTGGTATGTGTATTACAGCAGCAGTAACTTTAATTCTTCCTTTTCCAAACTTCATTCCTTCAAAAAAACAACTTCAGCAATGCCTTCCCCCACACCTCCACTTTTGTTTTGTTTTAGACCTTTGCCACAACGATGGAGCAATGGAATGATTTCTGGCTGAACACTCTTGCCACAGCCACCCCGTAAGAATAGGTGCTAAAAGCAGCACATCCTGTATGACAAAAACACCCACTACCCCTGAAAAAGGATTTTCCTGTGCTGTTCCCTGCAGGTCTGAGCACCTTTCCTCCCCGCTAGCCAGGTGTCCTGACCTAGTGTTCTGCAAGTCCACTTGAGGACCTGGTGTTCTTTCTTTCCTTTCAACTACTCCCATGCAGAATAAAACAGGACCTGGGCTGAAGAATGACTGATTTGTAAAGCACATACCTGCTCACCAGCACCATGGAGAGGTTTAACAGGATTTGTATTTATATATTGATTAGGCACCTGTAAAAATCCCCACTCTGACAATTTGGATGCAGTGAAGACAATGATTTAGTGAGACACTTATTACCATAGACCTTTTTTAGTTTTGAGACTAAACATAGTAATTAACTCTAAGCTGTGATTGTAAAAGTATGACCTATTAAACACATTTTGAAATCAAAATATTTTTACAATTTAGGCATGGTGCCATAATTCTCTGATGTTCAACTGAATGAAAGAATCCTTTCTCCTGGTATTTGGAAATCTTTTTGCAATATAGATGTGTCTTAAACTATCCTATTTTGCAGAGAGCAGAGGAACGTAAGTGAGGACTTCTAACCCCTCTTCTTCCTTAAAAGTATTAGATTTCTTAGCTGAAAAATTAGACATCAGCAAATATTACTCAATCTTAATTTCTTATGTACTAAGCAATTTCTTATGAATCATGTAATGCATTCAAGGGATCAACTTGTGTGGATACTGATTAACTGTGTCAGAGGGGCTGTCTCATTATATATCTTGAGCATTTTCATTAGAGAAAATCTGCAAACAAACCTTGAGTGTTTAGATTATTTTGCACCATGCTCTATGTCTAGCCACAGATACAGAAGATACTATTTTTAACAGGATTATAGAAAACATGAAAGTGTGCTTCCTTAAATATTGACAGTTGAAGGAAAAATAAAAGATTTTTTTTTTAATACAGAATTTGAAAGAAGTGGCAGGAAGACACCTTTTGCCCCTTAAGAGAGCAGCTGCATATTAAACATCTATCTTTTTTAAGCACCTTTAAAAAATTACCATTAGCATTACAGTGTTTTCTGAGAAGTCCATGAAATTCAGAAATAGTTATAAAAGAAGGAAAGAATGAATAAGAAATAAATAGCATTATGAATGACTAAGTTACAAATCAGTCTTGAATTATACAAGCTGTTATAGAGATCAGCCAGAGGTAGGTGGGGGGGTGGGTTATATATTTCAAAGATTATCAATTCATTTCATGAAAAACACTTGTCTCTTTACAAAGCTTTTTCGCATCCCCAGTGGTACCTTAAGGTTACTATGAATTGAATTAATATATTGCATGCAGTGGATAAAGGTTTCCTACAGTACATATTTGCAGCTATGATCTCTCTTACCCTTCTGTCTTTTGCTGTCTCTTTCTCACTACATGACTGGTACACAGTTTTTAGGGTGCTTTTCCTGCTAATGTTAAAAATGTATATGCTGCTGTCAACACTGGAGGGAGATCCTGGAGAGATTTGTGACAACACTCTCCATGCCTTTATCTCCACACATGAGCAGGATTAGTGCAAGGCTCCATGCATACAAAACAGACTTGAGAGACCACAAAAAGGCCACCACATCCATCTGTGAACTGCACACACATGAATGACAGATCCAGGCTGAACATGTTGAAAAGGGTCTACACACTGATGTGCATCTGCTTGGAAGCTGCCTCACCAAGGCACATTTCTAGGTGTAGGACATAAGAGGCACATCATAGGTCTTTACAAGACTATGTATGTATGACAGACTTCAATTTGAACAACCAAAAGCATCCTCTCATCAGAGAGCTGCACATGCTGATACTCCATGGAATGAAACAAAGAAGGGAATAGCCCAATGCTAAAAATATTTGAAAAAAAACCCCAAAGAATAAGGGGTCTGTCATTTAACAAAATTAAAACATTACTCAGATAAACAGTGGGGGATGCTTGAGATTTAAAATCTATATAGTCAAGACTTAGGTACAGAATTTTTGATTAAAAAAATCTTTAAACTGGTTTTCTTTCCCTGTTTCCCACAGGGTTTGACCTCTTCCAAGTGAAAAGAAGCAAAATATCTGCCTGGTTATGCTGGTTTGATTCCCTAAGTCAAGTGTATTCTGACTTTGAAAAAAAAAATATTATGGGAAAAGGGCAATTTATTTTTCTTTTATTAGAGATGGAAAAACTTAAGACACACACCTCTGTCTTATATAAACAAGGTTGAATATACAAGACTCTGAAGGAAAACCTTTTTGTTTTACAAGTCCTAACCAATTCCCATTTCCATGGCTGTGTGGTACAATGGGTTAGAACCTTCCACATTTGGAGATGCCTGTAGACACAAATGCATATCCTTAAAACAGAAGGAAAAGGCAATTCCCAGCTGCAACTTACTGCCTGCATGGGACATAGGAACAGAGAGGAAGGCAAACAGGGGACTTCTTCTAATGTCTGCAGTTACCTTTACAGTTCTGCTGTTCTCACAGACTTTGCATACCTACTGCCTTTTCAGAAAGGATTAATGTTCCAGAGCTGGGGGGGAAAGGGGAAAGGGAAAGGGGAAAGGAAAAAAGGAAAGGAAAGGAAAGGAAAGGAAAGGAAAGGAAAGGAAAGGAAAGGAAAGGAAAGGAAAGGAAAGGTGTGTCACTACATTTGTGTGAAATATTCAAGGTTCACTAGCCAATGAATGAGCTAAAACTGAAATATTTTATGAAAGCTTTCTAACAATGAAACACACCAGGCAGCACAAGATACATCTAATAATCAGGGTGCCAATAGATTAGGGAGTTAATTAGAGAAGGAGATCCTCTTGGGAAGAGCCTGCATAATCACGATTCTATTGTTTTAATATTGACAACGAAGGAGGGAAAGTTAATGGTAACACAGTCACTTTTATTTAATCCTCTTCTTAAATGTTACTATTTCAGTGCCTGCTATCCAAGTAAAAAATTCTGTATGAATTCAGCCCCAATTCAGCACCTGCAGGTGCAAACCCCAAATAAATTACTGGGGAAGGGGCAGATGCTGACAGGATTGCAGTCTAGACTCCTCACTCTAAATCCATTTAGTGCTATTAACCATGACTGGGTGTAATAGCTTTGTGTACATTAGCACCAGGATAATTTTCCCTATTTTTCTAAATATCAAATGTGTGTATTCATACACACCATATAAAGAAAACATCAAAGAGAACAAAACAAAATGACTAGCAAGCCTCTTTGCAATATAGTCTATATTTTCAAATGTTGACTAAGGAAAAAAAAAGTAGGCAGGGTTTCTTAAAATAAAGCAATATTATTCATGGACTAAATGGTGCCACAAAGTATTTCCTTTTAATACAAACAGATGTTACACACAAAGAGTACACAATTTAAAAGAACGTTCAGAAATGTACACTTCCACTGCATGCAAACAGTAACAGGAACCCGACACAATCAAAAGATAATCTCGTTGAAGTGAATATGTTCGCTGTGTAACAACCCATATTTTATTAAGTTGCCCAACACTTTTGAACCCTGATAAGGAAATGGACCTATTCTGAGGGCAACATAGATATTTGCTGCAGAGATTATTCCTGTTATATACATCTACCCTTGTTTAAATGCAATGTAGAAAGGCAATACGTAAACACAGGGATGAAACAGAGGCAGTGCTGAAAGTGATATTGAACTAGAGAGCCCTCCTTTGTGAAAGGAAATAAAGAACAAGATTATCTGGAAAGAAGAGAAAGTAGCACCAAAATGTAGTCAGAGCCAGGAGGTACAAGGGAGGGACAGAGAGAGAACAAAGTGGGTGTGTGGTGGCTGACAGAGTCAGGTTGCACTCAGAGGAGGCAAAGAGATCTGAGGGTAAAAAGCCAATTAATGGATTAAAGGGTAAGTATCCAAGTTCTGAAACAGAGGGGTGATAATATAGGCAGCTAGGGAGAGGATTAGAATAAAGAAGTGATAACAGTATTCAGCTGAGAGGGAAGGCTGTTAAGAACTGAATGGGAAAAGAAGGTAAGACAATGAAAACAAAAAGCTGTCATTTAATCAAGGGCTGTGATGGTAAGAGCCCAGACACCACGAACAGAAAAAAAAAAAACCAAAAAAAAAAAAAAACCACCAAAACCAAACCCACCAAAACAAAACAAAAAAACCAACACAGTTTTGTTTCAGCTCGAAGTGTCCTGAAATCATTGTTGGTGTACAGAGACAGATGGAAGACTTGGCCATGAGTGTATAAAATCAAGTGGGTAACAATGAATTTGGAGCAATTACCAGATACAGATCCTCAGTGCTGTTTCTCTGAACTATTTGTCACGAGGCAGTTGCTTGTCCCAAGTGTATACAGCTGAGGATTTGCAAATCAACAAAAATACACTATGCATATATGAGGCTGGATAAGGAAAGGTGGGTTATGCATCTCCTGTGTGGGGTTTCACAGTACCAAAGGATAAAACACTACTTTTATAAGAATTAATAATTTCCCAGATATGCATTTTCTTTCTGTGCAGCCTTAGCTTCCACAGCATCTCTAACACTATATCAAATGTACTTTGAACTTAGCCCTTTTTGATTAAAATGTTACGGAGGATTTCTAGAGAGGCATAGATGGAGACTGATTTCTTTGGGATTTTTATTTTCTGTCCTCTTTTGCCTCTCTTCCAGTCCTCTTACTGTTTACACTTCACTGACCTGGCAGCATCTTGTTTTCTTCTTCTGTGTAATTTATTAATGTTGTGCTGTATTCCATCTATTAAATGTGCCAAATCTATAGTGATATTTTAGAGATAAATAATAGCTGTCATGTCCTGTTTCTTCCAATAGAACATTTATGAGGACTTCAGTGTTGAAGAAGTTTAGCAATACTCTCAAGTGACAGCAAGAGGATTTTAATACAATCTGAAGGAGACAAAAACTTAGGTCTTTTTACCAGAAACATATGCAAGCAATTATAGCAGTATGAGAAAATTTTAACTGAATCCTTTTGATAAAGGAAAAAAAAATGTAATAAACATGAGTTCTCCCCTTGGCTTTGAAATTTTACATCCTTATAATGCTTAAACCAGACTTAAAATCCATCTTTTCATGTCTCCCATATTTTTCTCAGTGAATTGAGAAGAATGTTTCTTAGTAAGATTCATATAACCAATCACAGAATGATTAGAAATGGTGAATGACCATCACGGATTGATTTTGCCTGAAGTTACTGACATCTACTGATACCTTCTACTGATGTCACTGAACCAGGGTAAAAATGAAGCCATAACTTCTTAGGATTACAGCATAGTAACCCAAAGACCACAACTATATTGCTGTGCTTAACAAGTCCAGTCATTGTCTATTAGAATTTATGGAAACCAAATTATTTTCTTCCATTTTTAAATTTCTTCCATTTTGTATCAGCAATGTTTGGCCAGCCTTTACCCTTACTCAAAATATAAACTTGTACGCATCATCATGGATCATTGTCCATTCTCAACCTCTTCCAGACACAGAATACTTTTCACTACTACTAATTTTTTCCTGCCTGTTGATCCTACCACGGTACTCAGGAAATACTTTGAATTGGGCAGGATTGCCTATTCCTCAGTTCGGAACCACAAGTGAGACTGGATTTTAAATGCCAGCATGCTTTCAAGTGTGTTTGTGCTAAAGGAGTGAATCTGAGACATAAATTTCCATATTGAAAATTTTAAAACACACACTCATCCGCCCATCACACATACCCTTCACTAACCAGAAGCTACCACAGGAATGGGTGAGAGAAATTTTTGAGACACAAAGGTTGATTCTCTGCCTGGATTCTTGCACAGCATGTAGTCCTAGTAGTGATGAGCAAATATTCATTGCACCTCCCCACACCCAGTCTCTCCCTCACGTTGGAAAAGTTGCAAGATTCTGAACAATTTCTGCACAATCAACTTTACATCCTCAAGCGAGGACTTACTGCTTTCATCTTTTTTTAAGATTTCTGCTCAAGTATAACCTTGTGAAGACACTGCTAAAGTTCTGGGCTTAATATCAGCCAACACTTGGGCATGGAAAAGTTTAATATAGGAATATTTTGCTAAATTAAAATGGATAGGTACAACATTTTTATGAGTTTTACCTAAATCCCAGAGTAGGTGGTAAAATGTTTTTTCCCAGTCTGACAAAATATTTGCTTCCCAATTTGGAATTTGGTGTGGGGTTTTCTGGAAAACTTCATGCTGAACAAAATTTTAAAACAGCTTAGCTGAAATTTTCTCTAGAATAAAATGTGTTAACAATGATAGAATGGGGTGATTTTCTATCTCATATTCAGAATAATTTGTAAGAAACTTCATTTAAATGCAGAGATTAATCAGAGATTTAATCAGAGATTATTTTCTCCTTTAATGTAGAAAGTTTCCTCAGCCTCAAAGAGATCTGAAAAATCTAAAATTATTTAAAAAGTTAAGTGAAACATAGGGAAAGCTGTGTTAAATTGTTACTGTTTGCTATATCTGTGCTAAATGTCATTATAACAACATTTAAATTACATAAATACATAAATACACACTTTCCTCAAAACAATATTTTGATAATAGATAGGGGGAATGGAGGGAAGCAGTAGTACAATTATTTCTTGGCAATAGGACACATCTCTTGAAAATATCATTTTTCAAAAATGAAAAGTAAAAACAACAATTTTTAAAATGTCATATATTGGAAGCGTCTGTTAACAAAATAAAAGCCCAAAAAAAGAAAAAAAAAAGAAATCAGTAATGACTGAAATGCCATGTTTGGGACATTCCAGGTGTGACTCAACTGAAGTGAGTTTATCTGCAGTTGAGAGTTTCCAGAGTCTTTGCAGTGACTCTGTGATATGAATGATTAAATAATAATGATTTATCAAAACTGAATTATGAACTCATGTGCTAAGAATTATCCCACCAAACTTAGGCCTGTGAATTTTATTTAATGTAGGATGTTTTTCAGGGTTGCCATACAGTCAACAGCAATTCTCCAAAGCAATATTATCCAGGCTTAAGCTAATGAGTTGAATGGTCCTCTCTGAACAATTACTTTACCCAAATTTTCAAAAATTTTAGGGCATGAACCTACAGAACCTGAGTCCTTTTCAAACATTTACAGAAAACAGCCATGCATCATCTAATGCTAACATTAAAAATCAAAACCATCCACATTCCTGATGATTGATCACTGATAGATGGCTTACAGGTGTACTATGAAGGCCAAATGCCATAGAACATTCCAGGAGATTATGAAAAGCATCTGGAACTGATACATCTGGAACTGAGTTTGTGCTGGAAAATCACTCTTTAGAAGGCCAATGAGAAATCACATACGACCAAGTTTGTACAAATTCACTACAGCAGGCTGTTGTCTTCATGGAGCCTTAACTCCTTCAAGACTGAAATCATGTGCCACAGACATCTATTTTCTGTCCACTGCCTGAAAAGTATCTTGATTGACTTGATGGACTTCTAACTTTAACATTACAGTGAAGTCTATGTAGTTGGGATCCCCACTTCCTCAGCATACTTGCATTATAAAATAACCATCTAAGAGGTCTGAAAGTACCTGGGTCACAGCTGGGATTGTTTCCCCCTCCACCTCCCCCCTCATGTTTAAGGTAACCTCTATAATACACAAGGAGCAGAAAAAATTTTGAAAGTTGAATATAGAATAAAAAACACCCTGCTCCCAAGGGCAGCTAATGCAGTCTTAAATCAACAGCTATCTTTGTTAAGAAATCTGATTTTTCAGGAGAAAAAAGAAAGAGTAGTTCTCTCTTATTCAGACAAGAGAAGGAACTGGCAGAGTGCCACAGCAAATTTCTGGAGAAGTTGAAGAAAATGGGAATTAGAAGGAAAGATGTACAGGGGGAAGGGAACTAATTATACAAGACAGAAACACGTTATAGTCACAGATTTATCCCTTGTTATGGGCTGCTAAAATTTTTCATGGCTCATTCTTGAGGCCCATCTTGTTTAATCAGAAAAGAAATCAGAACTGCTTGATGAAATATGCAGATGACAATGTTGAAGGTATTTTTCAATACAAAGAATTATCATATCATGAAAAAAAAAAAAAAAAAAAAAAAAAAAAAAAAAAAAAAAAGATCCCTAGGACTGGAATAATGGAAATGAGTGACATTTAACTGTACAGAGTGCAAGGTCAATCACTAACAGTGTAGTAAGAATTTTTGCATTAAATTTGGAGCTCATCAGATGGAAACAGCATAAGAAAAATTAAATTTTCATCTTTTGAACAATTAATTTATTATTGAGGAGCATTACAACATGGCTAAGAAAAAAAAAAGTAAACAAAAAAACCCCCCTAACCACAAAAAACCAAAGAAAACAACTCCAAAAACAAAAACCAAACACTACCTTGATATCCAAAAGGCACTGGTGTGCTAACTGGACTGTGTTCTCAAACAGGGCATTTGTTTCTTGATATGTTTATTAAAGCAAGAGGGAACTATTAACAGAGCTGCTGAGAAGAGCTATTATCAGAATAGGATCTTGTAAGAGAAAACTAAAAGGCTGACTTTTTTTAAGTAGCACAATGGAGTCTGAAGGGCAATAACTGGCCTTATTTAGAAAGGAATTCACTCAGGAAGACAAAGCAGTCCCTAAGATGAAGGTACAAGAGCAAAGGAAAATACTACGGCCATGAGTAAGCTCAAGTTGGAAGCCAGGGAAAATAAAATCTCATGTAGAATAAAGTTTTGTGAGCAATTTCTCAATAAGACCAGTCTTTCATAAGGGATTCAATATCCTCGTTGTTCCTAAGAGCAGAAGTATAGATTGTGATTCCAGAAGTCCCTTTGATTAGGGGAAGTCTTCTGAAATCAGAGTAAGGCTAAGATCTAACAGCTTACTGTTTGTGCAGATAATGTTTAGACAAGTTATTTAGCAGTAAGAGGTACTTTGAGACATCTGTATTCTGCATGCACGTGGCTGAAAGTACATACACCTGATTCTTAAGTCCCAGCATTACCTTTTCCCCCTCTGTACATGAGAAATAAAGGAGTGGGAACACTCTGTTTCTTTCAGTTAAAACAACAGCAGGACTCAAATGAAATGGGCAAGGGGAGGAGGTTTTGCTGTGTCTTGGGTCAGTATATCCCAAAGAACATCCAACTGTTGTGAAGCACAACTGATTACATATAACAACATTAAGGGCAACCAAATGAGAACGTGCCTCAAAGAGGCTGTTCAGATAATCCTTGTGAGCTTGACCAAACCAAGGTGGTGTTTTCATCTTGGCTCTGACAACTCCAGGCCCTAATACAATTATTTGTATCATAAATCTTTATTTTCCAGAGTAAAGATCCAGTCATAGATTAGCTTTGGAAAGTAACATTTCTCAAGGTATTCTTCATCTTTTCATCTCCCCCTGCCAACTTGCAAAAACAATACTGAATGGCCTAATATTGCAGATAAACATTTCAAGAATATGGTCCTGGATTTCCCAATTATGATCTAATTGGCAAAAATAGTTTAAGCCATCCATCAGAGTGGATCTTCTAGCAGATAAAACATTGACAAGCTAATTTAGTGCCAGTCAAGCCATTTCTGGAGACTCACTGTCTCATGATGTAAGATGGACAAAAAGTAAAATAAGACTTTTAGTTTCCATACAGCTCAGAAGAGCTTCTGTTCTTTTGCTTTTGCTGGTTTTCTAGCTTTCATAAAACCTTTTTCCTTCCAAAACATGGAGAGGTCTCTCTGACCCCCAAAATCAAAAGCAAAGCCACCACCTGGTGCAGCAGATACTTATGACAGAGTATTACATTTCCCTGGTTAAGATGGTGAGAAGTCAGCAATTACAAAGCCTCAGGGCACAGAGTATCCAGAATCCTGACAATCTCTCATTTGCCTTGCTAAATAACTCCCACATTTGGACAGAGAGGACAGAGTCAGTAAAGACAGAGTCACAGGTTTTGGCACACCTTCAGAGGTACTCATTAGAGTTGCACTATTTCATTTGCACAATGACTGTACTTTCTGTCTGGGCATTTAAGAGTCAGAGCAGGAACAGAACTTGACAAGCCAAAAAGAGCCCTGAAGTCTTGCTTCAAAATTTGGAGGGACCTGCTGAGTTTTATTCTGCTAAGAGCAACTGAAGATGTGAAACGATGTGTCTTTAGGAGACTGGCTGCTTTGTGACCTGGACGTATATGGATAAGCATCCTGCCTGAAGTGCCAGATCAAAATATGAAGGAGGAAGAACAGCAGCCTGTGCTACTCATCTTGTTACCAATCAAAGGAAAATTGCAATTTGTATGAGCTCTGATACATCATTTGCCAGCAGCTAGTAAGTTGCCTAAGTAGCTGAAGGAATAAATTTCAGGTGAAAAAAAGGAAAACTGCCTAATAGGACACTGGGAGAGAGGTGAAATGTAGACTTACACATCTTAACAAAAATAATAAAGGTGTGGGCAAAGCTGTCACAGTAACTTCCCACTGCCAGCTAACTGTGAGTGAAGGCACTGATAAAATTGGTGGCAAATAACGTGAAATATCTGGGCTTCATGCAACATAAGCAGTTCCTAACATGAAGCACAGGATATGCTAGAAATGGAAGACAATGCAACACAAAAAAATCTGTATTTCTAAAATTTGAAGCAACTAAACATTTATTTGGTGAAGTAAAAAGGCCCAGGCTTTTCTTGTCCTCTGCCTTCTCATCACGGAAGGAAATTCAAAAGCAGGTTTCATGAGACTCTCTGAACTTCTCATCCCCTTGAGGATGGAAGTTTAAAGAATGCAAAGAATAGTATGACGTTAGAGAAACAGTTTTCACAAGGCTGTGCATAGGGGCTTGATCTTTTAACACAGTCACTGAACTGTAAGACACCTTTTTCTGGCTGGAAGAAAAGGCTGGGGTGGACACCACCCAGATGCTCAAAGCTACTCAGACCTGAGATAGATCTCACAGATTTACATCTTCTGCCTCTCTTAACAGAATTCAGATCCCCAAGCATCTTCTGAGAGGCTTATCCCTGAGACAATAAAGACTTCTAGTTTGACCATTTGATAAAGATATAACTTGTGACCATTTATGAAGCAGTTTAAGAAATCTACCATGGAAATCATGAACAGAATAAAAAGTTTAAAAATAATGACAAAAGAGTGACAGACAAAAGAAGACTTAAAACAATCCAGAAAAAGCTTTACATTATAAATGTGAGACTAAGAAAGAGCAGGACATGGTTTAAAACCAAGGTGCATTTACCATGTATCCCTTATTTTGCCCTGTGTTCTGTCCATCGCACAGACATGGACACAGACGCACTGGATGGGTAATGCCAAAGCAAATGGGCTCATTTACACCCACCACAGGAAAATACATATGGAAAATCACTCACAGGAAAGGCAATCATTTGAATGTCAATGCAATCATATGTACAGTTATATAAAAAGCAAATTTTTTTTAAACCTGTAAATATAGCTAACAAATCCTATGCTGGATGGTAGTAGTATCAAGACAAAACTGGTATCATTCCTATCACCCACAGGAATGATATGTGAGTTGATAAAGCACTTTATACTCAGCAGGAGACTATTTCTACTAATTCAGAGACTGACTTAAGAAATCAGAAAGAATACATGCTGTTCAAATAAAGAAGGAATCCTTTAGGTTCCCTCATTTGGAAGGAGAGAACAGCCAATAAATAGTACAACAAATTAGAGGGAGATTTTAAAGCTGAGAGAGATGTCAATATAAGAGAAAAGGAGCAGGAAAGGTCTTTCAGTAATTATGGGTAATATTTTGTGCTATTAAACCAAACTGCATTTGTTCGAGGCAAAACAAAACAGGACCAAATGATTGAAATCTGAGTAAAACCAAAAAAGTTATAGTTTTCACTACTAGTATCTCTTCTCATAACTAAGCAGACACTAAATTAATCTTCAAAGTCATTCTTGGGTTCACAGAACTAAAGGTGTTGATGCTCTTTGCAGATACAAAATATTTTACTTTTTTTTAATAACTGTAGTGGATGCACATTGCATTTAGTGAACTTCAGAGTCTGTTAATGTAAAGGAAAAACATTAAAGGAATTTCAGGATTTGTCTCTCAATAAATTCCAATTAGTTTAAAACCTTCCATATATGCTGGAAAATGCAACTGTATGACTATCTTTTACCTTGTGTCAAAATAATTTCCCATAATTACTACTTAGGAAGCCTTGGGTCAAATTTTCCTTTCACTTACACCAGTGAAATGAGACTTGAGCTAAGTTTCTTTGCTGTCTCCAAGACAAGAATTTCGCTCCCGGTCTTTTCATTAAGTGCTGTGTTTAAAATAAAAGACAGCATGTCAGATCATATAAACGTAGCTATGTCTGACAGTGCTGTAGTCATTACACAAAATCAAAATCTAGCTTACTATCACAGATGATTGTGAATTTTTAAGTAATATGATCAGAAAGGAATAAATTCACTTCCACCATTACTTCTATCATCACTAACAGAATACAGGGTTTGTCTCCCATATTTCTACTGCAACTTTAAACAGTCTTTTTTTGCTACATATGATGTATTAGTCCTCTTAAATGTCCCTGAAAATGTCACAGGATAATGCAGGGGCTGAGAGTCATATGTAAAATTTAGTGCTCTTATTGCCTTATTTCTTTTAAATGGAAAGGAAATAATATTTGAATGCAATATTAAATTTATTAAATAAAAAATTTTATATATATATATATACACCCCCATGCTATTGTCACATGTACTTGTGCACACACATTTCAAGAAGAACTTCGCCCTCAGTTAGAATTTAGTCTTTTTAGTAGTAAAACACAGTGTTTTATCTGCACCATCATGTAAATTTCTACATGTAAGTTCTCTGCATACATTTGGATGGACCTATGTGAAATTCATGCATAAGGAACACAAATGCTTTGTTTCCATTTGATCTTTTAAGCTTTCATAACCATATACATATACTAGATACAAAAATGCTTTATTTCTTCTTTAGAAAATCCCCCTAATTCCATTGTCATTCTCCATTGTTGTGCCAAAATCTCCTTATCCTATTCAGCCACAGCTCAAAATTGCATGCACACATTCATACAGACACAGAAACACAGTTAGGCATAAGATGGCTTTGGAAATCAGTGCATAAGGCATCTCAAGGCAAGCACAGCCAAGTATGTTGTCTGTGAAGTTTCACAGTGATGACACTGAAGAAGCTTCAGGAGTTAGAGTGGAGCATCCAGCATCTCCTCAACATCCCTGTCCTCAAGGCAGAGGTAAGTTCCCAGCCCAGCCTTTTCCTGCCTGGTGCCATCTCTTTGCTATCAGCTCCTCATCTTTGCAGTGTCCTCCTGCCCATGCTTTAGCCTGAGTTTGGTTTCTGTGGACTGGTTCTCACTGACCATTGCCTCCAGAAGTAAGAGTGAGCTGTAATCATCTCAACAGAGAGACTGAGTTGAGACTCAGCTCAGGCTGAGTCTGTCTTCTCTACTTAGCCAAGTGTTTTCACAAAACTTGTAGGAACCTCAAACTTTTAAGGTTTCCAGATTTTCTTCAGAATGTCTAGTGACTTGACAAACTATTTACCAGCAGGCTAATGGAAAGCATCCTTAGGAAACAAAGCTAAAACCAGCAATACCCACATATTCCAGGAACTGTGTGCATTTCAGGCAGCAATGTTATTCCTGTTTATAGTCTTCCTACCTTTCCCTTGGCCAGTGGAGAGTTAATGAGGCAAAATTAGTGCTGCAGCAGCATGACAAAGAAAAGCACTTAATTACAGCTACAGATCACAGCTGATCCTTTGCAACAACAACTCACCATCTTGTTGCCTAGTTCTGCATTTTCCCTACCCCAAATTTTGTTCTTTCCTCCAGACCCTCAGAGCTGCATATCTCACATTATCTCTCTTCTGGTACAAACCTCCCCACACAACTGAAGACTCTGCAGGAACCACCTCATCTTTCTCAGCTGTGTGACAGTGCAAACAAAAGAGCAGCTGTCCACCTCAGATACTCACCACTCCTAACAGCGCCATTTCCCAGGAGGTCATTAAACACCAAATATTTAGGTTAACACTCTACCAAGAATAAAAGGAAAATCCACTCAGGCTAGTCCTCAGTAGACTGAATAGTTGTTTAGCACTTGATACACCAAGTATCTGTACTGAGAAAGACACTGCATATGTACCGTATAGAAAACTACAACATAACACCTTTCCTCTGCATCATGAAAATGCAGGCACTTACTCTCATTTTTCTGTATGCCCAGCTGTGGGAATGGGTGGAAAGAGATGGAATGGGTGAGAAGTCTCTTTTCCTTATTTTAACTTCTGTCATGTATAAAGGCAAAAAAGAGTATCTGTAAAATCTGCGGGTTTAGCCACAGTCAGGACTAAAGCATGTTCAGCTTTGCAGAGCATTGAAAATTATGCTCTGTAAGGTTCACACATTACCACTAACCTTAATTTAAAGATAATGAAAGGTTACAGAGGAGGCAGAGATGAGGGGCTTTTCCCTCCTAGCTAGGAAACAAAGCAAAAACCAAACACAAAAAAACTCTATTCCACAACAAGTTCTTAAGACTCCCATGTGCTACATCAGCAGCAGTACATCCTCGATTTTTATTGTAATCTTGTGGCTTTTTATTTGTAACTTATATGAAAAGAATCACATTGATTGGGGCAGATTTAACTCAGTAAAACCTATTCTACTGAGATTGTCTGTGCTAGGTGATTTTATCAAGTTCTCTTTTGGTTTCATTTTCTTCCTCATCCCTATCCCCAGGGGAGATTGCAGCCCAGCTTGCAAAGCAAATTGCCCTAAATTGAGTTCTTTCTCTGCCATATACAGGCCTGCCTTTGGCTCCTGAGCTTGAAAACTTTATGCATTCTTATTTTTCTCCATCTTCCTTAACACCCTCCTTCTCTTTCCAATTAAAATGGAGAAGTTTGCACCGATACCTGCTCCCAATTAAATGAATACTGCATTACCAGCCACACACTCCAGATCTCCTTTACCCTCCCTTCATTAGTCCTATTCCTCTGAGGTTTCCTGGCTGTCTGCCAGGGACTTATGGCAAGAATTCAAAATCTTGTACACTTTATCCCCTCAAAATCATTCTTGAATTTAAGCAGCCTGCTCCTTGGGCCCAGCATGAGAAATGCTGCTAACAGATTCAGAGAGGAGGGGAGAAAAGAAAGAAAATGATTTATTTAAAAGGTTAAAAAGCTCCCATAAAAGAAGCTAAGCTAAAAGAGGTTAAACTTCCGGGCTAATTGGCTTCCATTTCCTTTTAAAAATTCTTTCTGGAAGACAACAAATGACAGGAAGGTGTTCCTGTTTTATTTAAGAGTATTCATGCCTACAGAAAACGCATCATTCTCTTAACACCTCAGGCATGTTCACTCAAATTATACACCCAGCACAGAAAAAAAAGCTAAGCAGTCAGAGGCTTAAGCAGCTGGGTTGTTGGGGGGTTTTAGGTCTTTTTTTTTTAAAAAAAAATCACCATCTAATTTTCCAACAAATGTGAGCACTGCAGTACCATGGCATCAGCCACTCTCATCTGACACTTTAAATAACTAACATCATGTCAAGCTGTCAGTAACAATAGCCACATTGGCAAGTCTGACAAAGCAGAGGGAAGTACTGCATCCTCACATTACTACTTAAAACTATATAAACTCTCCTCATAGACCATGCAACTTTTCTGCCTTTATTGAACACTAATTTTTCAAATGCATAATGTAGTGGCTGAAGGCCCCTGTGTGGAACTATGGTTTTTTCTCATGAGCTGATTTAAAGCAGTCATTTAAAGCCTTTAATGCAAAATATTGGTATTAATGGTCTGATGCTCCATGACTGCTTGTCTTCAAATCACACTCACAAGGTCTCCTTCCCTGTACACCAGAAGAAGCTTTTGTCTTTTCAAATGCTACAATATTGTCATAGCACTGTAGTAGTCTTCACAAGAGAGATTTTTAGCAACTTATAAATTGATTTACCCTCTCTAGTAAAGCCAGGTAAAACAAGGGGTTTGCAGCACTGAATTTTTGCCTTCTCTTAGCTGACCATTTCTCACAAGCCACAGTTTCCCAGGTAGTACTGAATTGGTGAGATAGTTTGTAGGAGTTAAGGTGTGCATGTGTGTGTAGGTGTGTGATGGTTAAAAGTCTGCTTTGAAGGATTTTTGTGACTTGAGACTTTTAATTTTTTCCATCTCCTCATTTCTCAGCCATTATTTCTGGATGCAGGATGATTCCTGCCTAAAGAAAGCAATATCCTTGGAATTTATTTTTTTTTAATTGAAGGAGAAAAAACACCTATTATTTGTGAAAGCCACGTCTGATCTTTTTTTCCCCCTTTTATTAAAGGCCTCTTTACTAATTACTGCTTCTCATTCCATTTACAGATGTAAACAGAAAAGGGTATTATAACTGAGATCTGGTTGTAAAAATACCACATTGTAAATAATACAACATTTAAGTGTTCCAAATCTTTCTGTAATATCTTATGGCATTTCATCAAGTCATGTCCATAAGCAAGTGACAACATTCACCCCTTCCCATGCAGACAGGTAACAAACAGCAAACTGTGCAGGATCAGAACCAACACACACCATTTTTAGAGCCAACAAAAGGAAAAAGAAAAGTAGCAACTGTTCATAAATACACAGTGCATATATAGCACTCTAAAAATCCTAAACAATACCTTCTATCAAGTTAATAGAATACACTCTGAGAATTCAGTTTATTAAAACACCATAAAATAACAATTATTAAATTAAATTAAATAAACTTACTATATCTATAGTAGAAAATCTCAGAAAGGAACAACCAATATCTGAGTGCTAGAATACTGTTGGGATACATTCAGTGTTACTAATAGCCTCTGCCCAGGAAAGGCCACAGATAATACAAGCCAAGGACTGTACTAAAGAGCTGCAGGTTAAATAATTCATGGATAAGTAGCATGGGTATATTGTACTACAGTACTTTGTGGATATTTGTGTGACCTGCAAGCACCACCAAGCTACAGATGTTATGTAAAGTATTGTACAAACAAAACAGTAATGTTGTATTCAACAACCATGCTAATTTAAAGATGGGCCTTCAAAAATATTCAGGTCAGGATTTAAATCTTGGGGTCTTCGTTGTACATTTTCAGCAGATTCTCTCACTCTGGCATTTTTAAGTTTGATGCCATCCATCAGCAAGCAACAAGACCATGACCAGGAGGAAATGTCAATCTTTAAAAGTTAGCTGCCAAACTGAGATAATTTTTATGTTTCTGATTCTTGGAGTGAAATCAAAAATCTGTTATTCAGTTCCCATGTTCCTTAAGTACATGGGGAAAATGGGGTATTTTAGAAGAAGCCAGTGAGGCCCTGAGCTGTGAGCTACCTAAAATTATTGTATTCCACAAGCAGCCACCTACAATGCATTTAGAGAGAAAAGACCAGCCCTTTACCTATATTCTCCACCCTCCTAACTCAGGAACTCAAGCAGTACCTCTGTCTGTATGAGACCAGAACCTTGAAATTTATTTCTGTGTTCTCACTCCTCAGACTGGAGGTGGCTGTCTTTGACACAGCAAATCTCAGTTTTGATAGTTCCAAGAGCAAGAGTGGAGAGCACAATTTCCATCCAGAGTAGCCTTGCATCTACCAATGTAAAAGACAGATTTTTGAACAGTGTAAACTTGAACCTGCTCAACTAAAGAAAGGAACTAAGCCCAAGCTTCAAGATTAAAGAAAATTTTTAAAACATGCTATTCTATAAAATATTAAATTGTTCTTCTATTTATCTATTTTAGGAGTTTGATACTAATTCAAAAGCCACATTTTGCATGTGGCATACAGGAGTTACCATGCGTGAGGTACATTTTCACACTGCCAACTGATGGAGTTTCTTAAAATTATACACTGAACCCAATTGTTCCTGAACATCACCTGGCTTGCATCTGGTGTAGACTCCCAGTTTCAACACGGTCAATATGTTGACCATGATCATGAACATGATGGTCCTGAAAAAGCTCACTAGTGCAATTCCATGTAGCCAGGGCATTTTAACTTAAATAAGAAGCCCAAATCTTCTTACTTTATCCAGTGGTCTGATGACAGCTAACTGCAGATTTTCAGTTTTAGATTTGGGTATTTAAATTCACTTCAGACCTGGGTATCTAAATACTTTCTGTCTCTTTTGAATCTGCACTGGTTTTACTAAAAGTTTTCTGGTTTCCTAGATAAGATCACACTACAGGTGAAATCTAAATTTTCCAGATCAAAATCTTTGTCATACCTGTTAGCTTCTCATGTCAGCTTCTATTTTTATGAACAAACCTAACTTCTGACTCAGGAAAATACATATATTTCAAATACAAAGCACTTTCTGCAGTGTATTAAAAACTGAATTTAAAAAGTTAGACTGAGAGAAGACAGACCACTGCCCTGACTTGCCACTTTTTATTGAGAAAAAATGTTACTTAAATTATTTTCCTTGAATGAAGTAAACCAATTTTTCCTTACTCTGTGTAAATCATCATTATAGATTTTCTAAGTCACATACAATATCGATATCTGCAATCCTGGTAAAAAAATACCATACAAAAAAACGGCATTTTCATCCCAGCTTGGAGATCTCTGACTTTCTATTTTGAGACATGTTTACATTCAAAGGCTAGATTAATAGATTTACAGTACTCTTTTAAGGAACACTAGAACAAGTATTTCTGTGAATTTAGACTCTGACACACTTTTTCCAATGTTAATTGCACCATATGTTTGGTTTGTTACTTGTCTCAATCTGCAGAAAACCCTGAATATACTCTTAGATACACCTCTCAAATGTTAAGTAATTAAAATATGCTTAATAGTTCCAGATTTTGTTGGCAACTTCAAAGGGAACCATGAATCATATCCACCCTACTCTCATCAGACCCTATCAACAGTGGAAATGAATATTTGTTGATCATGACATAGTAAATCTCCAGCACCATGGAAGTATTTCATCCAACAGTTCTGAAATTATCTCCCTTCCCCTACACGTGCTCCCTTTTTTACAGCTACTGAAAGAACAGCTAGAATATGTGAGGCTGTGAAAAAAATTGTAAATAATTACATTAGAACTATTCAGAAAAAAAGAAGTAAAAATAAAATATCTGATATAGAATTGAGAGTACAGTGCGAGTACATCAACAATTTAATCTTTAAAAATCATGTATCACAAAATTCCATTTACAAAATATTAATTACAATCCAGTGTTCTAATTATTATTTTTAGGCTAGAATCCCTTTCCCTCAACACTGTGTTTCCCAACACAACTACTATTTGAAGGAGGATCTGAGGAGAGGAAAGTTTGAGAGACAGGAAGATCTAGAGAATGACCCCTTTGACATGGTCCTCCACAATATCCTCTTCTCTAAATTAGTGACAGATGGATTTGGTAAGTGAACTGTTAGATGGATAAGAGAGTGCTTGGACAGTCACACTCATAGGGTTGTGATCAATGGGATCATTGATCCCATTGGAAGCATTGTGAGACCCAATGGAATCATTGAGAAGCAGTGTCCCTCAAGAGTCCATATTAAGCCGAGTGATATTTTGGTTTTCATTAATGACATAGAAGGATCAAGTGCACCCTCAACAACTTTGCAGATGACACCAATTCAGTGTTGTGCCTGACACACCTGAAGGGTGGGATGCAAACCTGAGGGACCTGAACAAGGCTGAGAAATGGGTCCATGTGAATCTCATGAGGTTTAGCAAGACCAAGCACAGGGCGCTGCACCTGGGTCACAGCAACCCCTGGTATTAAGGCAGGCTGGGGGATGGACAGATCAGAGAAACCCTGCTGAGAAGGACTTGGGGTGCTGGTGGGTGAGAGGATGGATGTGACCCAGCAATGTGCACTCACAACGTGGAAAGCCAAATGTGTCCTGGGCACAGATAAGTGCATGTTTTCTGGCTGCTAAAAGTCTGGGATCACTGAGCTTTTACTTGTCAACTGTCACTCCACTTACCTACTTATTATTAAAAATTGTTTATTTAAAGTAAGAAATCAGGAAAACAAGCTTAAATGTGTATTTATGGCTAAAGAGTAAGGTGCTAATATAATACAAAGAGAGGCAAGTCAGTTGGTCAGGGGTACTTTTGTTCTAAGAGAGACGAAACCTCCTCACTTTTGCTGATATCTTCTCCTCACTAGACAGCAGCAAGTTACTGCCAGCCAAAACTCAGCAAAAGCTGTCACTTCACAAACAGATAGCAATCCAAGTAGCTCTATACAGGGCAACATATTCCAGTACCATCTCCTGCTGAACTGGAAAGCATTTTTGCACAGAAGTGAGATAGCTCCACTGATCATCTAACAACTGGACTTCTCGGGGAACTAACACTAACATAAGTAAAACCAAACCAGAAACAAAACAAGCTTGATGGTTCTCTAAATTGAATTACCTCAGTTCAAGTTTCAGCAAGCACGAGTGCTTTCAACCACAAAAGGAGACGGAGGCCACCTTGCCACAAGTAAAAGCTGTGGAAGTGGAGGAACTAAATTCTGCTGCTAAGATCTTTTAGCTTGGCTTGGCTGCTTGCAGAAGTGCAGCCAATGGCTTGTACACCTCGTGTTTGTCTCACATTGTTGGTTGACTTCCTTCAGATTTCATAAAAGTTATTTTATATGTAAATCCTCAGTAATCAAGACAAGAGGTACACATTAACTTTTAGTGGTTTCATTGGACTTTTCTCTTAAAAACATTATGGACCTTGAGTATGCTCAGTACTGCTTATAATACACTAAAAACATTTCCATTTATTCTTTTAGTTACTACAGGCAATTTAGTGCCTCATTTTTTATTTTTTTTTACTACTGTAAGTCAAAAAGACTTATTCTCCCTAAAATTAAACCAGTACAAACCTGGAGTAATTCTCTTAAAATCAATGAATTTTGTTGGTATAAAAACGAGGCAGTTATGTAATGAATTCAAAATAGTTTTACACGTGAATTTTCATGATGATGAGTAGACCTGAATTCCAAATAGGAACTCATCATGAAAGTATTTCATGGTAGGATTTTATACTCTCTGGTGTATCCATAGTGTTCCATGTACTACTTGAATCATCTATACAAGTATTTTAATCAAACAAGTTTTGAATTAAAGAAGTACATAGCTCCAGAATCAGCACTAGTCTAGATACTCCATTTCAAAATCTTTCATTATTATTAAAATAATTTGAATAATTTGCCAGCTTTTCTAGAAGAGAGGCATTTTATATTAAAAAAAAGTATTTAAACAATGTAGATCTATCATAAGGGAAGTTTGGGATATAATCATCTTTGATAATTTTTCAATGATTTACTAACCATAAAAGATGAGTCACAATGGCCTCTGAGGTTACACACAGCTTTGAAAGATTGGTAAGATCATGTCAAATGTCAAGGAAGAGAACATGGGTATGTTTTTCCTTAAGTGGTTCTTCATTCTACTAGTTTGAACTTCTTGAAGATTTACAATTCTTGTTCACTGGGGGAGAAAAGAGCTCAAGGGTAACCATACTTTATCAAACCACCTCTGCAAACATCTCTAAAGAGAAGAGCTGTTTCAAGTCAAAAAGCATAGCACAAATTTATTTCTTTTGACCTGACTTTAGACTATGGCAGTGCAGCAGTAGCAAAATGAAAAACTTTTGCATAACTACCTGCAGAGCCCATATCTGAGATGCAAGATGGCATTTCAAAGACTTATCCAAAATCAGAAGATGGGAAGCCTTCACTTGATCAGCTTTCACCATATCACCAGATGTTGCTGCAGCATTTGCAAAAGCAACAGGATCACAACTTGTATGATAAGTTAGCTACCAACAAAAAGTTCAGACATCTATCTGTACTACTAGAAAAATCAATTTTCCATGAAATAAAATACAGAAAGTAATTTATTATAAAATGGAGTAATTGACTAGACTAGTTTTGTTATTTCACCATACATCATTTGTAGTAAAAAAAAGAGGAGAAAAGAGAAAAGCAATAAAATATATACAATTATAGAAAAATCACATAGCAGTAACCACATATGAAACTCTTAGCAACTACACGTCCTAACTTCTGCTCCCCAGATAGCAGTACAACTTTATTTGCTCTGATAACAACACATGCATGGTGGCAAGGAGTGATGAATCACTCATATCCTCCATACTTCAGTGAACTGACCAACCCTCTCCAGGGAAGTGAAATTATGGCCACACATCTTTAGATCACGCCTCAATAACAATTATATTCTAATGCATTTCTTGAGACTTCTGCTATAATAAAGGGGGAGGGTGCTTTGAGGTTTTTGTTTTTGTATTTTTTAACAAGTGCTTCCTCACATAGGTGAATTAAAACATCCATAAAGCAGGTCATTACATGACCAATACAACATAAATTTTCACAGGGAGCTGTGACAAACTCACAGAATAAACAAAAACATTAGTTTCTCCCAGTCATTAATATGATATGTCACAAAAGTAAGGAATAAATTCTCCCATTCTACAAAATGAAATCAATATGGATTTGTCTATCAGTATAGAAATGCCTATGTGGAGCCCTAAACAATGTTTAGCCAGCATATCAATGACTATGCCATCTTGACATCTAAATGTCTAAAACTAAGCTAATCCCAAAGGAAACACCAAGGAAGTAGATGAGCCTGTAAAATCTTCTCTTTGGGAAGGCTGGATTATATTATGTCTTTCCTTACAGGCAGCAAGCATGGCTTGAGTTAAATAATACTCATCTTGGTTTGGGATGGTGAATTCAAATGGCATTATTAGCTAGAGTACTTAAATAATTCCCCTCAGGAAATGCCTGCCTCCCTCTGTTGGCAATAGAGTGAGCTTAGGAAAGCTAGGCTCCTAGCCTAGAAACATCAAAGTATTCTGTATTTACAGATTTTCAAATCAAAGCAAATTTTGGTTCAGTATAACATTTCACTTCTCAAATGTAACTGCTGAAGGAGAACTCATAAAAGAAATATCTCTGTTAAATCAATTTTTCCTATTTTATTTTGTAAGGAATTAAAATTGATGATCCATTTGCAGTTCAGATGCAGTGAGGTGGAAAGCTTCCATTTTTTTTCCCAGCCTTCCTGAACTGAAATATGACTTATTGCAAGGCAGTACCCTCCTCATTATTTTATCAGTTACAGATTGAAACATGATTCTCCACGAAAAGAACATTTCAGACAGGTAGCTTGATTTGGGATCTGTGCTTTTAAGTGGTTCAGCTTTGGGAACAGTTTTGTTGTGCAAATTATTTGCAATAACTGAGTACTATAATGGCCAGTGCTTGGAGAACCTTGTTGAGCACCATATAATAAATAGAAATTGCAAAACAAAAGTAAATGCTAGTGGAAGAGCACACAACTGGAGAATTGAAAATCTCTGGTACACAATTTGAAATAGTTCCAGAGAAGAGAATACTTATTACTGAGTTAAAACTGTGTCAAGGAGGTCCAGTTTTTGACAGGTCACTGAATGAAAACAACTGACAAAGAGAATCAGATTGTCTCATTCTGCATTTGCAATCAATGTCAATTGCCCATGTCAGAGAATACCGTCAAAAAATAACCCTATTACTGACAACAGCAGATTTTAATGCATTTCATGTGCTCAGTAATTTTCAGCTAGCTCAGATAAAATATGCCAACTACGAAACTACATTGCAAAAATTTGAGTACTGTTCTGTCTTCTGAGAGGAATATGTTAAATAGAAAGTTACCTAAAGAAATTGTAAAGAATTTTCACTTTATATATAGATGTTGTCAATCTGTGCAGTCTGTGATAAAGACCAGATTGTTAATAAAATTTGGCCAGGGGAAGAAATTATGGAACAGGACCTCAAAGGCTAGTTTTAGGCTAGGAATTACAGGGACCAGGGACCATTTTCTGGTCCTGTGGTCAAATGGCACAGTGTGGCTTGCATCCATACAGCTTCTCTACTTTATCTCTAAAACCAGACTGGCCACATGCAGACTGCCTACTGAGAACAGAGATTGACTCAGGCTGCTCACCCTTCTACAGGTGGGGTTAAACTCTGACAGAGACCATGCTCTCCATTTAACACTAGGAATGAGCAAAGGGGAGATTTCAGGCCCATGCCCCAACCCTGCATGTCTTACTAGGACAGATGGGAGACATGGATTAACCTGGCATCA
Source organism: Pyrgilauda ruficollis (assembly GCF_017590135.1). Classification (NCBI taxonomy): domain Eukaryota; kingdom Metazoa; phylum Chordata; class Aves; order Passeriformes; family Passeridae; genus Pyrgilauda; species Pyrgilauda ruficollis. The sequence goes on along the minus strand of NW_024525823.1, from coordinate 2,385,640 downwards.
TAAGCAGAATGTGCTAAGCAGCAGGAATCACATTCCCCCAAGAATAATGCTTATGGAAATGGACAGTATCTTAAAGTATAAACAAGACTGAAAATCCAGACTACAGAAGAGATACCTAAGGCATAATAGCACAAAATCAAAGCCACTTCAGTAGAGACCACAGACTTACACAGTCTATGAAAAATAGCACAATATCTGTCAGATGAAGAAAGATTAAAGACATGCACTCATTAATATCAGTGCATGAAAGTTTGCAGACACCAGTCAAGTATGCATAGCACAGCCAGAGAGGCTAACTGCAGCATGACTTCCTTGGATGGTTTTTTGCTGGCAGTATTGCCCATCATCAGAAGATAAATAGACTGTCAGCCTGAAAGTAAATGGGACATTTATTAACTTTAAGCTGAGCATTAGAGCAATGAGTCAATGGGATGTCAAAGACAGTGTTACCACCATTAAAAGAAAAGAATGAGGTAATAAAATATAATTAAAAATATCTGCAAAACAGAGGTGAAGGTAGACAGTAAACTGCTAGAGAAAAAAAAATTGCAGCAGTAATTTGCAGATACAAAGCCTTCTCTTCATCAAAAGCATGACATTATTGACAGGTCAAGGAGTCAAAACAAACACAGGGAAGTTTGAAGACTTCCCTTCAGCAATGTATTGAGAAGCTCTGAAGAAAAGAGAACAGCTGAAAATCTAACAAATCCACTGGTCAGGTTCCTATAAATCTCTACTTAGGCAGAAGGAACCAAATTAACTAAAAGAACAGGCTGCAAGCATTCTTTGGGGAAACAAAGGAGGGTGCTTTTTCTCCTTAAATTTAAATACATGAAATAGTAAAATGTCTGCTCCCAGACTAAAAGGCCCCAGGCATTATTGTTTCATTTCATTTACTCTATTTTTTTAACAGAAGACCAGATTATTGAACTAAAATCTTAAACTCACTGCTGTGCAGAGGTGCAGACCAAAGGAAATTCAGTATCAAAGTGCAAAATAAGCTGATTACAGATTGGTCAAAGGAGAGAACTGGCAAAATTCTCATAAATCAATATGGTCAGAATTGTAAATCAGCATTTTACTCTGGCCACTGACAAAAACTTAGTCCAGTGCAAAGAAATTTGATTTGTGTTTAGCCCATGACAAAAAGATTCATGTCTTTATTTACAGAAGACCAGTTTCAACTGTAAACAATGCAGCACAGACCCAAAGTCAGCTTAGCAGAACACCACCCTGAAAGTATGGCTACTATTTTTAAATTAAAAACTGATGATTTGCAAACTAATTAGAAGCTGAGGGAAATGGTTGCTGCATGAATATTTTCTAGAGCATTTGATAAAACTTCATTTGAATGAAATCCAAACCTTGAGTTACTATCAAAATGTTCTTTAAAACTGTCTCACTACAGAAAAAGTGTAGGCTGCAGCAGTTCAGGATGATGATATCATTATTAGTAGTACAGCCTAGCCAGAACAGCACTTTCCAAGCCCCAAAACAAAATCAAGGCCTGAATTAATACAGAAACTTCAAATGATCCAAATGGGGAGTTGACAAAGTTACTGAAAAAATATTTTTAATAGATAACTGAAAGATAAATCAAAGGACTGAAAAATCCCAGAGACAGACTAGAAACATTTGATATTGCTCCTGAATAGTGCCATTGGAGAATGGCACATGTGCAAAAATACAGGCTCTGACAGTCCAAAGGAACCTGTATGGTGGGACAGAATAAATTGTCCCCTGGAGTAAAGTAGTCCTTGATTTACTTAAACTAATTAGGGAGATGTATGTACTAATTCTAGACTATGATTTAAAATTTTCTGAAATAGCATTACTAGATTCCATTGCAGTTGAACAGGTGATTATGCGAATGTATTTTTGCTAGACATAGAATATCTGACAGAGTGCTTAACACTGGGCCACAATTTACTAGGGAGGACTTGCAACGATTTGCAGTGAAGTATATGACCAGAGTGATGATCTTTAAAAGGCTATTGTAGAACAATCTGGATCTAAGGAACATGAAGACATTTATTTTAAGCCTCGTTAAGTCCACCCATTCCCTTCAGATTCTGTTATCTTAACAATAACAAGAAAATTATGGTTTCTTAAAAGAGTTAAGGATCCCTAGCCAAAATTTACTTTCTTGTGGAAAAGTCAGCAGTAACTCCTTTGCTTGTTTAAGAGTGAAAGAAACACTCCTGTACCCTGGGTATGGCAAGAGACTACACAATTCTTCTTGTGCAGAGCACTGGTTAAGAAGCTGCCATTAATTATCAGGGTCCCTATAGAACAAACAGAATGATGGGGATGACATAGTGAAAAGGTAGATTCATTAATGAAATTCCCCTGTGGCATGGTTATCAAGGCAGTTACCTGCTTGCTCTCTTTCTGGCTTGCTTGGTTTTACCCCTCTGAGTATCTACCTATTTTGGCACAAGGTTAGTAATTGTTACAGTTTTAAACTAGATGCTGAGCTACAAAACCTCTCTAAAAATGGTATTAAAACAGTGGGGAGGCTGAATTTTGGATACCCGATCCTGTCAATACTCCATGATCATTAGCACCAAATGACTTGACTGGCTTCTTTTGAAAACACGACATAAGTCTTATTTTTATGCTTATCCTATGTATAGGCTTAGCTTCCATTTAACACAACAGAGGCAAGATAAAATTATGCATTCTGTCATCTACCAAAGCTGTCTGCATTAGCTCAGCTTCCCTAAAAAAGTCTGGTTTTCAAAAAAGAAGTCTTATTTACCTCTTCTTTTCAAATCCTCCATGCTTCTTCTCATTTTAAGCAATAGATATCATCCCATTTGTACACCAAACTAAGGCACAAGAACCCATAAAGATAGGTGGGTTGGTGAAATATTTATCAAAAGCTTCTGATTCCTTAGCTGCTTAAGGAAGAGACCAAATGGGACAGGGAACAGACAAACCTCAGTTTAGAACTCCACGCTTGTATTAGTGCATTATTTGTGCTCAAGTTTGAAATACTGTGTGAGGGTGGAGCATGATATCACCCAACCTGCCACACCCTCATGTGAGGTAAAATGTTTCTGTTCTAAACCTGACAGCAGAAAAAGGGAAAAAGCCAGATCTATTTCACGTGTGTAAATTGAAGTTCCTAGGCTGTTATGAAAAAGGTGGATACCAACACCATGGCTACTACCACCATTCTTTTAAGTAGAAGCAGGCAATTGTTGCTCCCTCTTCATGTCTGTGCTTTGGACATACCTATAAGACCTAACCCAGCAGATACCTTGCAGGTTTAGTAATGAGTTTTCGTAAACTTTACTAAAGAATTATCTATCTACCTTGCTATTCATGGGAAAATAGAGAATCTGGAAACTTACGTCATGTGTTTGACCTGCCAAAGTTATCATGAGAAGTTATTAAACGTTAAGGAGGCACAACCTGACCAGTTGAATGCAGGCACTTCCAGAGTTTAGCTGTTCTGAGAGGAAATCTCTGAACTGTCCTGAGTCTTAGGAGTTGGAAGAGTGCACCCTCTAATACAGAAGTGCTCGAACTTCTTGGGTTTGGTACAATAACATAGAAAATTAATGAAGGATGAAAACAAAAAACACCTTAATTTTTAAACTTGAGAACTACAGCGACATGATCAGAGTGCCATATAGATGCCATATCCAAGGCACAGCCATAGCCAGGGCTTCATTAGGCATAGTCAGAAAAAAGGGGCTTATTTAATTTGGATTAGAATTCATAGGTAAACAAACAGTATTAGAAAATTTTATTCTGACCAATTGGTATGATCCACTTATAATGGATGCTTCTCCCTGAGCTGAGGTACAAACATGACCATGTGCTGAAGTCAACAGTACAGATTTTATTTAACAGTAAATAAGTTAGAGAGATAGAAAGAAACAGGAGGAGAGAAGAGGAGAGGAAGAAAGTGAGAGAGAGAGAGAGAGAAATTAAGAGTAGATATCATCCCACGTGGATTCCTGCAGTGTCCTTCTTCACCCTGGCCTTCAGTGGGGTGGGGTCCCAGAGTGGCTCTTCTGGAGGTGCCACTTCTATACTGTCCAGTCCTGGCTACCACAGGGTGTGGGTGCTGTTCCCATAATGTGAGATGGGCTCTGCATAAGCACTCACTGCCTGTCCCACAGTTTGCCATGGGGGGAATTTTTGTCTGGATACCTTACCCAGATCTGCCTCACCAGGCCTGGAATGAGCATCTTCCTGCTGCTGTCTGCACTGATCTCAAGTTCTGTTGTGGTGGCTTATCCTATGGGGACAGTGTTTTGAGACACGCAACTTGCATTCTTTACATCCTTACACCAACCTATATTCTTTTTCCAGAAAAACCTGAAGTATTCTAATTTTCTTAAGGCTAAAATTAAGTATTTTGCTCCAGGGTTGTCTAGCTCTTTTGTTTATACTTCATTTTAAATGAAAAGTGTATGCTTGAAATAGAAAATATAACTGCTTTGCTTTTAAATACCAAAAGTAGCCAACATTTCCACTGCACAGATTTCAAAAATAAATACCTGATTTTTTTTTAACTGCTCATGTTTGCGGGTTTTTTTTTCACCTGAGGCTATGGGACATATTGTTCCTTTTAAAATAGAAATCATTTATCTTACCAAAACCTCAACTTTTTGAGCAAATTAGTATTTGAAAGAGCCTTTTTCTTGGATCTACCAAGAAAAAGGCACCATTCCACTCCTACCACAAGGTTGTCTTTGAAGCACTGTAGCTGCTAACAATAAACTCACTTTTTGTACTAAAAGTCTTAAGGGACCTATTGCAATGAAGAACCAAAACAGCAGATGTTACCCAATGCAAGTACTGGTAAGCATCAACTGAAAAATAACACACAAAAGAGAGCACAAGCACTTAAGCATTAGGAGATACAAATAAGCACAAAAGTGTATGCTATTTTCAAGAAAATATGGTACCCAAAGGCACTAATAAACTCTATGGACTAAGTAATGCATTTAGCAGTGTAAAAACAAAGCCTTTAGCAACTTACAGGAGTACAAAAGAGCATCAAAACTCACTAGCTCTTTTTTCTTTCCACTAAATAACAAAACTGATTTTAAAATAATTAAAAAGAAAATTCTAGTCTGATGGCACTCATGGTACAATTTTAAAAAATTAATTGGTGGCAGAGAGTGAGGAAAAAATTTAAATTTTTTAAATGAGAAAGACTTAATATTTTCCTTATGCTACTGGAAAAGTTTTAGCACAGTAATAGTCATATTGTTGCTATCTAATGGCTCCAATTCATGTCCAAATTACATTCTTGGAGAACTGCAAGGCAAAACTCAAGATTAGATTTGCATGTTTTTTAGAAGTACTATTACACTGAAATTATGGATAGAGGAAAAATTACTGTAATGACATTTCCTTGGTAGAGGAACTGTAAACTGAAGAAAAAAGAAGAAAAATTAGGATTAATTCAAGTTTTGAGATTCATTGTTTTCAGCAGAAAACAGCTATGACAAAAATCAGAAACCTAGAATATGGATCTTCTTCTGGCATAGGACCGATGCAGTTCCATAGACTTCATGTTGAATTTCTACTTGCTAGATGACCCTTATCCAGGACATATTTGGAATTTTGCACAGGCATGGCAAAGACAAACAAGACTTCTTGTGCCAGAGTGTATGCGAACATAAAAGAAATTTCTGGGAACCAACTGTTTAGTGTCCTTAACACAAAGTTCACACTGTAACCCAAACATTTCCAAAATAATTATAGGTAACTCATTCACACTAAAATTAATGGAATAGGCAAAGACTGTCTGAGGCCTAAGCTCAGAAATTTTTCCTAATCTTTTACTAAAATGCCTTACCCATCAGAATTTCTGCTCTGCATGCAGGAGCACTGGTGGATTGGTGGTTGCACATGAAGGAAGTGGAGAGTGCATTAGAACAGCTATAGTAGTGGAAAAGAAACTTTTTAAAAGAAAACACAGGTCATGGAGGAATCAGGGGTTGAATTAGAGGACTCCTTTTGTTCCTTTTGCTCTTCCTTTTGTTCCCTTCCTCCCAAAAGGCAAATATTTGTTATGGCTTTGGAAAGCACCCACTGGTGGTGGGTTGTAAATGGAGGATGATGATCAGAGCAGGCTGGTCCTTAGGCTGAGTATTCATTAAGGACCTCTGACCCTAAAGATGTAATTGGTTCAAAGTGTTTAATAGGAGCCTTTCTCCATGGACTGAAATTTACTCCTGTTGGATCTAACTCCTGCTGAAAATTATAAGCAAAAGAGTATGGTACAAAGTAAATGGAAAAACTGGAAGCTGTTTCTTGTGAACTGTGCTCAAAATTGGAAAAATTAACAGGGTGAAACAAAACAGTTTGCTCCCTTTCTCCATATATTCTTTTATGTCATCTCCTCTACCTAATGCACAGTGGTAAAACCTGCTCCATGAGCCAGCACACACTTTCCACATAAGAGTTGTGGTCTATGACAAAAAGTGAGCAGCACATTGTGAACATGGAAGATGGCATAAATGACAACTGGCCTTTTTTCCATTTGTCTATTCAGTAATTCCCTATTTTAAATACACACTGTCGAGTAACTCACAGAGGCTTCAGAGTATGTATGAGAATGGCTTTCCAACAGCGACAGACAAGATTCAGAATGAAAAATTTCACTGCCAGGAAAGAAAAATTTGCAATAATTTTCTGTAATACAAGCAGACTTTTTAGCACTTTTATTGCAGAAGCAATTCTAAATAACAGAGCTTGTCTTATAATAGCATTTCTGTAATAATGGTGTTTTATAACAGAAGTGCTATTATTACAGAAATGGTATTATAATAGTAGTATTATTATTGTAGACTCTTTTCCATAACAGGAGTGCTAAATAAGCCCATTTGTACTATAGAAAATGATTGCAAACTTCTTCTATGGTGCTGAAAATGCCTCAGCCTTTACGTCTAATGTGATCCAGATTTTCAGAAGCTTCATGGAAGTCTGAAAAAAATCTTTCAAAATGAATCTATTCTGCAGACCAACTGAAAGCCTTGGCATGGCTCAGCAAATGGTAGATCTGTTACCAAATTTTAAAATATAACTTAAATTCCAAACCAAAAGTGCTTCAATGCAGAACTTAGCAGAACGTGTCTTTGGTAAGAGTAAAACATTTTCAGAGCTGGAATGAAGCACTAAAATGTTGGAATATCATCTGAGGTTATAAAAAGATGTAATATTCAATAACAGTTTTACAGCAGAAATGCTTTGGAAGAAATTTTATTTCTATATCAACCACATTAATATAAATTTCCTTCATCATTCAATAAAGTATATATTGCTTTGCCACATACTTAGAAAGCATTCATCTAAAGAATTTAACTGTATATATAGGAAATGAATAAGTAAATTTCAGTTTATAAAATCCAACCTCTTTTTATTAAAGTTATCTGGTAATACTTCACTGCTGAGATTCTAGTGCAGTATAGAAGACAGAAAGAATTTAAGTTCCAAAGCTATTGACCTTTTTAACATTAAAATAAAATCCTATATACTTCTAGGTTGATACAATCAGATTATACTATCTGGTTAAGGTAGAGTCTATGAAACAGTAAAGTAAGAAAATTCAATAAACTCATATCCTCTGCAGGCATTTTTAGATTTTTTAGACTGTCATGAAAGCTTTAGATGTGTGTTTGTATGAAATGAACTTATTTTATTATTGATTTCAGGCAGAAAAGAGTTTTGCTGAATCTTTTTTTGCAGCCTGCATGGCTACACAGAATCATTTTCTTTACAGCAATAATACAGCTTTTAATCACAAATGAAAATTTTCATAAAATATCTTTTTCTTAAGAGTGAAATATAATTTATGACACAGAATGACCTAGTTTAAAATGCATATTTAAGATATAATTCTAATGTAATAAAATAAAAAATAAAATTTATTTATTAGCTTTTCTAATGAAGTTTTAAAAATATACATTCCAAAACTTGGCATGCTTAGAACCCATGGAGTCAACAGAAATTATACATTCAATTAAAAAAAAATGGTAAGAGATTTGCAAAAGTGTTCTCACAAGAAAGCCACAAGTCTAACCCTATCTCTGCCACATCCTCTGGGTTTATGATTATGATGTTTAATCACAGGAACAGATATTTTTAGGGACAAATGTCTTCCTTCCACCAGGGTTTCTTTCTGCACATACTGAAGCTGAGGATCACTCAGCCACTCTGAAGGTTTATTGCAAATTTTGCTCTATGTCTAAAGCTCAGCAGAGAGCTTTTCCTCTCTACACCTGCATTTCTTTCTCTCTCTCTGTCATTTTTAATTCTTTCCACTCACCAACAAAATTCATCCACATTCTGCTATTACTTCTGTTGCTCCTACACATGTTTTATTCCACAACCTGTCTTGTTTTGCACTACCAGTTTCAAAGTTAATACAATGGCTGCTTAACTTCTCTTCAAATCACTGTGAAGTCCTGTGAAGTACCCTATGTCAAAATGCTACTGATGAGCAGAATTACTGATGATATTTTCAAATTTACTTGTTAGGTAGAGCTTTCCTGTACATCTTTTTTTCCTGTTTCTTATTACATAGGCTCTTTTTGACATAGAATACGTATTTCTGTCTTTTTCAGGGGAAAGAATATATGCATTCATTTTTCCTTCCTAACAGCCTGTTGGTAGCACCTTACACACAGGGAAGTTTCTGGGGTACCCACTCATGCCGTGCTTTCTCCTGCCAATCCTCTCTTGCTTTGCTTAGCACAAAAAGCATTGCTATTCTTTGCAGTTATCCTGCAAAATACTTTTCTCAAACCTTTCATTTTGTTTTGGCACCTCTGTGTGTATATACCTTGTACACTTGACTGCTGTGAGTCCAGTCCATGCCGAGCTTAAGCCATGCTCATGCCTAATTTAAGCCACTGTTTTATTATCTTCTCATAATTCTTTTAAACTCCTGACACATGAATTTATAAATTAGGAAATGAAAGTAAATGCTTAATTTTTTTTTCACAGTTTGTTGATGTAATATTAACTGCCAAAACAATGTGCTCTCACTGTCAGGCTTCCTATGCCCCATAAGCAAATCCAATTCAAAATGAGATCATGGTACAGTGACCTCATTCTGAATGTTACCTTATGCTTTTGGCAGTCCAGAAGAAAACACCCCTAGCTCTTGTGCTGTGTTTCAATCTCTTTGAATTTCTCCAGGGGTTTGAATATCTGCTGAAAAGCTCTCTGCAGCTCTGAATACACCAAAAGAGGAAAGGGAAGCAAATACAGGGTGGGGGAGGAGAAGGGAAAGGCGCGAAGAGTGAGGATTAGCTGATGTAAAAATGTCAAGCTGCCTGCAGTGGAGGCAAGAAGGGGTCGAGGGTAATAAAGCCATTTAGCAGAGCAGAGGATAAGAAGCCATATTTGAAATAAAGGAGTGATAATTTTAAGCAGCAAGGGAGAGATTAAAATACAGAACTGCTAATTGTACGCAGTCTGGGAAGGAGATGGTAGAGTACTGGATTGAGAAAGACAAGGCAAAACCAAATACAAACCCTAACATTTGCCCTAAACGCTTAAATTAATGATTCTTTCTTTCTGTACTAGACTCATGCTGAATGATGCACAGATTATACAGATCTCCTGATTCCTGTGCTTTCTTGCAGTAGAATCCTTGCACGTACGAATATTTCTTCCTTATTTCCAAGCAAACTCTTTCCTTTGTCTTTTATAATAAGCTGATTTACTAAAATTCCTCTTGACTAATCTTCTATTTTGCATGGTCTTACAAATATTCAGTGTCAAGTATTACTTTAAAATAACCCTATTTTCTATTTTGAAGTACATGCTATAATTACTCATTTTATTTTGTAGGCTATTTGCTGGAATATTACTAATTTGTTTCCATATTTTACACAGCTTGCTGCTTGATAATAACTCTGCATAAAGGGCACAATACAAAATTTAGGCTTAATTTAGATTCTGATTATATTATGCTATCTTTTTTTGATACTTCAGTCACTGAATACACTGGCTTTGCTTTTTCAACAGTTTTAGTGGTCTTAAAGAGTAAAATATATGCAGAACATCCCAGTCCTCACTGTTTCTAGAGTAGCTTTGACTCCTCACACAGTCAGTTTACATCAGGGGCAGACCTGTAACATAAATCATCAGCATTTAAATACCTAACAGCATTTTTTTGTAATTATTGGATTTTACTCACATACCTTAAACAATATATTTGAAAAAAAAAGCCTCCTGGTTTGCTGTATCCTTATTCAGACATAACTGGCTTAAATGTAAACAATCAAGGATTCCAAGCACAAATACACAGTATTTGTCAGTGGATATATACTAAGGCCAAATTCTATATTCCTAAAATTAAAACTCAGATTGACTTCAGCAAGATCAGCATTCACCCCATGAATACAGCATCTCATGTTCACTAGATAATCAAGAAGAAAATTATTTATCATAGCAATTCTTTGGCAGGGAAAAGTCTAAAATACTATCTCAAACTGAGAGAAAGTAAGAGGTATTTTGAACAAATTGGTTAGTTGGGTAGCGAAAAATCACCATGACTTAGGAGTAACCACATATATTTTTAAAATAATTCACACATAAAATTGCTGGTATACTAGCAGTGGTCTTTAAATGACTGTTTAAATCTGCTATTGTACAAGGGAAAGGGAGATGGCATTTAATAATTACAATTCATTAAAATGTGTGTAGAGGTGATCTGGGAGCTAAGGACTAGAAATTCTGACTTATTTATCAAACAAAGTGTTACAAATTAAAATTGTATATATGTTAGTAAACACAGAGAGCAACAGAAAACAGCCTTTTTGTACATGGGTGCTTCACAAATCCTTTAGAGGATTTTGAGATGTATGATGTGGTTGATCTCTTGGATAGATGTTCCTCACCAAAGGATTTAAAATCAAACTGCAAAAACTGAGGGATAAAGTAGAAGATACCTTTAAGAATTCATTATTGATTAAAAGACAGCAAACACTATTCTGAATAAAGACAGGCTTTCTTAAACTAATCTTAAAAATGGGGTAAATATTGAGGTGAAAAATAAATGGGAAGACCCAAAATTATTCCACATACTGTATCTATTTCTGGCTAGAAATAGGTACAGAAAGAATACGGAATTTCAAAATAATTTAGAATGAAAGGTTATCTATTCCCACTTAAAGCTGAACTATTTTGAAGTCAGATCAGGTGGGCCATAGCCTTGTATGGCTGAATTTTGAATCTCTCCAGGAATTATAGTTACAAAACTTCTTTGCAGCCCGTTCCAGCATTTGATTACACTTGATGGAACAAAACAAAACAACTTTTCACAGTCTAATTGGAATTTCCCTTTTCATGGCTCTGATCTTTTCACTGTGTGCCTCTGAGAAGTTTCTGGATTTGTATACCAGGTAATATATCACTGGTAGTTCAAGCCAGTGGCAAGGTCCTCCCAAGGCCTTCTTTCCTTAAGGCCAAATAAACTCACTTCTCCCAGCTGTACCTTCCATGTCGCGTGTCCTTTAGCAGAGCATAAAATCAGAGCAGCAGCAAAAGTGCTGAACAGAAAGAAAAAACCACTTCCATTCACCTTTGCCCTTTGCAATAGGCCTACATTGCTGTGAGAGTACCATGGTGATTCATATTCAACCTATTCATCAGGATCCCCGGCTATTTCCTACAACCTTTCTTTTTATCCTGTCAATGCCCAGCCAATTGAAAACAGGGTATGACTCACTGATTCCCTGAGTGACCAACTGATGAGACAGCAGATGGATTTCAAAGCACTGAATATGAAGAACGCAGATTGAATAATCAAAATAACTTCTTGGTTGCCACTCAGGAATGATTTTGAAGACATTGCAGAGAATCACAAAACTGTTTATGTTCTCTTCTTGAGATCAAACAAATAACCTTTTAACCTTTCTAAGTGCCATGAAAGATGCTCCAATTCCTTAATCATCCAGAACTGGACCAAACAGTCCAGATGTATCTCACCAGTGATGAGTAGACAGTAAAGAACACCTCTTCCAGCTTTCTGGTAATGGTTCCCTAAGATAGCCCAGGATGTTCTTTGTGCTATGGTTTAGTTGACAAGGTGGGGATTGCTCAAAGGTTGGACGCTATGATCTCGGAGGTCTTTTGCAGCCTTAATGATTCTGTGATTGTGTTATTGGCCTTCTTTGCTGCAATAATGCATTTCTTGTACCTGATGAGCTTGCTGTCCACCAAGGCACTGATGTCCTCTGTTGAGCAGCTTTCCAGCACACCGGCCCCTAGTGTGTACTGGAACTGATGTTCCCCGGGGGCAGGATTTGCCATTTCCCTTATAAAGATGAATTTCATTAAATTCATCTCAGCTCCATTTCTTCAGCCTATCTTCTACACACCACTCAGTTTCATATCCTCTGCAAACTTGCTGAAGGTACACTCTTCCCCATCATCCAGGTCACTAATAAAAGTGTTTGTCAGTTCTGGCCCAGCTACCAACCCCAGGTGGACACCACAAGGTTCATAATTAGTGACTTGCTTCCAGATGGACTCTCTGCCACTGATCACAATTCTCTATGCCTCTGAACTCATCTGACCTGTGCTTTGACAACTCCAGACTATTCCAAAAGCCTTACTGAAGATAAACACCAACTGCTTTCTCTTCATCCACTAAGCCAGTCAGGCACTGACATGAACAGATTGGCAATGGTCATAGAGAAGGTAGAAAAATAGAAAAAATTTACAGTAAAACAGAAGACATCACTGTGCACTATTCAAGAAAGACCTCTACTTAATCAGTACAGCATATAACTCTCATCTGCCTTATTTAAGAAAAAAAAAATTAAATGGCAGTAGAAAAGTAGGAAAAGGCAACAATAGTCAGAAACATGGTAGTGCTTTAAAAGAGAAAAAGCTTAGCAGATAGGACCTGACACAGACAGCATGACTGAGTGGCCATATAATAGAAATCCAAAGTCATAAACAGAGGGAAAAAGAGGAGGCTGGAATAAGTCATAATTTGTCATAGAATTAAAATTACAAACACTCAGTGACATCATCAAACAATAGATTTTTTTAAAAAATAAGTACTGCTTCTTACAGCACATAATATGCTCTGTAACTACAGATTTTCTTTCTGAATCTCTAGCAGCATAATGACTTCTGAGAATGACTAGACTAGCTGACAGGGAATAGGTACATCAGCAGTTATTAAACACAGCAGTCCAACTGCAACCTCTCACTTTTGTAAGCCCTAAAGCACTGATTGCTGAAAATGCTGGAGTAAAAGTAATCCTGTATGTTCTTATTGTCTTCCTTAAGTATCCACTACCCATCTGTGCAACAGACAAGGTGCTGTACTAGATATACTTTTGATACAACATATTTTGGGCATTCTTAGGATTATTTCCAGTTAACTAGACCTATAAACTACAAAGAAAATGAAAGTTACGGTACTGAAACTCTGGGTTAATGACTATAACTATTTAGTAAGGCTGCTTTTAGGGCTGTTCCACCGAATAAAATTGTCTGCCTTCACACAGTGGGCCTGAAAGTATAGTCTGAAACTAATAGTGGCTGCTCTGACAGTAGGTCCTTCAGAGGCTTGGTACAGATTATCAGTGGATAACAGAAACAGATGAGGGATGGGCATAGAAGAGGACCTTTCACAGCCATGGATCTGCACCAGATAGTGCAGGGCACTAGAGCAGAAGAAAAAACAGATTCTATAGAAATGTATATCTGTAGGTAAAGCACTATTATCTCTTCACTCACCCCTTACTTTCAGCTACTTTGTCAACTAAGTTTAGAATAAAACCTAACTTTAGAATAAAACTGCGTTTTGTTTTGGACTCATGTGCTCATGTGCTTTGTGGGTTCAGACACCAAAGGACCTCAGGTATGTTCCATATACTTTTTTTACCCATTCTGATAATACTTCATATTTGGTGCCTACAAGCTCTGGGGTAGAGAAACAAAGGCAAATGCAGTGTACATATGACAGAATGTTCTGCCACTCATTCCAGGGGAATGCAGTCCCATCCCATTTAAACTCACAAAACACCAGAATAGTTCGACTGAGATATCTCTATCAGAATACTCATTTCAAGATGTTAATATTGAGGAAAATCTCTGTACCTAATACCTAAAAAAAAAAAAATTAAAAAAAATTTTAAAAAAAAGTCATAAGTACAAGGACAAAACTGTAGTATAAATCCTAAGAAGTCAATGTTTTATAGATTTCTCCTGATATAAAAAATAATGGTGGATTTTTTCCTTGCTCCCATAAAACTGATTTATAATATATAATAAGATCCATATTTCATAGTTTGGCAGCTGGCAGATAGTTCAAGGAACTAATTCTTTGGGATTTTTTTCCAGCTCACTGTATTCTTGTAGACAAGCAGAGTTCAACTGCAAGAGCCTGACTGTTCCTGGTTTTGAAGGAGATTTGCAGTACTTCTTTCAACCAGGTTCCCTTCAGCAATTAGTCTGCTGTAGAGTTTCTTTACTTCATCTCTCAGGTGCAGTTCATGGCCCATTTACACAGCCACTTCCTCCCCTATTGTGAAAATGTAGCTTTCTTATTTTCCTTCTTTTTTTTCACTTTATCTTCTATTTATGGTTAGGAAATTCATCAGTTATCAGACTTTTCTAATAATTATTCTCTTCTAGTTGTCCACATGAACTGGAGAGAATATGGGATTGCCAGAATGATGATTCCCTAGTTTTACTTAATAGACTCCAAAAATCATACATGAAAATGCCAAAATCTACTGAATACATGTCAACAGCTATAGATAAAATTGATGTAGTACACCGGTTAGTGAAACTGCACCATTTAAAACTTGTCTTTGGAATGTCTGTGAAGAACCACCCACTAGAGGTATTAAGCACATACAAAATAAAAGAATTCTTGAATACTATTGTCCCTTTTCTCTCCATCTGTACAAAAAGATGGTTCAGTTACTGAATTGCGAGGAGTGTGACTCCTCTCTAGGAAGGTACACTACTTAGACACAGTAAAACTCTGTTGTATTCCATTTTCTTATACTGTACTTTTTTCACAAAGAATTTCCCACACCCTTTCAAAATGTGTTTTTAAACCACAGGTCTTTTGGGTTAATCATTAACTTTTCTTTCATAGTAAGCTGCAATTTTGGTGTTGAAAACCCAATTTTCTTTTTTTTTCTGTGTTTTCCTTCACATTTAAAACCTAACAAAAGAGACCACTTGTTTCATATTTCTGATATTTTCATACATATTTTCCACTATTATCACTTAGAAACTCAAATGTAAGAAAGACACCAGTAGCTTAGGTATCATAGTAATTTTATGAGGATTCCAAGCAGAGAAATTGTGGCAACTGTGCTTATTGTTTATACTAGATACACATACCAACATGAATTCATTTTTTGTACATATAGCATTTTTTAGATCCTTGCTATAGGTGTTGCCACAACTTCTTAGAAATTCCAGTAAGGCAATAGTGAAACATTGTCTTAATAGTCTGTGATGATAACAGGGAGAGAAGAGGTGGCAGCTGTTTTTTCACACTCAAGGACTCTGGGCTTCTTGTACCTAAATCCCTGGCAAAGTTTCCCACATCTTAAGAAATTACACCTTCCTTGTCAAACAAGTCAGAAGGATTTCATGAAAGTACAAGATCATTATTTTAGCATCTCTCATCCTGCAAAAGAATCTTTTTACTGCCTGCATGTAGGAATGCAGTCTGTAGATTGGTTACACAAAAGCACTCAGCTCCTTGCTTTGTAGTAGATACTGCTCTGTCTTGTTAAAGCACTAAAAATGGGTTTAAAAAGCATCTGGGTTGATCAATCTGGTCACCCAACATGAAAGGAACCTGTTCTATACAGTCCATTCATAAATACATCAAGTTTCATACCATTACTGTTCATTTCTGTTATCCCCATGGCCAGTAATTCCTGAATTGGTGTCCCAGAACTGTACATTTAATAATCACAAACCTAATAATTTCCATCTTAGATTTAGTAAAAAATAAAAAACACATCTTCTAAATTTCAAATCTCAACTTTTATTGCTAAGTTTACAAGGCTTACAACGTGTGAGCACACACCATTCATTTACTGCCTTTTCTTACAATGCAAGAAAATTAAAAGGGAAAGAGGCTGTAAATGAAAAGGCTGTTATAGATGGATGTCTTCTCAGTGATATATGTGATAGAAATGATTAGCATTAACTGATCTTCGTAAAGAATGTACAAATATAATTCATTATAACGGCTTAGAAGTGCAATTAGTGAATGATAGTGTAAATGACGCTGTTGTTCATAGACCTACCCATAAGAGTAATTATATTTTGAAAACTACTTAGTGAAAAATTGATTGCATGGGTCCTATGGGCATATATAATCGAGATAAAAATATGTAAACAAATACCCACTAATAAGTTTTACAGCAAATTTATATATTTGCATGTTTGGCTAGTTTGGAAATACACATAAAGAATGAGAATTTTCTGGTGTTTCATTTTGAATGCATATTTAAGTGAAAAAAATATTTTATGACTTTGCAAACAACATTATTTGATTATTCTTACATTTCATAGATTCATTTATTTTTTTCCCTTCAATGTGTTCTGATGTTTCAGAAAGAGTAAAGTTCAGAAAAAGAACAAACAAACTCGACTATCCTTAATCGTTCAGTTTCAAGGATTTTCTGGTTCTGTAGATTCAGTGTGGCACATGCCAGGCCAGAACAAAATTTTCCTAGTGGTGATTGCAGTTATTCATTGGGCAACAGGAACTATATTTGGGGATTGATAGTAATATAAACCATAGTTTTTACATAATAGTATGTTTGACAGTATTTCATTTAGTATGTGTGCTTGAGAAGTTACTGATAATTAACTCATTGGCCTGATTCTATTTCCTTAACAAGTACTAATTTCCTATACTCCTTGAGATTTCCAAAAGCTTTTGTTTGATGCTGGCATTTTGCTTTGAAATTCTGTTTTTTTCTAAAGATCTTAGCAAATTAATGTGCAGATATTTGGTTATTATATACAAGAAGTTTAAAGTGAGTTTGAATGCACAACAAATACTGTATGATGTGCTTTTTCCCAAGAAAATGCATTTCTCTGTTTATTAGGCAGTGTTTTCAGCTACAACTTAACTTACTCAGTTGCTGAATACAGGAAAAAAGACTTCATCATCTAAACATATAACTTCAAGCCTTAATTCCAAGGATGAACTTGACATGGAAGGATATGAGACTGATCAAGAGAAAACTTAATGCTGGATAGCAGTGGCAAAATATTTCAATTTTATGCTCACAGGAGCCCCAGTGCAAATTGTTCCTGTGAATCTAAACCTTTCATCAATCAGATGTAAATTACAGCATGCATGACTGGCTGCCTTTTCCATTCTAGAACTCCCTATAGAGAACAAGAGAGCCAACTGCTACAGAGGCTCAACTAAACTGCAGTCTTTTTGCTCTCTAGAGGTTATATACCAACACATCAGAAGAGACAACATTCACTTGTATTCCACATCAGGAAATCTACAAAAACATAGACAGTCAAGCCAAAATCTTCTAGAAGAACTTATAATGCAGGGAACCAGGGAGGGAACTATGGGGGAGATGTACTAATAAAGCACTAAAAGATTTCCTCCTAACAATACTTTTCTAACTACATGTCAAAGCTTTCCTTGAGTAGCTGGCCCAGAGAAACTGAACATAAGAGGCTGGATTTTCTTTTGGTTTCAGCTGGGAGAGAGCTCATTTTCTTCTAAGTAGCTGGTACAGGGATGTATTTTGGATGAAGTAAGAGAATAATGTTGGTAATACAGTGATGTTTTAGTTGTTGCAGTCTCTCAGGCTTTGCCAGTGAGAAGCTGCACAAAATCCTAGTCGGGAACATGGCCAGGACAGCTGTCCCAAACTGGCAAAGGGATCTTCCATAGCATAGAACATCCTGCTGAGTATGTAAACTGGATGAAGTGGCCCATGACGAGCCAGTCACTGCTTGGGGAAGGGCTGGGCATCAGTTGGCAGGTGGTGAGCAGTTGTGCTGTTTTTATTAGGCTTTAGCTCTCCCTCCTTTTTATTACAATTGTTCTAGTTGTTGTTGTTATGTTTTTGTTTGGCTGGGTTTCTTTTTACTTTGTTTTGATTATTAAAATGTTCTGACCTCAACCCATGAGTTTCATTTTTTTTTCCATGATGCTCCACCCCATACATCGGAGTGGGGCAGTGAGCAAGCAGCTGTGTGGCACTTAGTTGCCAGCTGGGGTTAAACCATGACAGATAGTCAGACAAGGATAAATTCTTTATAAAGAATAGAAATGTAAGACTTATTTTCAGTATTCACATGCCTGTCATAGACTTTTATAAGTAACAGGAGGGACAAAACCAGACTTTAAGGACAAAATTAAAAATAAAGCTGTTGAACCACCTAACAGTGAATACCTGAGCTACAATGCAGGAAAACATTACTGTGACTGAATTTCAGCCAAAGAGAAGAAAGCTGAATTTCTTGCTGTGCTTGCTATCTACACTCACCTAATTATAGGCAGAGTTAATGTACGAACAGACCCTATGATCTGTAAAAGCAAACCACAAATGTCAAGCTTTGTGAAGTAAAATCAGAAGACGACTACAATATTTGAGAAAAGGTGCAGTTTAATGTAGTATTTCTCAAACTTTCTAGTAAATTGTGACCTCCTTTTGTCTCACCAGTCTCCATGAAACTTCCTGAGTCAGCAGCAGCTCAATTTCTGCAGAGTAAAGGCTGCTAACAACTAGCTGAAAGTATTTACATTAACCTAGCTGTCATAGAGCACTAAATTGGCTGCTTAATTATAGGTGGTTAGCAGTTAGATAGCCAAGGTAAACAGTTGCACATTGTAATTGTCTCACCTATTATCACCTCACTCCCAATATGAATGCTTCTGTGACATATTTAGGGACTAGTAATAGATATTGAATGTGGAGATGATAAAGTTACTACTGCCATCCTATAAATCATTTCTTCTCCTCTCCTTGTTGGCCTTGCCTATTTATATAGTAAGCTTTTGAGGAAATGAATTCTTGCACATCGTTCCTATGACATGAGATTAGCATCAGTGTTTCTCAAAACACACTAATAGGTTCTCAATAATGATGTTTCATATAACATTAGTTATTCTAGATAACAAACCAAAATGCTACAAAGCTTTAGAAAGGTGGAAAGCACTTTGCTTACTTCCACGCCTTTGCCCTTCTAAATGCTACTCATTCTTGTATTATAACTCACTGAATTATAATATCACCCCTTGGTGGCAAGACTGGAGGCTGAAACTTCAATTGTTGTTAGGGTTTCTAGGTCAAAGTTCTGGCATGAATTCTTCAGTTTTTGAAAAAGATTTATGCTGAGCCACCAAGAAATACAATTGAAGAAACTGAAGATATGCTTAAAGTTTTCTGAGTAAAAAACAAAACCAGACACCTAAAATTTTCACCTTTGTGATTATTTCTGAGTACTGTGGACCTTTATCTTTGCCTGGTAGGTGGCTAAGAGCCTGTGTGATACACAGTGGTTACTGAAGACCAGTTGCTAGTGGGCCAACCTCTAACAAACTTCTATTCCAACTAATGTCAAATTTGGAAGGACTCTGCAGGAAGTCAATTATTTGAAAAAGGAAGAATATAAAAGACAAAAGACGTTGCAATGAAAGACATTTGCAATGAAAAGCTGAAAAGCTTTAGCTGTCACTTTCTTTACTGCCCCTCCCATGGGCAAGTTTACGAGCTCTCATCTACAGATCCAGGGCACTGGTTATTTTCCTTAGAAAAATCCCTGCCATTTTCTTCTGTATCTGACCTTTCCACACATTTCTGTCTTTTTTGATTCAAAATATTAATTGCTTCCTAAGTCTTCCTTAAAGTGAGCTGACAAGAGCTATCTTTCTGCTGGGATAAGCAGTATTCCCAGAATTCAAATAAGTGGCATCTTCATTTATTGATTCCTCCTACATTTTCTTTAACTAGGGAATACCTTAGAGGTCTCCACTTTTCTGAGTAATTTTCTGCACCTCTGGGATGTTTACTTCTCTATTTATTCGATTTTGTTTCTCAAATTGAATTTAGTTCTGTGTCTGTGACCCCATGGAAGAAAAAGAGATGAAGGTTTCTGTTGCCTTAATATTTTCTACTGAATCTGAATTTAAACAAGTTTATTTTTTAAGAAATATTTTAAAGAAATAAAATTGTGACATACCTATTCCTTATAGAAACCAATGGATTTCAGTTAGAGACTGGAACTCTGTAAAGCATCTATTAATTGAAATTCCTTAGTCCAAATCCTAAAACCTAAGGACCTATGTGAAGGTTTTAAAACAGAACCTCCCTGCAGAAAACAAACAAAAACTTTAAAATTCTGATACATTCTTTAGGCTTCTAGAAAAGATCCTAACAGTTGAATAAAAGGTTTAAGTTTTAGTAAGTTTACTGATATATTCTCTCTGTTCTCTCTTTTAGCTGACATTCTAGAGGCTCAATTCTGTCAGGAACTCTGATAAAGTGCTATAAATCTCTTCTTTCCTTCCTGCATACATACCTTCTTGCTCCTCTGCAAAATCCAGCCAGAAAGTCATTGCAAGTTGTTTGGTGACCAAGATACAAATCTTCAGCCTTTGCATTCTTTCAGCTGTCAGTCTAGACCAACACTGCCTCCTGAGTGATACCAAAAGCAGCAGTTCATGAGATTCAAGTCCATATGTTCCCCTTTTGCTGTCTTTAGTTAGCTCTACAGACACTTTGCTCTAATATGCCAGGTAAAATAAAAATAAAATTAAATTAAATAGAAGTTTGATTAATACCTAGGAAAAAATCACTTTCAAAATAGAATAATAATATAATTAAAGATTTGCAAACAAATTGAATAACTTACATAGTTCTCATCAGATGTAGTATCAACCTGTGATGTCAAAATCATTTTTAATGATCAAAAAGAAGCTGTACAAGAGAAATATTCTTTTCCTTGATGTCTTCTAAAATGCTCTCACCAAATATTCTCTACAAAGCCTTATATAGAACACATAGGAATAAGATTGGGTTCAGGAAATCAATTTTATTCAACTCTCCAATCCTTTAGGAGAAAAAATATATTTTTAGATAGATATTTTGGTATTTTTGCTGTTTAAAGATCTCACTGAAATCTCTCTTGCACTTTCTGAGTTACATATAAAAACAGACCTATCACTCTCTAGTTTCTAAACAGTGACATTTTCATCTCTGAGTGTTGAAGAGAACACAAGTCATTAATTCCTTTACAACTTAAACTACAAGATATTGTCTTCATATTTGTCTCAATACCAGGAAAACTGAAAACTGTATGCCATGCTCATTTAGCTTATGAAATTGTCACCAAGTATATGTACAACAATAATGGATACTTCCTTATTTAAGTAAATAATGCATCCTTTAAGAATGGAAATTACAAAACCCAACTTAGCAAAAAACAGGCAGCCTTTGAGTTCTGAGGTTTAAATTCCTCTATCTTTTCCTCTAAGTTTAGGAACTCAACAGCTTTCTCTTAGTTGTTCAGTTGTTGTATACGTATTATGCTGATCTTCTCCAGGAAAACCTTTGTGTCAGAATCACTCTTGAGGGAATCATACCAATGTGTTAGAAAATTAACATTTTCCAAATGTACCAGAGTTTTTGGGGGTTTTTTTTGGGTTGGTTTTTTTTTTGGTATTGTTTTTTTTTGGGAGGCTTTTTGGTTTTGTTTTTTGGGGTTTTTTTTTTTGGTTTGGTTTGGTTTTTTTCTGCAGATTCAAAAATAGCTGGTAAATGACTAGTCATTTTGCAAGGGTTGATAACATTTTCAGTTTTAAGTAGACTACATGAATTAGGCAAGAAATGGCAAAGAATATATAGCAAGTAACAACATACCAAAATAAGAGAACTTTGGAAGACCTGCTTATCATAGCTGATCCTATACCCTTGTTTCCTCCCCCCAGGACAAAGTGTATTCCCCAGAAACCTAGCAGAAGGCCCCAGATCAAAGCACAGTACTGCATCAATACCTCTGACTTTAGAACCACAATTCCTACACTTGCAGATTTCACTCAAAAATCTAGTTGCACTCACTAAGCTTTCAGAAGTTATCCAATCTCCAGAGGTTTTATCAGCAGTTAGAGAAAATTGGTTATTACAGAATGCACTGTTGCCATGTCTTTGTCATGATACTCAAACATTTCAGCAAACCATTTCTTTGTCAGCTCTTGACAAAGTAGCCAGCTGCTAAGACAGTTTAATAAAGATAACCTCTAAATAGAGTTGAATGAAATCCCTTCATAAGATCTAGGAATCTAGGCTAGCAGCATCTAGGTTATACAGAAAATCACCCACAATATCTGCCCTATGACGCCTAAAATCTAATTGTGTTTTCATTGAAGGAAGGGGTTTAATTCCTCTTTTTTTTTCCCCTTGCACTTGGTTTAATGTGATTCAGATTTTAGGAATTTTGTAACTGTTTACTTTACATTTTACTATTACAATACTTGTCACTTGAAATTTCAAAATTCTTGCAATTGCCACTTTTATTCATACTTTTTACCACAGACTATATCTTACAAAATTCTACTAGAAGCTTCTGTTTATAATCCATTCTCAAA
Organism: Pyrgilauda ruficollis; assembly: GCF_017590135.1. Classification (NCBI taxonomy): domain Eukaryota; kingdom Metazoa; phylum Chordata; class Aves; order Passeriformes; family Passeridae; genus Pyrgilauda; species Pyrgilauda ruficollis. Next base: position 2,363,031 of record NW_024525823.1, on the reverse strand, counting down.
ATTAATATTACATTTTTGAAAACCACTCCATTATGATTAAGTCACATTTGCTCTTGATTGAATGGCATACTGTTTAGGATAACTACAATATTGAAGATACAAGAAACTGTATAAAAAATATAGTAGCACGTGGTTTTAGATGAAAGAATCAAATTAATTCCACTGCAATTTTTTAAAAATAAGTTATTAAAGTTACACTTATTCTCATTGAGGAATAATGGAAGAAATCACAGGGATATATTCATAACTGTGAGACTAAAAATCTGAATAAAAATTTTGTGCACAGTTATCACAAAGTTGTTACAAACAGTCCTCTCTCTTTCACCTTCCTTCCACTGTATCCCTGCCCTAAAAGAGACATCAACTCAAATGAAAATCCATAAAGAGAATATAGACCTGGAGTCACTCAAGTACACTTTACTCAAGAGTTGGATGTAAGCCAGCTCCAGTCTGGAAGCAATCTAAGCACGTACAATACAGTGTTGCATGCAGATTTATAAGCCCTGCCTCTCAATGTTGATGTTCCCCATGATGTTCACTAGAAGCTTTGCTACTGTTATTTATTTTATTTGGAATGCACTCAGATGCAATGGTGATGAGCCGCAGTACAAAACCCTGTGAGAGAGAGTGACAGAGTGTGAGACAGAGATGAGAATGAGAATAAAGGCATTTTTATTACATTCGTCTCAGTTTGAAATTCCTAATCCTGAAATTCTCTGAACAATGGTCTTAAACTACAGTCAGCAATTCAAGAGGAACAGATTCCTCACATGAGCCTCTTGGTGTGTGGTGCCAAAAGGTCAAAAACATTAAATACGATTTAAATGTGTAAGTTGAGACTCCGAAGAGAAACCACACATTCTGAAGTGGTGTGAGAAATGACCACGAGCCCTTTTAACACTAGTTTCTGTCACAAAGCAAATCTTCTCTAACACCAATCTCCTGATTATACTTCTCTATTCCACTAGTTAAAAGTGTAAGGGAGGAAACTGCATTCTCTTACAGCCTGAATATTCTCTGTTCTGCTCTAAAGGGACCTTAACATATCTGGCTTTGGGCACCTAATTTTCTTCCCTTATTTTGGGATGTTGCAAAATTGAGAAATAAATCATAATATTATATATTTTGTTGTAGTAAATGCTTTCTTAATCTTTTCCTTTTACACACATATATAAAGAATATACTCCACGCTTACATTCTGTTTCTCCATGTGCATAAAATTGTCACAAATAAAATGAGAGTCACCATTTATTCTTTGTATCAGATAAGAAAAAAGTTTTAAAGCATTTTATGGAGTGATAAAATAGAAACAAATTTTATAATTTATGGTTCACAGGACGCAACGATTGACATTATATAGAAATTTAATCAGTCTTGCAGAGCTCACAGACATATCACAGTAGGAGGTTCTTTTGACATTTCATGGAAAACTAGGCAAGATGAGGTACAATATGTGTGCATATTTCAGTATGTTTTCTTAAGCTTTTATCCTTCAGGAGTCACTGTCATTTTGAAGGAATCATTCCTTTAAAGAGTTCTAAATACATGAAAGATAAACTTCAAGATTTGTTTTGAGCAAAACAGCGTTAGAAATACTTGCAGAGGTAGCCAATTCCTCCCTGATACAGACTTTGGAAAACTGAGACATTTCTTTAACACCTTTTCTATACCTCTTGAAATCTGTCAGGTGTACAGCACCTGGCTGTAGTCACAAAATCAGGCTATAACCCTAATGTCATGTAGAGTTACAACTGGGAACATTTTGCAGCAAAGTCTATCAAGGGTGCAGGATGAAAAAGTCAGCTCAAAGCCTTACCCACCCACAGTTACCTAATTTCTACATTCCAAACAACAAGGAACAGAGCCTGAATAAGGGGCTATAAAACTTATTTTCATGCTAAATAATACTCTTATTATCAGTATGCTGGTTTCTATAATGATCGCAGAGTGCCATAATTTTACTTCATCCAGAAGTACTCCATTATTGTTGACTGAAACAACTTTGACTCTGAAAGAATTTTATATCAGAGTGCCATAATTACATTTATAGCTATTTAGTAAACCTACTTACACACTATTATGATATAAGTGCTTGTTGGACAAAACATCTCAAGCCTCAGATACTTTATCATAAACTAGTGATTGTGACTGTTTTTCAGAAATTCTCATCAGGAATGTAGGGAGCTACATAAACCTTTTGATAATGCTATCTGATACATTATTACATGTTTTGCTGCTATTGTCAAACCAATAACCTAATTTTTCTCATTCTCCACCATTATTTCTCATACCCCAAATTTGTGGGTTAACAATATACAACCCACAGTATTCACTTTTCTAATGGAATCAAATTCCATCTTCACAGAGCTACCTCAGAAACAAAGATAAATATAAAGCACTAGAAATAGCTCAGAAATATATATCTGGCCAGATAACCAGCCTAATACAATATTTTGCTATAATATTAGCAAATATTAATTATAATATTACAATCTTTTTTGATATTATGAAGTAGGAACAAGAATCACAGCCATAAATTACTTTAAGTAGAACTGGGTGAAACTTTTTTAAAGAAGTTTTTTCCCAGTAAAAAATATGCAGCATTTATTTCTCTGTTTTACTTCAAATGAACACTGTGTTTTCTTCAATTGCATGTAGAAAATTTATCAACCCAGTAAGGAGTCCAGTTGCAGTAAGCTAATGATTAAAGGCTGAGACTGGGCTACCACTGAGTGATGGCTGGCTGGAGAAGTTTTCATTCCTGTCTGCTCTGTTCTCAGAGACATCATGAGCCATGGATAGAGCCATGAATATTACAATAAATAATATTACAATAAAACCACAAATACAAAACCAAAAACAGTCACATGGTAAAATTCTGGGTTAAGTGATAGCAAAGACCGAATTACTCTAGAGACTTCAAAAGTAAAGCTATAGATGAATTCTGATATTCATGGATTGGATAACTTACTCCTTTTATATCCTGCCATGCTTATTTGATAGACGATAGACAATCAAGAAAATAAAATTCCAACAAGGTCACCATTTTTTAAACTTTTTTTTGTTCAATATAATTAAAAATTTGGCACCAAACAACCTGTTTAAAAAACATATAAACCAGTTAGAAGTACAAATCTTAGAAGTATTAAAACCAATAAGGGTTAATTTTTTTCAAGCTAACCTGTTCCAGGATAAGATATCAACTCATTTCAAAAGTTTTGTGGGGCCCATAAAATTCCACCTCTGGCTTCTGTAAACAATTTTTTAATATACCATTGTTAGACCAGGGAAGTTGCAATTTGGGTTTACATGTCAGTATTCATCAACAAAGCACTAAACTTCATCTGGAGAAATAGAGCATGAAATCACTTTCTCACCCTGCTTCTGTGCATCATACCTAAAAACACTGAAACTTAAAAAAACCCCACACCAATATTTAAGTGGTGTAAAAATAAGTTGTCAGATTATTTTCTCAACTCAATATCAAAACCAGAAGTATACACACTTCTGTAACAGCTAGAAATCTGAACACTTCAGTGCAACTGCTACATTGGCTTTACTTTCTATTTTTCATAATTAAAAACAAAAGCTAAAAGAACCTCTAAAAATGAGCATGTTTAAATTCTACACATCTGTGGGAGCATAGGATCAAATAGAAACAAATTTCAGATGTCTCAGGATGAATAGCCACTTATTAGTGAGAACTGTTCACCACTGAAGATTTGAATTTGAGTAAAAATACTGTCTGCCTTCTGAGAAAAGAGGGCTAAGCAAAACTAACAGTCCTAAAAAGTTCATTGGGAGATTCATGCAGGTTTCCAGAAGAAGCACACAGTACTATTCCTCTTTCTACAACTTTAACATCAGCAGAGCTTCATCAGTCTAGCCATCTTTCACTTCATTTAGAACCTCATTTGTGATGTGGCAGAGCATAAGTGAACAAATTATGAAAATGTGCTCTATACAAGGCAATATTTTGATTTAGGAAGAGGAAGAGTTCTCTACTAATGTATATTTTGATTTATTCATAAGGCTTTTGGTTTAAGACATCAGACATACAATTACAATAAAAAATCAAAAGTAATGTTCTGGATGAACATCTTGCTTAAGCTGTTGAAAGACTATTTCAGGTTTTTTATTTACCAGCATCCTGCAAATCATAGGTGTCCATTTGCTGATCTGGCAAGATGCAGGTGTACCAAGAGAAAGCCTATCTTAGTGTAGTCCTTTATGTGAACATTACAATGTATAGAAAGATCACCTTTTAATCCTTTCTTGCTTCTCCTTCTTATTCAGGACTTCCAATATCAATTCCATCTGGTTTAGGAAAAAAAATGCTCAAATCCCAAAATTATCAAAAAACACACAAAAAAGCCCCAGCAACAACAAAACTTAACAACTGAAGAAATCTAACTATTCAAAGAAATCTAGGATACTTAAAAGATATCTAGGGTCTACTTACTATAGAAGCCACTTAAAGGCTTTCACAGTTCTGGAAGATTTTTCATGCAAGCAAAGATGTCAAATGAAATCTCCTAGGACCCTATTAAAAGGTGACTTAAAAGGTTGCACTTAAAAGTATAAATTTAAATTAAAGTTTCTTAATTTGTTGATGCTTATTCAGGCTTTCTTTGGCTAGCACATTTGAAAAGAAATATTTATCAGTCCCAACAGCTCTGTTCTTCTGCTTTCTGTTCAGGTATCCTCTGCCTGGTCTTTCTCCTTTAATCCCTTGCTTATTCTGTTACTCCCTCTATATTTTTTGTAATTATTGAAGGAAAAAAGGAGAAACTAGGTTTTAATCTCTAATCCATGTTTCCCTAAAGTAAGAGGGAAACTAATGTCAAAAAGGGATAGAGACTGGATACTGTGGTTACCTGAAAATTCTTGTTGTCTACTCCTGAGATGGAGCCATAATTGTTATTGCTTCTTGCCTGCATGAAAGGTGTAAAATTGTGGATCTTCCCTGATGCCTCTTGCATCCTTAAACAGACTGCTTTAGTCACCAAGGTTCTCAGGCTGGACCCATCCTGAACATTTAATTCATGTTTAAAGAGGGAAGCTCTTGCACAATTGTAAATACAGCTAACATTTTTGTGAGGATTTTCAAGTTGAGGTGTTCACGCATTGCTTCAAATCCCTAACGTAACTTGGAACTTGTAAATTTTGAAGGAGATGAAAAGATAAACATAGGAGGAGTTAATAATACAAAATTCAGGCTGTTTGCATTGGATCATTAAGCACAATTAGTTGCAGCACCCTTGTTACAAGGCAATAAGAGTAAGCACTTCAGATGTAATAAAAGGCAGTACATCACTGATAACCAATCTATATTCAGCTTACTACCACCTGTAAATGCAGGCAATATGTTTCTTTTAAAGAGGCTTGGAAAGTGGTTCCCAGGATACCTTTAGGGAACGTGTACTTTTTGAATTAATTAATCACTGCATGTCATCACTGCTCCACTCCACTGCATATGAAATAGCACTTCTCTGGCACTTGAAAATCTTAGTCAGAAGGAGGTTCAAGTAAAACAGTTTAAGATAAATATAACTTCAGTGCAAGAAAGATTAGCAGGAGTTAATTCCAAATGGAAATGGGGAAAAGATCACTGCAGCTTTTATATTGCAGATGAGTTTCCTTCATTATTTGCATTATTTTCATGCATATCAGCTTAGAAGATTTTCCTTTTTATTTTTTTTTTTTTCCCTTTTAGTAATATATTGAGTGAATGGTCTTCCAGGAACATGATCTTGGCAAACACATATTTCAGGAATAAAAGCTTTTTAAGTTCTCTACCAATGAACATTGGCCCTAAGATCCTGGCCAATACAGCATTTTATAGTGAAGAAAGACAACATTTTTCCAAATAGGGGTCTTTTTGTGTCATATGTACAAATAGAAGTAGGATTCCAAAGCATAAATTTTCACTAGTGACCCTAAGGCAGAATGTGAACCAAGGTCTCCAGAGGGGAAAGGCTAATGCATTAAGCTACTGCACCACCAAGTCCCCTTCACTTTCCAATTATCACAGAACCTCTCCTACTGCTGTGACATTCTCCTTGCCACGCAGGTCAAAAAGTGAGCTACTGTCAAAAGTGATTAATCTATCAGCTGGCTCAGGAATTCCATAGAATAAAATGAGTGGTGTTGTCCCAAGCACAGTTGCAGTACTACAGATTTACTTCCAGGCTTTTTATAGCTGAAATAATGACTGTTTTTTTCTCATTCATACAGTATCATGTCATATCAGACTTAGAGACATCTTGTAAGAGGGAAAAACCTCCATGGTATCTCTTTCATAATTAATTTCAAGTCTATAGGTCCTACAAAGCAAAGGCCTCTGCTGAAATCCCTTTATTGCTAATGCATAAGATGATGTATGAGAGATCTGTTTCTAAATATGTAGCTGTATTATAAATGTGATCCAAATGTATTTTTAGGTTTTTTTCTAGCAGACTTTTTAGTTATAAAAAAGTAAGATACTTATGAACTCAGAAAAGCAGCATATACTTAAAACTCAAAAGGTCATGATAGGTTTTTTCCTCCCTAACTTTCCTATATCCTGCAGATCATAAAAATAAGTTTCAAGTGACCCTCTTCAATGACTCACAAGACTAGCTTACTTGTACAAAAATCTCCAACATACATGCCCTGATTAAAATCATATTTTCACACTTAATAGATTTACTCTAATGTTGAAAAGTCATTTTCCCAAATACTCTTTCAACTATATGAGATTTCTCTACTTTGAAGGATTTAATAATTTAGTGCTACAGATTAAACAACACTATGTGGTTTCACATGATTTCAACCTGTGAACCCTTTTTGCTTCCTTTTTAAGGTTATTGGTTTTATTTTGTCTGAAAGTGTCACACAAGCTTACTAAAGATGCTAAATATTTATGAAGCTCTTGGCCCCAATGGTATGAATCAGTGAGTGCAAAATTAGGTGCTTAATAGATTAACCAAAGTCTCAATTTTATACCAACAGCTAGTTGCAGTTATTTTGGTGTCTAAAATCTTTCCTTTATCCTAAACTTACAGACACCTTCCAGCCCCACTTCAGGGAAAAAACAAACAAACAAAACCAACCAAACAAACAAACCCCCAATCACAGCCCAAAACTTACACAGTTTAACTTTAGCACTTTAATACAGTTGCTCATTCTGACTGTTCTGTAAAGAAGGTCTGTAAATCAGGATCCTGCACTAAAAATTTGCCTCCAGCTTCAAAAAAATTCCACACAGGGCTGTGCCAACAACATTGATCCTACTGCAGTGGTATCAGTGCTGTGTCATCACTGCCCTGCCAATCCTTTGCACTTGCTTCATGCAGACTTAGTGGGTATATAATAACTGTTATAAAAACACTCATTTGCTTTTTTTCCTGAGTACATCTTCAAAACAAGTTCTGTAAATTTGCTGGGTATTGATCAAACAGACATTTTACAATTTTACCTTTATGTCTGTTCTTCAGACATCAACTAATGAACTGTTGCTAAAAGAAAACACCCAGTGGAATCACAGAACCATTGCATGGCCTGGCTTTGAAAGGACTCTAAAGATCATCCAGTTGCAACTCCTGTGCCATGGGCAGGGACACCTTCCATTCATGTTATGTAATGTTGATACATCAGTCTTTAAATGACAGCATTTTTAATTACAGAAATTTTAATTTTGTATATTACATGTTGTTTACAACCCAGACTTCACTGCAAAAGTGATTCAAAACAGAAAGAAAAGGAATCATTTTTTAGACTAAAATAACACAGCGAAGACCTCAGGTGCAATTTCCTCAAAAATCCATCACATTTGGCTTTAAAATATCTAATGGTAATGTTTTGGTCTGAAAAAATATGCTGTAATTAGCTAGAACTACATAGTAAAATAACTTCTTAAAGAAGTTCCAAAAGCCATTTTTTTAAATCAGCTGAAATATGTAGATAATATGTTGTTATGATTGCCTATAATATTTAGCCTTCATCAGCTGCACAGAGATTTGCTGTGATTTAAAATCCCTAAAATTTCATCTAACAACACGGCATTTCTTTGGGAAAAGGAAAACATTTTAAAATAGCAATTACCACTGTAATTGCAAACAGCTGAAAGTTTTTGAATTCTTGATAGTCTGATTCTAGGCTTGATTTGCAACATCGTTCTTGATTGCATTCCTCTGTAAATCTTCTGTTGACATTCAGGGTTTGTTGGGGGGGTTTTGTTTGTTTGTCTCGTTGGGTTTGTTGTTGTGTTTTGGGTTTTTTTGTTTGGTTTGGTTTTTGTATTAGCAACATTGGCAGAAATTCTTATCCAAAAACTGGGGAAAGAGTGAGGGAAAGAGAAAGTGAAGAGAATGAGGAAGGATGAAGGCAAAGAATTAAAGGTCTTTCACATGAATATTCCATCTTTTTTTAAAATGTTTGTAGAATATATTACAAAGAGATTTTTAAAGAAGTTACCAATTTTTTTCTACTGGGAATTAAAATATCAATAATTTCCCTAATAATTCCTTCTGACTGCTATTTTTTATTTCATTTCAATTCAGAAGTGAAACAAAACAAAACTACATCACCAGTTCCAGCTTCCTCCTCTCTGCTTCTAATCCAAAGGAAGGCAGCTCTTCCTCAGGCTGAATAGATATAGTTCTAAATGCACACTGCATATCCATAACTCTCCCTTAATCAGGTTTTTGGAAAATCCCATTGCTTGGTATCATCAATTGCATTGATAAGAACCATAGTAGTTACCATTATCAGAAGGAGATCTGTGAAAGGTTTCATGGTATTTTGAAAGGACTTTGGTGTCACTAATGGTATGTAGTTTGGAAAGCCCTTTCATATTTGACAATATTTTATGCATTTGTATTTTTACTTCTCAGAGAGGGTAACTACTTATGGAGTAGTGAATGCCAATTTAGCAAGAAAAACTGACTATTCCCAGTGTCCATAATACAGATTAAAAAATAATATCAATACACATATATACACTATATTTGACAATATTCAGTATTTAATAACCATGAAGAGACTGAGGGAAATCATAGAATGACTAAGGGCATGTCAGAGACATAGATGAAAGTATTTTGGGATGCACAGTCTGATGAGTCATCTTTACGACTGGTTAAATTCTAAAAAATTCCTTTCACTCTCCTTTTTAGACTATTATTTAAGCACATTCACATTTTTATATATTTGCCCTTCAGGCATTGTAGGATTGTCTAAAGGAATAAGACTAAAATGGCATCTTTCAGAAAGTGAAGTATCAGTGTCAATATCCCAAATATTTTCCTTCTTTTTTGTAAAGATTCATGTAAGTGCAATTCAAAAGTTGAAGAAACTTTTTTAATTGCCTCACCTTTAGATTTGTAGCTTGCATGTAACACATTGAAAATTATTTCTTTGTTTACCCTTATCTGCACTGACAGAAACTTACAGTTTTTTAAGTCTGCATTGGTAAATTTGAACACAGCTTTGCTCTTCTTAACAGTTTGTAACTGCTTTTAGTATTCATCCAAAAAACATTAATAAAAAACAAAAAGACAGAGAATATCCCACCTGTTTTGAAAGTAAGGCCATTATAAGACAGGTTTGGTAATTATTATCTTCAGGGTTATGAAATTTACTGAGCATATGGCAATTTACATTTACTTAATTACAAATAGACTTAATTACAAAGTTTACCTATGCATTTACTAATATTTGCTCTTCTTAAAAAAAAATCAACACATTAAGGGTTAGAATTAGAGCACAAGAGAAATACATTCTTTGAAAAGTGAAAACATATTAAAAATTCTAGTAATGGGTGATTCTTACTATTATGAATATTTCTAAAAATTCAAAGGAGTAGCCTAAAAGGCTTAAATGGTTTGCCAGCTGGTAGTGGATGTTTATGGAAGGACTTTCATGGATTATACATATTCTAAACTGTTGCTCTTAAATGTCTGAAAATAGGTATTTTAAAATTGGACTACTGTAAAATGCCCAGAACACAGGCCCTTCGTGCAGTGTATGGCCCCTCATAAATTTATGTTGGAAGAAATAATACAAAATTCACCAAAAGTTTGAAAAAAAACCCTTCAGATATACTTAAATTCATTGGGATTTATATAAAAGAGGCAACCTTTTCTAAAAAAGAGATCATGAATTTGTATAAATTTCACAGTTGCGAAATAAGAAGTAAAGAAACAGAAGTAATAGAGCACAGTTGAAGATCACTAAACTCGAAATGTTTTCATGATCAGATCAGTACTTGCCTTCTTTGGTGAAATAATAATGAAGTGTTGTTTCGTTTTTTTTTTTTTCCCAAGGAACATTTCCAGAGAATCCGAAATAAGATTTTCTTATGCTTTACTCATTCATGAAAGGTTTCTAATGCATGCTTTAATCCTACATGATTTGCTTATTTTAGTCTCCTATATCTATCTAGCTTTCAATATTTTCCTCCTTTGTTTTCATGATTCTATATAGGTTTCTTTTATTTTATATGAGTATACAGTATCTAGTAAAATAGGATCCAGATGGTAATGAATTTTTCATACTAGATAATAAAAAATAATATAATAACACCAGTAGCACGACACAGCCCTCAGTCTAAACTGTTAATTCCTCTTTTCCTTGAAAAAGGTGCTTGAATCAACTTTAATGTTTAATGTGAGAGATGCATTTTGTTAGTTAATGCCCTCTGTGGACAACTCTATACAATTAATTCACCACTCAATTACAAAACTGGGAAATTTTCCAGCTCCTTCACCTGCAGACCACACTAGTGCCACAGTCCTCTTGGCTCTCTTCAAGAAGATCTTGGTAACACCTTGCATGTGCATTAAAGTAACTGAAATCCTTTACCTTTAATAACATCCAATCTGCCTGTCAAATCAAATTATTGTCTCAGAGACAAGTCATGAAGACAGCTTGAACACACTATGAGTCAGGAGTAATAATTGATCTCTTGAATATTTTTCTCTTGTTATGAACCTGGTGCTTCAAATTAGCAAATATCCCAACTATACTTTAGAAAGACCAGGCACTGCCACTTCAAGGCCTGGTGACTGCAATATAGTCACTGTTATAAGGAAGACCAGTTCATATCCACTCCCTCAGAATTCCTCACCAATACACTCTATTAATGTCATTAAATCACATGTTTTGTGAGGCAAATGTGTAGGTGAATTTGTATTAGGTTAATACTAGTTTGGATGCAGTCACATACTTGCCTTCAAATAGTCCATGTAAGAAATATTCACTTTTTCTTTTGACCTTACCAAAAAACATCCTTCTGGTTTCATGACGGAAATTGTCATTCAATTTTAAAACTTTTTCTATGAGATATCACAGATATTCATAAAAAGTAAATACCATGTCTAAGCTAAGATATTAGTCCCTATATACTTTTTTCATGGTTTCTTCCAGAAGTTGTTGTTTTTCTTGAAATTCTTAAGCAGTTCATAGTGTGATTTGTAATTTTCTTCTATAAATTGCATGTCTTCTCTGGCGTGAATGTGAAAGACATAGAAATTAGTTTTTATTACTGAGCTGTTCCTTTCCATCATAGAAGGAGAAAGAGACATTGTTGGCCAAAAGTCAACATTAGAAACTGTTTAAATGTGAACCTTATAGGAAGGAAAAAGCTTGCTGGCAGGTTTCTTAAAAAAAGATCTTCATAGGTAAATTATTTCTTTGCTGGTCTTTTGCATAGAATACTGTATGTTCCAAACAGCCTCCCTGCATATTCACTCCTTTCCTTCCCAGAGAAAATTGAGTCTAAAATAATTATTTCCTTTTTTTTTAATAGAGAAGATCAATCTTAAAAATGCTATGAAATCAAGAGGATTTGATAATGTAGCTACAATGAAGTTTGACTTTCTTGAGGCAGACTTAAAAAATCAAATTAGAAAATTAATTTTTCTACAGAAATAACAAAATTTTCACTCTCCTCTTTATATCCTCTAATGGGCACAGCAGAGTACTCACAAGTAAAGTAGCCAAGATGGCTCTTACGATAAATAAAAAAGTAACTTAAAGTGATAATTTATATCAACATGAATCTTTAGATAAAGTAAGGAAAGAGTAAGATTTACAAATCAAGTGAGGCATCTGAAGTGGGACTTGGATCAAACAGTGGTACGTAATGTAAAGACATAAAAATATATCCATAAATACATAAGCTTTTATCACTAATGCCCCTAAATTTGCTAGGTTCCTTTTTCCATGCATGTCTAAAGCTACACCAGACCAACCAAATGAGTGCTCGGTTACCTAAACCTGACTTAAATTCCCAAACTAAAAAGTTCTCCTCTTCACTGGAGCACACAAGTTCCCTTGTAGACATTTCACAAGGACCCCTGGGACCTGACCTGCTGTGAGAGATTCCCATCGAAGTTCTCCATGTATCAAACTTTTAGTAAGCAATGTGGAGACTCACATGGTCTAAGTGCTTTCACAGCTCCAGCTCCCTGAATAAATTCTTACACCCACATATTCCAAACAACTCTAAAGGCTTTCAACACAGCAGCTATGGGAGATTCTCTTTTAAGCAGCAAAATGTGAGTTATAGTGTTGGCATTTCAGTCATCAGTACTAACCATTAATTTCAGGTTAATTTTGTGCTATTATCAACATATCCTATATTCATAGACAATAAAAATAGCATTTAGGCTTAATGGGAACAGCATATTTACAGGATATGAATTGACTACTGAGAAAAAAAATACTACTGCTGATAGAATTCCCCAACACTTACCATCACAATAGGCACTATCAACATATGCAAACAAGCTCAAACAATTCCACATTGCTAATATGGAACTAGTTTATCCCACAAATACAGAGTGTCCCCTGCTGTGATGAAAGGACATATGTCCCACACATTAAAGTTGTGCTGAACAAAGAAAGAGGTTTTAAGAAAAGACCCAATTTTTATAAAAAGAACAATCCTAACAGCTCAAATGACTACCAAGAAAAGAAATAGAGCCTTGATATTTAAATGCACTGTCAATTTGATAATGAGAAAAAAAATGCATAAGAAGGATTCAGTGTCATATACTGAAAATTATATTATTTGCTGATGAAAGTAACAATCATAAGTCAAACAACCAAGATTTTCATAATCATATTCAATCATTTCACAATACACAAATCTACAACTTGTACAAGTGTGTGCCAAACAAACAGAAAGTACTTCAGCTGCTTACTGAATTAAAGTCTCATGTAAACACTAAAATACACTGCTTAAGGAGACATGTTGAAAGACCAGCTGATAGTGTACATCAAGCAAACATCGCAAGGAAATGGGGTAGACAGGAAAAAATAATTTTAAATTTCAAAATACCATCCTATTGAAATAATCAGGAAAAAAAAAAAATAAACTATTAAAATTTTATATACATATAGTCAGTAATTTGAAAACACTCCAAATATTTTTATATTGATTTGCAATTTTTAGTACAAATTAGAAACATATTATAAGCAGAGGGTTTTTTTTAAAGATACTCTTAAAAAAAAAATTCACTTTTCAAACTTTTAGTTACCTAATTGCAAAAATCTCAAGAATTCACTTTCATACTAAATTAGGAGACTTCTACTGTCGACTCATACTAATGCCACTTCTAATTTCAAAGCATGAATTATTCCTATTGAAAAATAATTTTGATGGAGTATTCCAAATCAAGTTCTACCATCAGCTCTTCTGAGGCTGAGAACAAATTTTAATTGTAAAGCTCAATGTGTTTACACAGTCTTTCCTTAAAAATTATTCACTTTCAGAGAATAAAAAATAAAAATACTAAGTCATAAAAATCTACCAATAATATTTTTCAGTTGCAAAAATACTAGTTCCATGGGATTGGTTTTTTTTCTACTTCAATTTAGAAAAACAATTTAAAAAACCAGTATATTTACCACCTCTGCAGAAATTCTAGTCTGCTAAATTGTGCAAACTAAGCCAATTGAAAGCTTCCAGCTCAAATTTTTCAACTTATTTATGTCTGACTTTTTGATTTTTACCTTGTTTCATCTAAAGACCAGCATTGCAGGTCTTTAGAAGAAAAGAGTCTCCAGAAAAAGGTGAAAAATATGCTCATTATTATATACATTCATTATTACATATTTTGATATCTATCAAGCCTAAGAAAAAAAATTGTAATAAATTTTACTTCAAACTAGCCTTGAGAACATATTAATCTAGTTAACTAATTGAAGATAAGTCTGCACACAGCTGTTCAAGAAGTCCAAGTAGTTAGAAGAGCATGACACATTGGAAACAACAGCAGCATTTTTTCCTATCTTGCTGTCCTGGACTTTGTGTAACTCTTACACATCTCCAGGATTGCACAGCTTTGCCAGTTCTGACAGTCATAGCTGATTCTTGGTTTTGTCTCAGCAAATCTATGGTACCCATGAGTAACCTTCTCCCCCAGTTCCCTACAAGGGTCTGCTTCTTTCTCCCTGGTGACAGCAGTGGTGGCCCCTTTGCCTTGGTGTCTGACTATTCAGGCAGCATTTGCTGCTCTAGCAGCTGCTCCTGTCTCCTCAGGGAAACCTTGGGAAGAGTATATTGATTCAGCTAATTCATTTTAGGATAGGAAACGATTTTAATGGAGGAAAGATTTGTCATGATATGCATGCTCAGTCTGATTGGGGAATGGATTAATGCCCCAGTATCAAAAAAGAGACTGCTTTCAAGAAAACCTTTTTTTAAACAGCATGACGCAAATTCTCTGTTCAGAAAGTGTGGATGACAAGGCTCTTCCTTGTCATGAGCAACGATTTCATTGCACAACCACTAAATTCTCAATTTTCATATGATCAAGAAAAGGAAACATTTCCAGCTTTAGAATACAACATATACTAATTGCAGGTAGACTAAACCAATACCTTTCTTTTAATAAGATAACTGATCTGCTTGAGGAAATAGTCATCTGGATTTCAGCAAGGTATTTCATGAAACAACATGTGAAAAGGTTAGTTGAAGTTGAAAACACTTAGGCAAACAGTGCAATTGAAAGTGGATAAGCATTGGCCAAAGAAGAAATAGCAATAAGTTGCTTTGAAACGTAAAACATCAGGCTGAAAGACAGTTACTAATCCAGATGCAATTTTTGGCACAAAAGTTATTTATAAATTGGAAATGGAAAAAAAATGGAAAAGTAAATAATTTTCTAAAAGTCCAAGAAAAGATTTCTATCAGAAAAAGCAAAAACTTCTAGGACTCAGGTTTCAAAGTTTGTCACTCCTTCTATTCTTTTACCAAAGTCTGTTATTTTATGCCTCAGTTTATCACCACATTCTGAATGTAGCCCATGCTTTCTTAAGACTTGTTTACCCCTAAATTACCTGATTTGAATTCCTCAAACTAATAGACTTGAAACTTATCACTCACAATCCATTGTAATAAGGTCCCTCACTCTCAAAAGTCCATTTAAGCCATCTTCAGTGAAAAAGTAATCAAAGCATTCCTTCAAGATCTCTAGGTTTACTGTTGTGTCTTTTCTCCTCTCATTCTTATTAGTTACCTTTCTTGATTTTTCATCATTTCCTCCAGCTTTGCTGGTTTTTTCCTAATACTCATTCATATTTGTTAACATCGTTAGCAAATATGAGGAATGCCAAGCTCAATGATTCTTTTACATTACCTGCTAGATTCATAGTTCAACTTTGCTTTTTTAAAATATTAACACTGCAGATTTGGGAGAAACTAAATAAATCAGAAGTATAGATAAGCCTTTTTCCTATGTCCTCACAAACCTGAAAAAAAAAAAAAAAAGAAAAACCCACTAAAAATGTAGCGGAGCACAAAATTAGGGGGTAAATATTCTGGTATTGTACTCTCCATTTGCATATTCTGGGTTTATCTGAAGTTCATCATGCCTATTTCTGGACTTACTGTATATGAGTAAGACATGCATAATCAACCCTTAAACCAAATTTCTTTCCTGCTCCGTGGGCAGGTGTTCAGCAGGCAGCTGTTCAGCATGTGAACTAAAAATTAAAAAATATCCTTACCTTTTAGGTGAATCTGTGATAAGGCTTCGCTCTGCTGGAAATTGCTCTCATAGACATCATGCACAAGCCTTACAGGCTAAGAGACCAGTACCTAATAAAAAATTCAAAGTCACTGCACGTAATAGGTAATGAAGTGCTGGTTCTAGGCAGCAGCACAGGAACTTCAGGTGTTTGCTTAATATTCACTAAGCATATTCCGAAATAGTCCATGCACATTTTCAAAAATTTCTTTCACATAATGCCTCACTTTTTTCGATCCTATAAAAGACATTTGTTCAATAATATCCACTAAGTAGCTGGGCCTGGGGAAAAGGTATCATTTGCACAGAAGTATTAGAAAGACATTTAGTAGAAAATGACGTATCTTTGAATGCAGCATTCCAGAATACTATAAGGCAAAGTGAATTAATGTTTGCATTACTTATATTTCGTTTGCAAAAGAGAACTTGAATTATTAATTTAAGCATATTTAAAGCCTAACTAGTGCAGACAAACACATGAAGAGGTTAACATGCAATGATCATATATATTCATTAAAAAATGGAGTGTAGTTAGTGAGCTTCTGAAATAGAAAAATAACACACAAATAAAATAAAAGATATCCTTGGTTTTACCAACTAATTTTTTTTTTTACATTTCTATTCACTTAGTTTTCACAATGTTTTGCCACCCAGATGTTATATATACTGTAAATTTCTAATGGATGTGTAAATACAGAAAAATTAAAATACAGGTGTAGAAAGAAATTATATCATAGGAAGACTATAGTATGGAAGAAATTGGGCTGTACTGAGGTTCCTATCTCTCAAAACCAAGGAAATCTAAAAGTATGGCTCAAAATTTTAAAGGTCTTTAAAATGGTCATTCACTTCTATAAAAATATATGTTGGTTTGTTTACAGAAAGGTGTTTTTATATAAAATAGCTCCCTGAAAAAATTCTTTCAAAATATTGAAAAAAAAAAATCTAAGTGAGTAGGCTGAATGTGTCATTCTAACTCCAGGAGAGCAGTCTCTTCCTTGGCAAGAAACCCTCTAGCACCAGTAAATCTACTTTGCAGTCCATGAGCAGCAGTGGCTGAATGTAGCCTTAAAATATCTTTAGGATAATGTGTAGTGCACACCTCCTTTCTTCATAACCCATACTAAAATATATGTAGACTTTGGTGTAATTCTGTTCCCCTCACACAAAATTTGGAGATCCAGGAACTATTTGTTTCCTCCCAGAACATAATGAACTTTCTCGTTGCTGTCTTATGTTCTTGTTTAAGCAAGAAATTTTAAGGAAATACACAAATGTGCATGTGTGTCCTTGTGGATGTGTCTAAGTGAACCTCAATGGAGAGAAAACTTCATAGCAAAGGAAGAAAAAATTAGAACTGATTTGGCTTAACAATATTTGGGCAACTGAAGGACTGATCTTAAACTCTTGGATTGCTTTCCAATGTCCAGTATTATTCCTCACTTTTTCTCAAGGGAGAGTGAAAGAATTGCCTATTTTCTTGAGAGGTAGAACCTTGAAAGGCAGGTAATGACCATTCTGATGCAAGATCATAATACCACAAACTCCGAAATCTTAATATGTAAGTTAAACAATAATTTCAGGGATGTGGATCTTGAAAAATGGTTATGTTCCCCCATCTTACTAGGACATCTTTCAGTGCTAAGATAAACCTGATGTTCACACAGGTAAGACTCATACAGAAGAAATTCCATAAGAGAGAAAAACAGGAGAAAATGCAACGTATCCATCAACAATCAAACACGGGCCAGGCACAAGAAATATACCCAAGCCAGTTGAAATACAGGTAGAGCACTATTGTAAGTCTATTTTTGCATGCCCGTTTAAATTCTGTAAGCCTCCATAAATGCAGTTATCATTACCATTGTTGCCTTATCATTCTCAGTGATTGCTCTCTTTCAGTCAAGTACAAAGGCAGGCTGAATATAAATGTTTTGTCATAAAACTGCTATTCAAACAATAAAAAGGGTTATAATAGTACTAAAAAAATCACCCCCAGGGCTGCAGCACAGACTGGTAGTATGCATATTCAGGCAGCACAAAGCAGTTCTAGTCACATACTTCTACCCATAGGAACCCTTCCACTGAATCTGCACTTAATATCAGTGTGTTCCCAGAAATGATCCAGATATTACCAGGTAGTCAAGATACAGGGAACACTTTGGAATGTGATTCAATTTGAGGAACACAATTTATTAATACTATGATTTTGTGTTGAATTCAGAAAATAACAACAAATTTAGTTAAAGTCTTTAATTTTTAAGAAGAAAAATGCTTCAATTATGTTTTCTGCTGTTATCCAAAACTGTTTTTGTTGGTCCCAGATCTAGCCATGTAGTGCCACCCAGGGGCCAACTGCAACATGCTTCAACACTGCCATCTTGCCAAATAGCCTCAAAAAAGCATTATGCAATGCACCCCAGACTGTCTTCTGCACAGGCATGAGTATTCTTTTTAAAATGTCTTAGATTTTATAATATCTTTTTTTTCCGTTTCTTTTTGTAGCATAGAGACAAGAGAGGCAGGGTCAGGTGAGGCAAGGAAGGGTGAAAGAATATGTAACAAGCCAGGGATCACCAAAACAGACTAATTACTCCCATAGAGTGACCAGATGGATATCTGATCAAGAAGAAAAAAACAAAAAATGGGGGGAAAAAAAAAGAAAAAAGGAAAAAAGGAAAAAACCCCACAGGTAGAATTTAAAGCAAAAGGTTTATCAGCACCAAAAGCCCACTGCCCTGGGTAAATGTGCTTCCTTGCAACAATAAAGACAAATAAAGTACTAAAAAAGGATAAAGCAGGAGATTACAGACCTAGCTGTGGTTTGATAAATGGCACTCTACTCCTCTCTGCTTATTGTGTACTTCATACCTCGCTCTTGAATATGGAAGAGAATTTTATTAAAGATTTAGCCACGGTGGTGGTGGTGACTGGCTCACAGTAATTTTCCTACAAAGTAGTTTAATCTATCACAGGGCAGACAGTGCACCTTCTTACCATGTATCATATCTGTCTATTGAGTAAGTGCTATCCAAATCCAATTTCTTTTCATTTTTGGAACCTGTGATGCATATTCAAGATACATTTTCTTTTTGTCTGTGGCCTAAATTAGGTGCTTTATAAAGAAAAAAATAAAAAAGAAGAAAAAAAAAAGTGGAGTAATAAAAAAAGACTGGACATTTTCTTTTTTTTTCTGAGATTCACTACAGTGCTAATGATGCAAAACTGTGGGCACGTACAGTTGGCTGTCACTGCACTCACAACACTGTCAGTGCACAGCCCCACCTCCAAATCCTGCCCCCAGCTCTTACAGGTGAAACTTAAAAAATCCCTGCAATAAAGCCCTAACTTGCTCTGATATTTCAGAGTTCATTTGCTGTACTTAATTAAAATAATGATCAAATTTGTTGTGCTTTTTTATTGAACAATCTGAGGCTGGAAAAGTTATTGGTTTAGGCAATTAAAAATGGAATCTAAGCATTTAGAAATTAAGATTTATTTTTTTTTCCCACAACCAAACTTCTAAGAGTTTCTTCATTTTAATTGTAAATGACTCTGTAGGATTCAACAACAATCTAAGAAATTAAGTACTTCTGATAATTTCTCAGTTCTGACAAGTATTTCCTCCCAGTCTGTGGCTTTTGGTTTGGGAACTGGGGATTTTTCCATTTCCATACTTCTGTATGTCTGCTGAGCGTGTTTGTCAAACTGAGAGAGAAATTAAAGAGATCTAATCCAAAACTGTTACATCTAAACACATTTCTTTTGGAAACTACTGTTAGTATAGAATCTAGTAGTTCTCCAGATCTGAGCATGAAGCACACCCAAGCATAAAATACACAGGTAGTTCAACACTTCAGGGGCAGCTAAAGGTGACAGAGCTGGTCCTTTGTGATTTTTATCCTCTATGTATTACAGTGTGATTAATTCCCTTTGTTAAACCACTAAATAAGGTCAGTGTATGTATTCCAAGGTGATAATCAGAACGTTAAATCTAATAATATGTTTGAATTTATGCCTGCTACAATATTACTATATGTTAAATTTACTGTGCTAAGAGAAAATAAACTTATATATATGACTGGATTTTAACTAGAGTAGCTTCCAAAGGGCAGTCTCAGAAATGTGAGTTTTAGCCCAGAACTAGTTTCAAATCTATTCCAGCTTTGGTCCCATGGAAGAATCTTTACAAGTTGTATCAACATGAATCTTTCTTTCAACTTGATCTTCAACATCTCTGACATATGCAACAGGCTGAAACAGATATCTCTAACATGGTTTTTTGCATGATACCCATGATACCATATTTTTTCCCTTGGACTTTCTGCTTCTAATCTCTGTCTTCTTATCACCATCTTTTTCTTTCATAATTTGAGCAGCAGTATCCTAGCGCCCATAAACATAGTCCCATTCAGGTCTGATGCTTCATCAACAGCAGAGAGTACAAAGAATGGTGTCAATGTACTCAACAGTACTGATTTCCATTAGTCTCTACAAAAAGTGTGCATGACCAAAAATTTCAGTCCATATTTCACCTAGACAAGGTTACTGAAGAAGCAAGTTAGGTTAGTGTATTCTGAGTTTGTGGAGATCTTACTACTTCCCAGCAATTATTTCCAAAATCTCTCCTAATCAGGTCCCTACCTCTACAAGGACCAGACTTGAAGTCAGAGATTAATTTAAAGAATTGCCAAAATTTTAATTTATCATAGGATTTCTTCCCAGATTCCATTAAAAATTACATTTTTGTTTGTTGAACAGTACACATTTAGCATACACGTTGAATGAAAAAGCACAACCTCTCTTCTCTACTATTTTGGTTTTTCCTGTAGTGTTAATGTTACAGAATCTCATTACTGCTTTTGCTCAGACATAAATCATTCTATGTCCTGCATCTTCCAAGCTGACAGTTAGTCATCTTTGACTGCATTTTCCACTACTGATTCTCTGAGGTAGCACTCAGGTAGTGATGTCCTGCGAGAGCCTGAAAATATTGAAATTTAAAAACTTAAAATCTATGCAGTTCCATTCATGCAATTTTTTCTCAAAAAGTAGACTTTTCCTGGACTTTTTATCTTTATGAGTGTTACAATTGTGGTGCTTCCTTTGGTCTGCAAATGCTGCTCTGCCTAATGTATTTTATACAGCACTGCAGACCCTCTACTGTATCCACAGCATCAAGGTACTGCCTACCCTCTTCTGAGCATCTTCCTGGTCTCACTTAGGAAACTAAAATTTAAAGACTTCAAATCTGGATTAGTCAGCAACTTTCCAAAGTCTTCTGCCAAGGTCACAGACCTATTAGGGTCCCACAGAAAGCACCCAATTAGCTCCCCACACATGCAATATTTAAGCTTGCCTTTACATAATGCCCAAACACTTTTAGACTCCCATCTTTCCTTAGAAAATGCTTAGAAAAAGGATGTGGTTTATATGTATATGGAATTGAATATTCTTTGAATTTCTCTAATACAGCTAGTTTTCTTAGCAGATTTAAGTGAGAACAACTGAAAACATCGTGACTGTCATCCTATCAAAAGAAGTAACACCACCACTTAACATCTTTATTCTAAGATATCTATTTTTTGCAGTTGCTTACTGAAAGTGCTGTTTAAGCCTTATTCTGGTGTCCTACATATCTTCAGAGAATTTGTAATGAGTGGAGTTTTAACAAATCTCCTTTTCCATCAAGGATATTTTCTCTGTGTAGTATTTTCTCTCATTTTACTTGTGGAATTACATTTTCTTGAGGATCTATGAGTTCAACAGAGGCCTGTGTTTTTGTTATCCTAGATTCAGTCACTCTCAACTACACACTACTAGGTACTACACACCAATGAAGTACACTGTGTAGTAGGGCCTTCACAGCTACAGTTTCACACAGACAAGGCCAAAAATGTGGGCAATAGCATAGGTAAGACAACCAAAAAAAATGCAATTCACAATCACTGTCAGTAAGGATGCTGTTCAGATTGGCATTTATACAAGATAATGTGAGTAAACTAGACTTAAATCTCTGCATATGTGAAATGTCACAGCAATAAGGAAGGATGCTCAGCTTCTCTGCTGGAAGGAGAGACCTAACTCAAGTATGGCACTAGCCTGGAGAAGAGGACATTGGAAGAAGATATTTTGAACACAAAAAGCAACAAAAATAAAATAAGAACTAAATAAATTAGATCCTGAATTTCTCATTACATTGGCCCATGTATTTACAAAAATAAAAAAAGAAACCAAGGAGATAATAAGCCCTGATCTAGCTCAGAAACTACAGAAGTTTTGAAACCACAAAGCTACAGAAATTTTGAAAATCTGTCACTTTGGATATAAGAAAAATGTGATTGGACGTGAAAGATCTATCAGCCTAGATATATGAAGAAATAACTTGCTGTAGGAACACAATTACAGGAAGTCAGAAACAAGTCAGGAACACTGATTGAAAGCATGAAGGAAAAAAAAAGGGCAAGGTATCTCTTAGAACTAGATATGCTTTTATTCACCATCACATTCAGAATGTTACATTCATAGAAACTTGGGACAATATCTGACCAGAAAGGAAAAAAAAAAACAGTTAAGCAGAAAAATCAGAAATCAATAATACACGAAATAAAAGTCTTACAGTACTTTAGATTAACTTGTAAACTAAAGGATCAGAAAAACTGATTTGGCTACACTGCCATAGCGTGAACCTCTATATTGAGTCAGAAACACATTTAACGTGCACTTGCTTTGTTGTCAAATGCCTTCTTTG
Source organism: Pyrgilauda ruficollis (assembly GCF_017590135.1). NCBI lineage: Eukaryota > Metazoa > Chordata > Aves > Passeriformes > Passeridae > Pyrgilauda > Pyrgilauda ruficollis. The sequence continues at coordinate 2,340,264 of NW_024525823.1, read as the reverse complement.
ATGAGTTATATTAGAATCACTGCCATTCCTGAGACAAATTAAAACTATACTTTTCTTTTCATAGAGAGGTTGGGCTTTTCCTGAGACACCTGTGTAACCTCAGAATTTTAAATTGCAGCTATTGCATACCCACATACTTCTGGCTTATTAGACCTTCATTGGTTTGAGAAAAACCTCTGTTTCAGCCAGGCTGTGGACTAATCCCTAAGGCCAGATCATCCCTTGACAAAAGCAGGAAGTACTGTCCTAGAATATTACTTCAGACTCACCTCCATATTTTAGCAGACAGACCATACATACCTAAGAATATGGTTCTGCATGCCTTGAGATGACAAAAAGCGCCTCAAGCGTTTACCTGATCACTTAGTTTACCACTTAAAGATTTTGAAACCTAGGCTTCTTTTGGGAGTTTTTCATTGTAGAGTATTTAGAACATCCCTTTCCTCTCTGTTACAAACCACTATGTGGATTTTGGTCCTGATTCAATTAGAATAGTACATACACCTCTATTTCAATAAATGGGTCTAAAGAATAAGTTGCATTACTTCTTACTTGACAGATGGCAATATGAATTGGAGCAGTAAGAAACTATATTCCAGTAAGAAAGTAAGATTCAGGTGAAGGAATCTCAATATCACACATCAGCAATCAAAAATTATATAAATTTGTTATTTTAATACAATCTAAAATTAACTATTAAACATTAGTTCAAAATTCAGATGAAACTTTGAAAGGTCCAATTGTACTGAAATATGTACATAAGGATGTCATTTCAATATAGAGCCAGGTTTTTGTCATGGCATACATCTGTAATACAATCATTACTGATGTATTACAAACTCAAAAAAAGATAAAACTCATTTTACTATTTCATAAAGTATTTACAGGCAATAGACCAAACTCTGTAGTTCTTCCAAATTAAAGCAGCTTGCTTGAAATCTAGGCAGCAATATAGACATGGACACTAACTGAAAAACTGACCAAGGAGAATTTTTCTTATAGGTAAAAATTATCTTTTTAAGGACTTGGAACAATAGGAATACACACGAATGGCTGTTAAATTTGTACTGGTTTTGCTACCTAAGGCAAAAATATTCTCTGTCAGAGAGCTAACTTTGCTGAAAGGATCAATGGATATGGCAGATTTATCAGGATAACTGGCTTCACACCCTCCTTTCGAAACCTCCTCAGCTACCACTGTCAAGATTTATGTCCTTTCAAGTCCATAGCAAGCTCTTACTTCTTTAGCCCCCTCTTTAGCCCCCTCTGCAGTATTTGGTTCATAGCCTGGACCAGCAACACCGAGTAAGACAAGCAAGACGTTCAGCGTGTGACAGTGGAGCTGCCTTGGGGTGGGGAGATTCCACAGTGCTCTCCAACCTGGATACCACAAATTTTCAGTGAATGTTTGGAGTGTTTAGTAACCAAAGGCTCAACATAATTCAAGAAACAAAACTAGCCATTAAACAACACACACAGCCTTCACACTGAGATTATGCTCAAATATTATGTATAATATACATACTTGGTCTCTTTATGCTTGGCACACATGTTGGACTCTTCACCATTTGGGTAAGAACTTGGAAGAAGTTTTAAAACAGAAATATGTTAATGTTTCTTACTCTTACAAGATTTTTCTGAGAATCTTTTACAGCCTTTTTTTTTTTCCCCTACGAAGAGAACATCACTCATTTATGCAACAAGTAGGTTCAGCTGTTATTGTTATACATGGTATATATCAAGCAAACAAAAACATGCAAAAAATTTATTCTTGTTGAAGAAAACTAATAAAATCTAGGAGATAGTCATAGATGCAGGAAGTTTCCTTCGTCCTCGTTGAGTTCATTAAGAAAGTGAATAAGGAAATTACCTCTTCTACCTATGTATGCAATATCAGCTTCATCTAGAAAGAGCATGGTTTCATTAGTATCTGTCACAACACCAGCATTATATAAGAAATTGCTTGAAGCCAATATCCCAGGTACAGCAGCCCTAAACCCTGGGAAAGGCCACATATAAGCTATGCAACACAGAGTATCTTTGCATCTTATGAATGATGGTTTACTGCTGGAAAATTTTACTCTTCTTTCTTGGTCTCATCTATCTAGGACTTTTTCATATAACCCATGGCTAACAATGTATTTTTCTAAGCTAAATTACTGAAGACATAATGATATTCAGAAAGTAAAAAAAAAAAAAATTAAAAATCACTGAATTATATTATTGCTCAGTATAAATATTTGCCCAGAAGTGTTTCCCTAATCAATATTTAAAGTGAGTCAAAGGAAGTTTAATAGCTAAATCTTGCTCTCATTATATGTCATCATCCTTTATCTGATATCTTCTGAAGCTATAGACCCCTCAGAGGTTGGGAGAAAGCAAACAATTAATTTCACAAAATTTTCATAAGAAAAAACTGCTTATTTGAAAAATATGACAAAACTGGATTAACATTTTCATGAATTCAGGAGGGCACTAACATAACACAATAAGTTCTTTAATAATGAAATATGCTTTGATCCTATTATATGTTTCAGAAATAATTATATCCTGTCAAAGCACAAAAGAAAATGAAAATACAATTGGTTTGCAAACAAAAATCATTGTAAATCATGAGCAATATATGGATATCTATTAGGACAAAGACTGTACTTAGGAACTGTGTGTGTATTTGTGTGCCCATGTGCTCGTGCACGTATTGTTGTGGCGCCTACTAGGCACGACTCCTGATCTGGTGTCTGCTGTTTCTGCCCATATGCCATTGTGACAGCCCTGTGCTGAAATCCAAATTAAATCTGTATTTGCACTACAATTTTCAGTGTACCAATGAATAAAACATTGCTGTTTTCTTTCTGTTATGAAGATATCTTCTATTTTGTGAAGTGTTACTCAACCCTCCCATACAAATGTGATATCAAACCTTTTTGCAGCATAAGTCACTGTTGAGAACCAGCATCAAAGAATGAGATGACAGACACTTAAAGTACTAAATAATTTACTAATGGCATGTTTGTCTCTTACAATGTCAGCTCTGACCTGAGAAACCAAAGCAGTAGGTGCTGCCCAGACACTGACCCAAAGAAAGGTGTCTGCCCAAAACATCTTACTTTGAAAGCACAAGACCAACAGCAATTCCACTACTGAGGGACAGAGGGGAATGCTATGGGAAAAAATACTATCAGTGGAATTTTCAGTAGTCTCTAAATACCAGCTGGATTTATTAATTACAAATTATATTGTGAATGTGCTATTTTTAGGCTCAAAAAATGAAAGTTGCCTAGGGAAATGAATACCTAATTTCTGCAGGAGCTCTGTATCTAAATTCAAGTTTTCTAGGTAATTTTGCATACATCAGTTGAATTTCTAGGTAAAACAGAAATATTTTTGAATATTAGTTTGATTCACATCACTCATTAGTAGATTAAGTGATTTTAATGTGGGTGTTTTTTAAATTCAGTGCAAAAATGTATCTGTATTACCCCTTCAAACTCTAAATACCATTTTTTAAAAATGTTTAGCACTAGAAAGTTCTAGGTAATGCTAAATTTTCTACATAAATCTTGATCTGCTCTGGCAAAATATCAAAGATGGTCAGAACCTCTCATATCAGCAAAAATCAAAAGAGCTTTTTTAGTCTCAATGGCCTTTTGTTGTGAAGCTGGGAAAAACACATTGCCCCACAGGTACTTTCTCCACTTTTTCCCCTGCTATCATATTGGTGCTTTGGATGACTACAAGAGTGACAAGCTTAGCAAAAAAGATGAGACAACCAAGAGTCAGGAAAACAAAATAATTAGAAAAATATTATGTAAACTAAAACTAAATGCAATGAAATCCATTATGCATCACCAATAAAAATAATGTAATTAATATGTTCTTAGCATGGATTAATTATAGCAAGTGTGGAAAACATTTTAAGAAAAACTTCAAGTATCTTAAAATAAATAATCTTAGAGAAGTAAGGTGGTGTAGAAGTGATGCTACTAGACTGATAACCTGGAAGGACAGCTGCTGACTTCTATTCATATTTCACTGTGTTAAAACAAATCTAATCTTGTGTTTCCTAGTGAATGTAGCAGGTTTTACCTACGTTTTAGCAAAATAATCCATTAATTCACTCTTACCTATAACATGCTTTTAGATGTTCCCATTAAATATGCTTCAAAAACCTGGATTCAATACGCTGCTAGACTGCAGTGTCCAACATTGTATTACAGCCATCTACTTTATGGCAAACTTTGACCTCACTGTTTCATTTTCCATTGCCTCAATTCTTCCCTGGCAATGGAAGAAATGCTTGCTTTCTCTCTTCTTCTTATATGTGTTGCAAAGATACAGATATAATGGCATCATTCAGCCAGAGCTTTAGCTTTGTTGAAGTGGATCCCTGTTCTGTTTTGGACTCCAGATAAAAGTGAGAAAAATCAATACTGAGCTTAAGTACCACTGAAGAAGCATTCCCAACCTCTTCAAGCTACCACCACCTAAAACTAATTAAATCTGCATATCACAAATCTTACTTAGGTTAAACTTTTATTCAACTTGGCTTTTGCTGACATTTTTTGACCACAGTTTTCAAACATGAAAATAATTTTTGCTGTCTAAATTTAGAATACAAGGCACTAGGAATGAGAAAAAACTATTTTTGCAATGCAAGGCAGGATTACATGCTATACAGCCATACAAAATGTAGTAATAATGCCATGAACAAAGGTGGGAGAAGAAAGGTAAACTTAAATTTTAGTACTGTTAAATTTGGTTTCCAGAATCTAAGCTAGCACCAACTGACCCCAGTAGTGAAAGAGGTATGTGGGACAAGCCAGAAAGAAACTGCAAGTAGCAGGAAGGCAAAAAGGTGTCTGGCCTCAAACTATTAATTAGCAACTAGCAAAGCTGTACCACATATTCAGTGCTCCAGCATTCCTCCTCCAGAGGTTGCTGCTAGTCTGCCTCATTATCATCTGGATGGAAAACAACACTCTTTCCTGGGAGTTCGCTGCAACAGTCTTATTGATTAAGTTCCCACAGTGTTAAATCATTCTGTAGCTTTCACTCCATTCTCCCCACCTTCCCACCCCTGAATAATAAGAGCTTTGGTGGATTTATGGGGGTGGTGCAGTAGATGAGGAGCATTTGATAAACACGATAGCATAATACAGTTTCTATTTATGCAATGCCCTTAGCTTCAGAACATTTCACATGCCAAGAAAGTATTTAAAAAAACAAAAATAAACTAATCTGACTTTGTTCTTGCTTGTATACTGCTTCTGCTATAACTTAGGAATCTCTGACAAACATCCAAATGTGTTCTTTCCTGGATGTAGTGAATTTGAAATAACAGGGAAAAAAGAACTAGTAAGGCGGTGATTGCTCCCTTTTCATCATATTTCAGGTTGGAGCAAACCAACAATTTCTAAATATACTTCATGTTATTTTTTTCAGTGGCATACATCTGAGACATGCAAATCTATGTAACACAATTAAAAAAAGAAAAAGTAATAATAAAAATTTAATTTCTACTAGAAATAAAACTGAATTATCTTTCATTGTGAAAGAACCTATCCAGAATCATGGATCCTTACATCAGTGGAACAATAAAAGCTTAAGTTTTAGATTACTCTAGGCTTGGCTCTGATTCTGGACCTGAAAATAACTGGATACTTTTTTGGAATGGGTCAGACACTAAGGACAGACTACGGGTTAAGTTTCCTTAGAGGATGCAGAGTAGATACAACTTTTCCAAATGGGCCCTGAGTTATCCTCAGGGAGAAAGTAGGCTGACAAGCAGGTCTCAAGAGATATTCTGAAATTATAAAACTTACTATTATTATTATTATTATTAATAATAATTATTATTATTATTCAGAAAAAAATTTACTGAAACCATCACTTAAGAAAAGATCAAGATAAATTAATGTTAAAAATGAGGAAAGAAGAAAATAGTGCTGGAACAGCTTTTTGGCAATATGACCAAGTGATGAATTTCAGGTGATAGGGATTTTCAGGTGAAAACATAATGTTTCACATTCAGAAAAAAAAATCTAAATCAAACAAATAAAAAACCCTAAAACAAAACAAAACAAAACAACCCATCCCATAATGTCTGTCACAATACCCAATCACTATTGCATTTAAAAAATCTACAAAAGAAATTCTTCTTATACATAGAGAAGTTTTCTTCTGTGAAACATTAACAAGATTTGATTATTAACTCAAACTGATGATGGACCATTTTTAATTCAAATCTGCATTTGTAAGGCTCAGATTTCACAAATTGTTGCATGGGGATGCAGTAGAATTCCAGGTTTTTACTATTTGATACTAGTGATCATTAAGGTAACAACCTCACTGATTGCTTTTAAGCTTTCCATGGTTGCACATTGTATGATTTCTACTACCTTACTGCCAGCAGCAAGTAGATTGACTCCTCCAGACAAACAGCACATCATCCTTTCTCTTTTCTACAACCATTTTTAGTCACAAATGTGCCTTTTAGGCATGCTCAGCTGAGGGGGACCAGTGTCTGATGCTGCTCAACCCATGGGCTCAGTCCTGCTGCGCTGCGTGTTGGGAGCAGCCGTCAGAACCTGAGCCTGCAGCCAGGGCACTGCTCTTTCCTTCTGTAACCAAAGGGATATTTTTATTTTCTCCATTTACTTCTACCTGGATATACCATCAATTCATTACTGAGAGAAAAAAATATTTACAAGAAAAGAGGAATGAAAATTGCTGATACTCTAAGTTACCAGACACTTGGATTCAACAAGTGAAGGATAGCACTGTAGGAAGGAAATTAAATATATACTCCAAAATTATTTTAGTATGAGATTTGTGCTTTATTCACCACCACGCTCCTTGTATTGTGCCTACTTCATTAGCTGTTAATTTTTAACCAGAATCTATATATATTTACACCTTGTTTGCTTCTCGGCATTGTTAGTCAGAAAAATATTTCCTTTCCCACCTTCACAGAAAGTTTTAACTTATTCCACAAAATTCCCACTGATTTCAGTCCAAGTGTTCACAGAGTAAATTACTATACAGAACTAGTGAAACAGAACTTTTTACATTAGCTTATGCATTTAGCTTTAAAAGGAAAATAAAATTAAACAGAGGCATATTCTGTGCCTCCTAATACTAAATATATATTCCTTCAACATTTAAAAAATTAGATTAAATTAATTCACTGGAAATATTTTAAGCCATTTTGGTATCAAAACATATTCATACTCAGTTCTTTATTTTATGAAGTAATATTACTGGGAAGATCGTTCTCAAACCTACAGCTGTACCAGTGATGACATATTTTCTTAATGAGTATGTCTTTTCTTACTCCTAAAAGTGCTCTTACACAAGCAGGGTCTATGGATCAGAATCTATGATTCAGTACAGATTTGTCCTGGGACTGATAACAAGATTCAGCAGAAAAGTTCTGTACCCGAGCTGGAGGTTTCAACTGAACATAATTACAACCTTTAGTGAAAGATAAAATTTACCAGGAGACCATCCAGTAATTAAGACATGAAAAAAGGCTATAAGGAAAAGATACAGTTTCCAGAATTCTATTCTAAGAATAAATATAAAATTCTGTAGAACTGAACACCACACCTGACATATTAAAATACATTACATTTTCTTAAATAACATCCTCCTATTTCTCAAATAAACAAAACAGGAAACATATAAACTATTTTTCAAATAAATTGATATTCATCCCATGAAAATTATGCCATCCAAATGTTAAATATTTAGTATAAGGTAAGTTTCCAAGATCTACTGAGAAGGCAGCAAAGAGAAACATGGCAGTGTTGAAAGAGCCCACTCTACAGTTCGCATGCCTTTGGGATATTACTCATCTCTTTTCACCTTCACTCTTTGTGTTCTGGACAAGTTACATATGAAAATACTTTTTTTGGTAGTTTTACTTCTTTTTTTTTTTTCATGTTCTTAATTTAAATTTTGATCAGTTTTCCTTTGGAGTTGGTGAGATGGGTTGCCCTCTGAAGATGCCTCTCTCACTCAATTGCTTGCCTGCACAGCTTAGGAAAATGTTTAAATTTGGGTAAGCCACTAAATTGTAGCTAATCTGACTCAGTGGCAGGTGCAATAGTTTCTTTATTAAGATTTTAAATCCTAAAATAGATGAAATTACCAATATTCAATGCTGGGTTAAGTAAATGCCAAAAAAAAACAGTTAAGAAACAGTTATTGGCCACATGTCACAATAATTTTAGAAATCATTTTCAGGAAGTTGAGCTAACAGTACAGAGACGTCTGTAGGATGATAAACAATGGGTTGAGTGACACTCAACCACGTAGCTGAAGGGCTGCAGTCTGCAAAATGTATAGTTACAAATATAGTAATTTATGTAGTCTAGTGCAAAAAAAGAGGTAACTGAAGCAAAACCCCCAAAATTTCTTTGAAAAGCAACGCTACAGGAAAAGATAAATATCTATCTCAGTATAATTTAATTACTTCATGTAGTGTTTTGTTACTAACAAAATTTTCATATACCACAAAATGGAAGCAAGGAATAGTATCTGTGTGTTCAAAATTTCAGTGAGACCACTCTTGTAACACTTACATTGCAATGAACATATGAAGTACAAAACTTAGAAGTAAACTACGTAAGTGATGTAAGATCCTAAAAAAAAAGCAAAAATATGGGACCAAAGGTGCTCCAACTAGCTTATCAAAAGGAAGGTCAAAAGTGTGGGCATTTACAAATGGAAAAAGTACATCTGAGAAATAGCTTAAAATATACTTCATAAAAATTTCGAGGGATGCTATTTCATGCATAGGGAATGGAAATAAATTCTTCAAGAGCAATCAGGGAAGTCAGAGATGAAAAATAAAGGAATAGGAAGATCATCATTAGTGTGATGCCCATATGTGGGAATCTAAAACTGCAACCAAGTTGGGTTTCTCTTTAAAGTTAACAGAAAGAACCAAGCAGCTCAGAAGAGAATTCATCTCATCCTAAACAGAACCCTGAAATTACATGGAATGCATCTGGTCATACCTGTTTCTCTCCTCAATAGAACAGGGGCAAAAATTATTAGCTCAGACTGAGACATCTAGGCTTTTTACATCCAAAGTTAGGTGAGATGTATTCCAGCATGTATTGCTTTTTGGAGCCAGACTGTCTTCAGGAGTTGCACTGTTATCACCAAAAAACTGATAATCTGTATTTTTCTTTCTCCTGGGGAGGAAACCTTATCCCTTTGCCTGAGAATGAGTGTAGAGGAGAAAGAAAGAGAGAAGTAGCTTAGGGCAATAGTGCATAATCACTAGATTTTTCATTTCAGCTTTCAACTTGAAATTACAGATCTAACTTCCATTTGTGACTGCTATGACTGTACTGAGATTAGCATTTACCATACCACTTTCTACAGCTGGTATCAGTGAAAATATTTATGCACACAGTGAGAGAAGAAAGGTATCTGCCAAAACCTGTGGGTGCCACTAAAAACATTTATTTCAAATCTGTGGTTTTTTACAGTGCACAGCACAATGGTATTCTGCTTACAGTTGGAAATACCAGGCACTTCAATAATACAAAAAAAAAAAAAAAAAAAAAATTTTTCCTCTCTAGTAGTAACTGTCCATAGCCCAAATTAAGCATTATAAATACAACAGAACATCAGTTATGCCACCTCAACAGTGTGAGATATCTAGACTTTCTCATGAAGCCCCCCTGTAAGAGACATAGCTGCAAAGTCCAGTCTTAACTTTAAGCTCCCTTTAGATTTTCAATAAACAGATAGAGTGCACATGAAAATAAAATCAAATAAAATAAAATACAAACATGTAGAGCTCCCTTAGGCCAAGCTCACAGACAATAAACCAGAGTTTCAAACACTGATAGTAACAATCATTCTTGGGTACATTATTCCCTTGGAGATATGATGGGGTGCTACCAGAGCCAGACAACTGAAAACCAGATGGAATTGTAAAGACTGTGCCAGGTCTTCTCAATAGAAATTTCTGAATGAGCTGTTCCTTCTCACCAATATTTGGCAGACAGTACTTAGGGGGTTTTTAATTGCCACTGCTACGAACCATAGAAAGGTTTTCTGAAGGCGACGGAATGCTGACCTCTCTGAAGAAAGACCAGTTTTACCTTAGTTAATGAATAATAGTTGCCATTTTCTGTAATTGTTCCTCCTCTTTACTGTCACAAATGGTCTTACAATAACAATCATAGTGCATAATCTGATGCAAGTGCTCTTAAAGAAATTTCTAGTAAAGGACTGCAGCCTCTGTGGGAGGTAACTGTCAGAATTATCTTAAACCACTACCTGTCTTCCACTACAATAGAAAAGGCCTTTAATCGAAATAATCCTTTTTCAAATGAGCAACTTTTTTTTCCTCTCTGCAATTCAGTCATCTTAAAAAAGCACTATAGCTTTTGTGCATAACTTAATTCATTCTTCAAGACAAGTACAAAATTTGTCACTGACATTTAGCGCCAGCCGTAGGCAATGGATAAAATGAACTAGTTAGCAATTTAACCTGTAAAAAAACAGAGTGGGATGAACAATTTTCTGCCATCAAAGCAAATGGCTAACATTTAGCAAGATTTTATTTTTATTTTTCAGCCCATCCCATCCTCAAGAAGAAAGAAGTCAGGCTAACATTTTTTCTGGGTCCTAAATCTTCCTCTCAGCCTATTTCTTTAATGGTTTAAAGTAAATGACTATCCAGAGGATAATTAGGCACTGTGCTGTCGCATCGTGTCAGGTCACAGCTGGATTTAGTCAGCATTAACCTTTGGGGAGAATTGGAATATCAGTATCATTTAAAATTAAAGACGTGTAAGCAGGCATTTCTGGAGATGTTAGAAAAGTAATTGTCTGTAAATTGTTTGACCTTGAGATTTAATTGCATGCACAACACACATTCTAGCAAGAACCCTGGACTGTGTTCATTCTCTTTCACCTCCGTACCTCTCACTTTGCAGAACCCATTAAGCTACCTGTGGATTTTTCTGTAAAATATTAAAGATTGTTTTATACCGAGAACAAAAGCTTTTAACCAAGAGCTCTTACAAACAAAACTGTTAAACAGCTGTAGTATAAACCTCACCTATTTGAATTTCAGTCTTTTTATAAACTTAGAAATGTTTATATAAACAGAGAAAATATTCCTGTTAAACAGCTATGCTTAATTTTTATTCTTTTTTTTTTTTTTTTTTTTTACTAACAAGTTTGCATATTATGCCTTACTCCCTTTTTTTTCCCTAATGAGACAGCTTATGCTTTCAAAGTCCCTCAAGCTAGGCAAATCTCTCCACTGCTTCCACTGTTAATAATGAAACTTCATAATTATACAAATCCAAGGTGGCCAATCAGCTTCTCGGGCTGAGCCTTTGGGTACCTCATGCATTATTTATGTGGCACTCAGGCCTGTGAACTCACTTTCTTATATTAGAAGCCTAATTAATATTTAATCACATGTAGAGAGGGCACACAAAGCTGTGCTAGTCCCCAAAAGAAGTGCAAGTAAAGCTGTACACAGGTGCTCCTTTGCTTGTATGTGCATGCACGTGTGTGCTGCAGTATGCACACTCAGACACACACACTGATTAGAAACACAGATCAGGAATCATGCAAATCTTTGAAGATGCTAACATATGCCAAAAGAAGACAAACACAGTTTTGATCCTACTGCAAAAAAGCTTTCTCAGGTGATATTGAAAACTGTTGAGGCTCTCCTGGAAGATTTCAGCATATGAAAACCAATGCCAAGGAAAACCTTTTAGGTTTCTTGGCTCTTTTGTTTCTTTTTCTTCCTACATACCTACAGACATGCCCTATTCCTGGGGACAAACTCTCGAGTCACACTGGCTCTGTGTCATCTATCGCAAAGCAGTGGTTACCACAGTCCATGAGAAAAAGTAGTAATACCTGCAAGTACACTGACATTTTGTGTTCATGTCATAGTTGCCTCTTCCAGCACTGAAATGCTGGATAATCCCAGCTGTGATCTTGCACAGCAAAGTTCTTGAAAAAGCCTTATTGAGAATGATGGTGATGATGATGATGATGATGATTCAAGGTGTAGAAGACGATATTTATTACTGGATTTTTTTAATCTAGAAAACTTTTGTGTCTGTTGATGCTGAAATATTTTCATCCTTACCTATTATTGCACTCCCACCTGAAAAATCCTCATTTGCCTGTTGCTTCCTTTTTGTCTATACACAGGCTCTGACAGGTCACACTACATTAGGAAACCTTTTTGATTGGAAGGAAGAGCAATCCACATATAGCAAACTCTCTGCGTACACAAGTCAAAGGAGTAAAAAAAAAATCTATCTTATAATTGTAAATTACACTTAGCTTAATGCAGTTTAATATTAAACAAAATATTATATCATATTTATACTATTATTTCAATCAACATTTTCAAAGAAACATTCACTTTTCTGAGCTATTACCCTCTCAATACCACTGCAATCTCCCCTCACCACTGTCCAAACTTTCTCTTTAAAGTTGCTTTGATTTGTATTTTCACTAGCATTGTCTCCCCATAAACAACAGCAAACGGGACTTATGGACTTTATTCTCCATCATTTCCTATTAAAGTGATAATGTGTCCTTGAAATTAATTGATCTTGTCAATATACAGAATGGCTGTGATAACCAGAGCTGGAAAAACCCAAGAAACTTTGGTTTGCTGAACAGAACAAGAGAATTAGGAAGAAGGAGTGAGAAATCTGGGGGAGGAGACTGGTGAGGCCACACATGGAGTGCTGCAGTCATGGGCTCCTCAGTAAAAAGTGATGTGGAACTACTCATCAGCCTGCAGGGAAGGGCCACTAAGATGATGATGGGACTGGGTATTTCTCCTACAAGGAAAGACTGAAAGAGCTTGGACTATTTAGCCTGAAGGAGAGAAGGCTCCGGGGGAATATGTGAAGTGAGGAAATGGAAAAGAGGGAATCAGGCTCTTTTCAGTGGTGTCCCATGACAGGACAAGAAGCAGGACGGACATCCTGAACTGAAATTAAACACACACATCCTGAATCACCAAGAAACACTCTTGTCACTGTGGTAGTGACCAGGCACTGGTACAGGCCAGTCAGACTGTCAGTGGAATGTCTATTCTTGGAGATATTCAATATCTTACCAGGCAACTGAGCCTATGTGGCTCTGCTTGAGCTGAGGGGTTGGACCAGATGACATCCAGGGATTCCTTCCAACCTCAATCATGCACTAATTATGCAAATTTTGTAAAACTAAAATTTTTTTTTTAAAAATTGTAAAATTGGTATTTTTTTTTCTGGTATGTTTTATTTTTACTTTACAATTTCCAAAGACATTTACACCTTAAAAGATTAATTTCTGTTTTGCTGGGATATTTAATTTTGAAGAAAACACTGTGCAAATTTCCTTTACCATATTGAATGAAGTGTGCTCCACAAATAAAAAAGTATTGTAATGGTAAAACAATTAAGTACAAAATCATTGCAATGACCATTCAAATGAAGCAATCCTTTATTTTTCTTCTAGTCTCACTTCTCTCTTAAAATCTGTGTTCCAAAGCTTAAATTTGTCATTACATCAACTTACAAAGTAAAGCAGTCTATTGATGCAGCCCCAAAGCTAAGCTGGATCTCAGTAGTGCAATTTTGTCTCTGGAAACAACTTAAAAGATGCAGAAAACTGTATGACTTCAAATGCCTGACACCAAATTTCTTAAAATCAAACTGTTCTTAAGAAACCATGAACCTTCCAGAGTAAAATGACAGAAGTAAATAACGTGGCCCTCCATGTAGTTCATACATACATGGAACCCACATAATATATGCACACACAATGTATTGACATCAGTGTGCTAAACACCTCTGGCAATAATCAAAAAAATAGACATTCATGTATTAGCTTACTAATAAGTTTTAAATTAAACCAAAAACATTTATCTTGTCTTTTTTTTCTCCTTTCAGGGAAAAAATTGTGAGGCATAAAATGTAAGACAGAAACCCAGTATTAAGCATCTGGAAAATTAATAGAGTTTTGCAACCATTTTCCAGTGCTACAGTCCCAGAGGTATATGAACTGAGAAGAAACATTTGTTGTAGTTCCAGGGAGAGTTGGAAATTTCATAATTTTATTTAAGATATTTTCATTCAAAAAAATAAAACACCAGTAACCATGTTTATGCTATTTCCTTACAATGACTGGTATCCAGAATCTGAAATTAATATATATTATGGGAAATGTTCCTTCATTAGCAAGACCTGGCTGAATCACAGTAATTTTAGCTCTTTCATTCATTTTGCTTTTGCACTGCAGTTACTATTTTAACACCAGACCAGGTAAGATTAAGGACAGAAAGAAAACTGAGGTAAAAACAAGTATTTTTACTTTTTCTTTCAAAAGTCATTAAAAAGTGGGTTGTTTTGGCAGTAATGTGAAAATATATTTTCTAATATATTTACACATTGTGGTTGTTTGCTAAATGTACCATTACGCTAGCCACTTCAAAGATTAAACTTGACCTAAGACCTGTCTACTAAACAGGACAATAAAGAGGAAAAAAATATTTAAAAAATTAATCTAATATTGCATTCCAGTTTCAATATAGGATTGTTCTATTAACTGTATTCTCTAATGGTCTGGTCAGCCTACCATTAAATTATTCAAATAAAGATGAGGGGCATGATTCTCAGCTGGCACATATCAGTATAGTTTCATTGATTTAAATAGGGCTATACCAATTTACATCTCCTGTGAATCATGCCCATCATTTCAATCAGAACGATTAAATGATTACTTTCCTTGTATATTAGCATAAATTGGTAATAACTAATGAGTGCTTATAATTCTCTGCCTTTTTGTAAGCCCTTCTCAAGCATAGGAGCATTCACCTGGTAGAAGGGTGAATACATTAACTGTTACCACATACACAACTGAATAGTGATGCACAGCACAGGCAAAACCATGGGAAAGATGTACACTCCTTCTGAATCTACAACTCACAATGGTCAAAATATTCTAGAAAATTTTCAGCTGAGATTACAAGAACAGATGCTGCCACTTTACACTTGTGCCAAATAATAATGATGCAATAACTGGCTGAATAGGGTATTAATTTTATGTTATAGATAGACTAATGTGACTTTCTTTGAAAGCAAAACATTCTCCAGAAGCAGAATATTTGAGGAAAGTATCCTTTCTTTTAACAAAAATAGGATGAATTATTAATTGCCATGCTAAAGAAAACATCAGCTGTAACATTTAGGCTAGATATTAGAAAAAGCCTTTTCACCCAGAGGGCACTTAGACTCTGCAATGCTCCCCAGGGAAGTGGTCAGAGCATCAAGTGTTTGGACAATGCTCTCAGGCACATGGTGTGACTCTTGGGACTGTCCTGTGCAGGGCCAGAAGTTGGCCTTAGATGATCCTTGTGTGTCCCTTCCAAAGGATATTCTATGATTCTATGATCACACATGTAAACAAGTGAAATACAATGAAAGCTCATTCTGTAATATGTCTTAAAAACCTTGATGGTCTTTTCAACATCAGCTGTGTTAACAAACAGCACCACCCAAGCTGTGCTTTTCCTCAGTCATTACTGTTTTAGACTCCAGTGTGAAGTCTCAAAGTGAGGGATTGTTCCTCACTTTACCAAAAGTGGAACAAGACTTTCTGGATGCTTCACTAGCTTCACAGGATGGCGGAGAGAAGAGAACAGAAGTATCTCTTACAATTCCAGAATCCTCCTCCTTCTAAAAAAGTCCTAGATTTTCTTGCACATCAGTCCAAGGCAAAGGAATTAACTATACTGTTAATCAAAATGTGTAACAAATATCTTCCCCCTGCCCCTCCTCCCCCATTTTAAAAAGCTTGGTATATCAACCACATATGAAGAAATTAAATTTTAAAGTAGTAATTTAAATGTAAGATATTCTTTCTATATAAATAAAAGCAGTAGAGTAGGGTGGGAAATGAGGACAAATGCCCATCCCATAACTACTCTGAGAAAATACAATCCAATAAATGTGTGCTATAAAACTTGAAAGTGAAATAACAAATTCAAAAAAATTGCCCATAGAGTTAGGTCATGTAAATTAACAGTCATTCTTGAATGGGATCTATTAAACCCATATCCAGCTCAGCATGAAGCATATCCATAGTTTCCTTAGATTTTGTGTATTTTGACTTTTAAAGGTACAATAATATTGAAGGGATATATAATAAAATAAAAGTAATAAATACACTGAGAAACATCATGTTATATCTACTCTGCTTACAGCTTGCAAAATATCCAAGGAAGCTTAATAAGGAAAATACAGACTTTGGAAAAAAGAAATTATAATGAAACCACTAAAAACTTCTCTGGACTGGAAAAGGAAATTAAAAAAAAAAAAAAAAAAAAAAAGAAGAAGAATCAAAGAGAAAGGGCAATTAAAAAGAAAAAGAAGACAAAAAGAAAAAATAGGGAGAGAAATATGAAACTAACCTTGCTCACAGTCAAAATGCCATTCAGAATTCTTGCTTTCATTTCTAAAAAGTATCTGTATTAAACCCATTTTTATTAAAAGTGGGGTTTGCTGCCCAGCTTGACTTTATCTCCTGAATACATATATATATATACAGACATACAATCAATTTTTGACTCATGAACAGAATAATTCATTTCAAATCTTCATTTTTTTAAATCCAAGACTTGCTTGGAGTTTCTATACAAGTTTAGGAATATCCAGACCTTGAACTTCAGTGCAGGTTTTCCCAGTGTTTCAAGAACAAATTTTTTGATATAATACTCAAACACCATGTACCTTTTATATCATACTTTCCAGAATTTTGCTGATGAAAAACAAATACCTAGGAAACTTTGTTGAAAGTTAAATTTGTAACATACCTGCATTTATACACATAGATAAGTATATACAGGGGGTGTGTGTCCAAACACACACTCATCTATACATTACACTTATGTGTATATATATATATGTATATATTTGTATACACACATATGTCTGTATGTATTTACTAAAGTCTTCAAAACTTGTTCGGCAATTAAATAGCAGGCTTTAAGCAAAGACTTGTAGACTTAGGTACAGTCTATACTACAACAATGATAAAAACAAAGAAATTTGGTTTACTCAAATTTCAACAGTGTAAAAGAATTCTAGCATACATTTGATTCTAATGTATACCTCTGATATATAACTATATTTAATATCTGCTGTCTTCTCTAATCTTTACTAAGTTTATTGCTATCACCTAGAAATGCAAAACTTACAACCAAAGTAAGCATTTCTTTGCCAAATATTTTGATTATGTTAGAATTGATGAGACTCTCTCACATGCTGGGGGTATCTTCACAGTTTCTAATAAGTGTTTTGATTTACAGAAACTTTAAGTCAGTGGTTTTAAGAGAAATCATAACAGTAAGTTTAAAAAACCCTCTTCACTACACTGTTTTCATTGGTAAGTTAGAGCTGGTACAGAATGTGAAATGAAATACTATTGCAATCAATGTCAAAAGTTTACCACTTTGGATTTCATACACTAAATGTCATTCAAGAGTGTATTCCAGTGTGATACCTAATTGGTAGCCTTTTTCACACTTGCAATTTTCCTACTTTGTTGCCAAGCATCCGCATATTAATAAGTAACACCATTTAATGAGAGGAAAAAAAAATCTAATGCAACACACTTAACTCACTGCCTTTATCCACTGTATCATAGCAAAAGTGAACACTGATGCCAAAGGGAAGTTAGGCCTTTAAACTGCAACTCTAAATTGCAGCTAACATGCTGAAGCAAGGATGTCATAGTTACACATAATTACCATTTCTACAGGACTCTGTTTCCTGTGGTGACAGTAGCATATTTAAAAGATAGCATTTTCAGTCTTTGATGTCACTTTTCTCATACAAAACTGTTTTTTCACCAAGAGCCCTATTCAGCAGTCCAGCCTTATCCAGTAAAGCACTTAAGGATATGTCTAAATCCCATTCAACTTAGGTACATAATTAGGACTTTTTTTTTTTCTGAAAAAGGATTGAACTCAAGTATGTGTTTCAAATGCTTTGTCATATGGGAACCTAAAATAGGACCCAAACTCCTAACTGCAATACTAATACTCCTGACTACCAAGGAATTTTAGTCACAACAAATTTTATCATGATTTACAGGTTTATTTTTCCAATAATATTTCAGTATCATCTTGTCTTATCACATAGCACATGCTGTAAGCTTATTAGAAGCCAACAAAAAGTTTGAAAAAATATTAAGCTTAATCATATTTGAATCTTTAATACTTTACCAGTGCTCCTCATGGCTTAAAGACCATAAGCTTTAAATACCACAGAAGCTTTTTTTTCCACATATGAAATAAGAATGCTTAGAAAGGTATCTGCTTATAGAACAGGTCGTAAAATAGAAATTCACAGGAGGAAAACCCTTCCTACGTCTCCCACATTTCTCTCTCCATCTTTTGCTTTTTCTTATTCATAATCACTGTAATAAAAAATGTGTTTTCCTAGATAAATATTACAGAACAAAGAATACAGTGTGACCTCCTCTGTTATACTACCAAATATCTTCCCATCAACCTAGCTATAAATAGTGCCTTGATTATATAGCTACTGAAACTGTCACCTGTTCCCCTTGTACAAAGTACCTCCGTGCTACTCAAACCCTGAAGAAACCCTTTTTTGCAACCTTATAAGTGAAAACACCTTTTAAAGAAATACTGTCTAATACCTCAGTGTTGTTTGTTGGGCTTTTTTTATTAGCATTCTCAATACAACAGCTTGTAGCAATTTTAATATTTATACACTAAGGGGAACACACTGAGAAGGTTGTGTCATTGTCATTCTAAGAGAAAACTGGGTGCAGTTTTTCCTGGGGGCCCTTCAGTGATTTCCATGCCTAGGATAGACCATAGTGGCTGTTGAAGCACATGTAATGCACTGCCTCCTCTTCACAAGCTCATTACCTTTTCTCTCTTAGGATAATTTCTTACAGCTACAGCACAGAAATGAAAATTTAGAAATGTTTTTTTCCATTTCTCACTGGGCCTCAGACTTCCTGTGTGGATCTTGAACAAATTGTTTTACTTACTCTACCTCTGCTTTTCACATCTGAGAAGTAGAGATAAAAGCAAAAGGAGCACTTCAAGGCTTAATTCATTAAAATTGTCGAAGAACTTTTAGGTCAATGAATGGAGGCTGCAACAGATTAACATATTAAAAGTTTTAATAATTTATTTGTGATCTACTTCAACTGATGCAATATGCTTCTAGACTAGAAGCAATAGGAAAATTTAACACTGGGTCGCTGGTATACATGACAAGTTTTGCAGACCAGTAACTGTAAATGAAAGATATTGATGTGTTGCTTCTATTTGGGCTGTGTCCCAAGGTACTGACACAGAGCTCAGGGATAACCTTCTTTCAACAAAAAGTTAAAATAAGCCTAGATGTAATATAAATACACACTTCATGTTTATACACACATATGCAGCACGTATACAGAAAATATGTGCATTGAGATGCTATTTCAAAGGAAGAAAAACATTTTTCCTTTATTGTGTTACAAGGCCATAATTTCTCAAGCTCAGTGATAAATGCTGTAGAAATGCTCTGGAAAAAAAAATGCCTGTAATTAACAAATACGTGATTTTATGTAAGATCCTTTGTTTAATATATGTCTTCATATTAATGCACTGTGATTAAAAGAAAATAAAACAGTTAGCAGAGGAAGAGAAGACATATTTTTATTTTTTAAAATAATAAAATCTCCTTTATTCCAATAGCATTTTTCCTCTGGATTTTTTCCTTTTAAAAATAAAAATTCCATTTTCCTGTCTGAATTCAAAATGATTGACTGAAGCACAATATTAAGTAATAAATAAAACAGTCCCAGTGGCTGAAAGACTCCTGAATAAAGAGAAAATTATTTTTGGATTTTCCTTCTGATCAGATATGAAATATTCTGAAACGCCACCTCTATAATTTGATAAAAAGCTTGATATCCCCAAATGAAAATAGGATTCAGCACTTTCATTTTTCTGTCTCTAAAGGAACCTCTAGGTAAACTGATTTTAAAAAAATGAAAATCTCAAGCATAAAGGTGGGAGTAATGAAGCAAGTTTAAATATGCGCTGACCTTTGAAATGAACTGCATTCCATGTTGTTTGGCCAAGAAGCTGGCTGTGTTGCTGTCTCCATCAATTTCCACAGCATAAAAGATGTGGGTTTTGGAGCTACCCTGCTCTCTGGTGGATGTTGATAGGCATCGCTGCAAATACACCAGTGCTGATAGTAACAGCCATATGTTCATTGCTCTGAAATATTAAAAAGAAATCCACAAGGGATAAAAGTGTAAGCATCTTCTTTTGTTGTTGTTGTTCACAGTGAGGATTTACCCAGAGGTGGCTGTATTTTATTTTCCTCTTTTTTGGATAAAAAAAAAATGAAGTCCTAGATTTTTTTAAATTTAGTTTCAATATTAAACTAAAAAGATGAAAGCAAAACAAAACATTATTTTGGGAATCTAAGAGGCTTAAGCTGTTTGACAGTATCTAAAAGTAAAGTGATATTGGGCCATATGATTTTATTCATACAAATTCAAAAATTAAAATATAAACTACTTTGCAGCTTTACTTACATGACTATTTTCTTTTTCCACTCCTGTTTTATTATACAAGTTTAACTAGTTTTATCCAGTGGTTTGCCAATCTCCAGCTGTTCACTAGATCTGAAGGTCAAATGGCATTCTCTGAAAAATTTCAGTGTTCGATATCAAAATGGAAGATGACCACTTGAATGTATAGCAATTTTAAAAACAATGACTAATCTAAATAGGTGAATATCTGGTCTTAGTGGTTTTGTAATATATTCTTTGAAATATCAGTTTAAAATAGAGTCTTATGATCATAAATTGCCTAGAAAAATGAATTACAGAGAAGACGACAAAGTCAAGATTATGCATATGTGAAATACTACAGGTATCTTAATTAGGCAATATGAATATCTGGTTAAAAGTTTATTCTGTACATGCTAACTCTTAGGCACTAGATCCTGGTTTTAAAAAATGGCAGTAGTAAATAACAAAATCACCCTGAGTAATATGCTGGTGTTGCATCTGTGATAAAACAACAAGGATATCTTTTAAGTAGATGTGATATTAGGTGTAAACAGTGGTAGAGATCCAATTTACTTTTCCACCTACATTCCCCTTTGTTTAGGTACCTGTTAAGAGCTGTACAACATCAGAATTTAAAAATTAATTTTGAAATGTATGGGACACGTTATGGGTGGCCATGTTCATTTATATTCTTGTAGTGTTTGCATCACTTCAATAAGTGTTTGCAGCACTTCTCAAAAGTCCAACAATTAGGACAAAGCAGCCAGTGCCTGAATTCCACTCCACACCCAATACTAGCTCTTTTTAACATTAGGTGCAAATTAAGGAGCAACAGATAAAAACAGTTAATCTCATATCTTGCTGTCCACAATAATATAAAGCTATGATCTTTAACAAACACTGCCATGCTGAAAAAATATACTTAAGGTATCTGCACAGTTAAATGTGAATGAGATCTTACCAGCTAGATACTTCTGAAAAGGTCTAGTAAAGCCTATCATATGGAATCCCTACTAACTACCTTAGACTATTTCTGGATGCTGATTACTATCAAAAGTACAGACAAAGCCTTACAAGGCATTTTTATAGGCAGACACAAGCAATCTAAATCTCTCAAGTCCCTCCTCAAATCTTAATTATGCAGTATGGGCACTAGCAATTTTCCACGTGATGTTTTTTGGGGCTAAGGATTGAGATGGTGGGAACTGCAATTTATTTTTGTTGTCTAACTAAGCAGTCGGATTACAGCTCTATGAAATGAACTCCAGTAATCAGTGGAAAGAAGGCCATGAAGATCATGAAAGATTAAGTTTCAGCTCCCACCTTTAAGAAGTGAGACTTGATAACATCAAGTGTTATCCAGGACAATGCATGAGGCTAAAGGGTTTTTGGCTTGGTGTTTCTTCTGCTTATGCCAGTCTACTTTGTATAGGCTATTTACCTAAATGGTGATTGAATCAGAACAAAACAAAACAATAAAGACATTACTGCTCAACCTACTCTAATCATGATTCAGACTGGATTTCAACCAAAATATTTTCCTACCAATTCTCATGCAGCCTAAAGCCATTTTGATCTCCACAGCCAGGTTAGGGCAATGTAGTTGGTCTGTATTTACAGTAAGTCAGAGACTGAGGAGGATGTAGAGGGGACTGCAGAGAGATTTAAGAAAAAAACCCAGCAAACTGATGATGCATATACACCCTGTATAATTCATGTAGTATAAAACATTTCCATAACCAAACATCAAAATCAGTCTACCTAGAACAACCTAGATCACCAGAGCTTTCTTTTAGAAAAAGGAAAATACAAGTTCATTGCCCTGCAGAGAGATATAACGGTAGAACCCCATATTTTTCAGGAAGGGACTAACACCACTGAGGTATTGGCAAAAGTGTTTTGGAGATATTTCTATCCTCTGATACTGTATTCCTCAACATTCTCTTTGCTGTTTTTCAAATCAAACTATTTCGCTTGTACTAAATTAGAGATCTGCAGAACTTACTCGATTTTTCGAGTAAGTATTTTTTAGTAAGTTAATATTTTTTAACTCAGTAGATTATTATTTTTCAAAGAAGCATAAATCTATCCTAGAAAGTAGAGTTGGTAAACCGATTCAAACAAAGGCAAGCTCAGCAATTCAAAGAATATTTTACAGGTACAAATAATAATCTGACAAGTTGAAATGGCACTGAAGCAAATTATAACAAGTATAGTTTCATCTTCATCAATTATTTGCTCCCAAAAAGGAAGTGGGTGGGAACACTACATTATTTTACCTTTAAAAGAATTCTGCCCACTTCCTTTGCAGAAATGTTTGGGTCTCAACCATAATTACAGAGTCGCTGCATATTCTGAGTAGGATGGGATCTACAAAGATCAAGTCCAAATCCTAAATGAATGGCCCATATGGGGACTGAACCCACAAACTTGGCACTATTAGCACCATGCACTAACCAACTGAACTATCTCAGAACTAATGTCAGCATGATATGAAAATTTACCCAAACTTGGACACAAGACAATAAGGTTTTGAAAATTGTAATCACAACAAGGGCAGGAGAGATATGTTAACAGTTGAACACTGAAATCATGGACAATTCTACCTGTACAAAGTAATCACCATCCCAAGACTTTTCCTATATCTCTCCAAAAGGGCACTATTTTTGCTATATTCCAATCCATATTTTGGGAGAACAAAGAGATTGTCTTGCCTATACTCTCCAAAGGCAGCACTAACAGAGGGTAAATTGGAGAGAGAAAGATCTGTGTGTCAGTAGAATGAAAGAAAGACCACAAGGGGCATAAGTAAAACTCCTGATTTATGTTAGAGGCCTTGGATTGACTGATTAGGATGGCTAGGATTGAGAACTAAGCACCAGAGCAGTAGGATTATTGCATGCAAGCAAAAGAGGGTACAGAAGAACTACTATGCCATTAACTGAGTGAGAGACTGAAATAAAAAAAAATATTTGCATAGGTGGACTGAGTGGACCTCAGCTGAGAAAAAGTCAGCTGGTTCAGGTGACTCAAAGTACAATTGGTTAAACAGAAGGAAAAAAGAAGTGTCAGGAATGACAGTGAGTCTGGAAAAGTCCAGCATTAGATGACTTGGGAAGGGACAGATCAGAGAAGAGAAGAACTGAACAAATGCAGGAAATGTGCAATTAAGATTATTGAGGTAAAGAGACCTGGGGAAAAAAGAAAGGAGGAGAAAGAACAAATGATAAGTAAAACTCAACCAGGCTGTAAAGAACCAACCAGAAGACTCTATAACCTTCAGACTAGCTGTTCTCTACAGCCTGGAACCAAATCCTTAGTTCCCAATCTCACCATTCCACTGAAACTGGAAAACACAGTGGAACCACTTGTCTTAATTCCACCTGCTGGGCCGCAGGGGTAGTTAAAGCTTTGTTCTTGGAAGAGTGGGAGTTTGTTTCTTCAAAGAGCAACATTGTTTCCTTTGGAGATAAGGAATGCCAACCCTATTCCATGAGGAAATTAGCAAGTGCCAAAGGATGGCATTTCCACTCAAATAACCCTGTTAAGAGAACTCCCAGCATTAATTAATCATAAATAGAGCACATCACATTAAAAAATGTTGTTAAATCTGGCATTACAAAATGCCAAATTGAGACTACTTGTCTACATTTTAAATAGAGAGTAGGAGGTATTTTTAAAGGCTAGGAAGAAGGACAGTAGAAGTCCTGGAAGTAGTCAGGACTCATTCAGGATTTATAATAATAAACTCACCCATGGCTGATTGTATACAACACAGTTTCTTCAGCATCTGCCTTTATTCAAGTTTCACAGTAAATATGATATATTCTAAAGTGGGCTCTTGAGGGCTAGTAAATAGTGACATCCATTATTAATGTTGTACAGGGTGAGAGATCCTGAACAGGTCAGTGCTTCAACCTGCCTTAATCCTCTGTTCCTACAGCAGTGGATTTTTCAGAAAATGCTTTGGTTTCACCAGTAAAGATTAAACTTTACTTATATACACTGGAAATTTAATTTCACTAACCTATGAAGAAAGAAGATTCATAATTTTATTAAATTCTACTGGAGGGAGGGCAAGGACAGATTTAAATTCTTTCTT
Source organism: Pyrgilauda ruficollis (assembly GCF_017590135.1). Lineage (NCBI taxonomy): Eukaryota > Metazoa > Chordata > Aves > Passeriformes > Passeridae > Pyrgilauda > Pyrgilauda ruficollis. The sequence goes on along the minus strand of NW_024525823.1, from coordinate 2,315,549 downwards.
TTGGTGTGACAAATACTGCAGTACTATTTGCAGTACTGCAACTGAAATTTCACAAAATGAATGAAAACCTTAGAATTTTCTAACTGCACATATGCAAGAACAGGTTTGTTTTTAATAGCATGATATATTTAAGAGCAAAATAAAAATATAAATTAAACAGAAAATATAATTTAAACACAGAATTTGTGTTCCATTAGCAGAATCTAATTATAAAAAAGAAAAATAATTTAAAAATCCATCTCCACTGTTATTTTGGGTCTAGGTTAGGAATATGAGATACTATCATATAATAAAAATTATACACATTTCTGTATTAAATAAAAGGGTAGAGAGGGGACTGAGACTGGATTTTTAACAGGTCATTACTCAGTAGACCAGCTAGGACCAATGCTATGACAGTAGTTTCTGCCAGGAAATTTCTATCATTAAGTGCTTTCTATCAGAAGTTTCTATCATTAAGAGCTTGTCACAACAAAGAGCATTTTGAAATAACACTGAATGTCTTCTAGAGGGTCAGTAGCAGATGAGCATCATGTTCAAAAATTACTAGTCTTGAGAGTGTTCTGGATTTGTTATAACAAATATTGTTATAATAAATCTTGTTATAACAAGAGATTTATGTTTAAATTTTAAATATTGTATAATGAAGCCTACAACAAATTAGTAGCTTCCTGATGTTATTACAAAACACACACCTATGTCTCTGAATTTTAGTTTTGCTAGTTAGGCCCATACACACTAAAAAAAAGACAGTACTTGTGTATAGTCACATAAAGAAAAATAACCAAATGAAAATCTAAATTTCTCAAGGTGATTGAAGCTAAATATAGTTCAATCATATTTAATAGTAAAAAACAGTGAATACCACCAGATGCGTTTGCAAAAATGTTGAAAAAAAACCAACAAAATCTAAAAAGAAAAAAGGAAAAAAAGAAAGAAAAGGAAAGAAAAGGAAAAAAGAAGAAAAGTAAAAAAAAAAAATAAAAAGGAAGGAAAAAAAGAAAAAAAAGAGGGAGAAAAAACAGTAAGGGGAGGGTGTTAATTAAAAGATTTGGGTTTCTTCTCCTATCATCCTCCACTGAGAAAAAAATATCCCCTTTAATTGCAATAAGACATTCTATAGATCTTGAAAAAATACTGCAAAACAGCTGAACGACATGCACCGCTTTGTGAATTATGAACAGTTCTCTTACAGGCTTTGTAACTTATGCTGACCAAGCCCAGTTTTGCTCCAGTTTATGAAACATGACAAGACCACAGATAAAGTTGATCTATGCTGCAGGCTATTTGTGTTGTCTACTCAGATAGCATGTCATAATGCCATGAGCCCAAATACTGTCCCTCCTTTGTTTTCTTTCGCTTGTTTTACTGAAGTTTTATAAAACCAGAGACAGGCGCAAGATTCAAATTTATGGCATTGTTTCTCCCATCTAAGAATAAGCACTAAACCATGAGGGTGTATTCAGAAGAATCTCCTGTGATGTCTGAGACCTGCAGAGGCAGCATATGCTATTTATTTTGGGGTTTTTTTCACTGAGGAATCTCTGACGTGAAGAGTATGTAATAATGCACATATCATTTTATTGCATTTTTTTGAGCAATTTGGTTTTGTTTTAAAATTTATGGGTACTGGCAACCACCACCTAAAGGATTATCTTAAAAACTGTCAGCATTTCAGCATTTTCCAGCTTTGTCAAACACTATTAACTGTATTAGAAACTGAATAGAATTGAGTTATTGATGATACAGCTTGAAGTTTACCACCTTTTCAGAGGATATCACTGAGCACCACAAAATTAACAAATTCTGTAGAGAGAAACAGGGACATCAGTGATTAAGTGCACTTTGTTCCTTTAGTTGCTTCCATTTTTGTCGGAAAATAAGAAACAGGACAAACACATTTCACTCCTCAGCCAATTCAGTCTCAAAATGTTTTATAAACCACATGCACAATAACATGTGGTTTATAAAACATATAATAATAAGAATAATAAATTGAAAATATTAAAAATACAAAACCTAGGAGTTTGGACAGGTGAAATTGTTTATTACAAGACTGAAATACAATAGAACTCCTGGAAAAAAATGGGAGAAATTAGTTGTATGTAATCATCAGTTAATGTGCATTAAGTGATACTACTCTAGCCATGTGTTCTAACAGTACAAATATGTATAGTTTATAATAAGTGTTGCTATCTTCTAGTAGACTAAATTTAATATTTGAGGGAAAAATGATGAGCTTTCAGGTATTCAAAACTTTCCTCCAGCCTAAAGTAGAAATACCAATCTTTCAAATTAAATAAAAGTTAAGAACAAGTGCTTTGGTTTTTAATTTAATCAAACCAATTGAATTTACTAAAAGATAGTATAGCTCATAAATATGAGGCAGAGAAATATTACAAAGGGGAAGACAATACATTTGTTTGCTCCTATGGGACAGACAGATGGAGAGGAAAAGAGTCACAAGTAATTTATTGTCTGTGCAGCATGGAAAGGTTATCCTAGGGTGGCAAAAAATATAATGTGCCATAAAACCAATGTCTCTGTTGAGTCCATGGTTTTTAGTGCCCAGCAGAGTTATGAATTTTAGTTTCAGAATTATCTTTTGAAGGTATTTTGTATGTTTCCCTTGAGCAGCAGGGCTGAGACATTGAAGATGAAGTGGCTGTTCTGGATTAAAGCAAATGTGACAAAGCTATGCAAGCTGGAATTCAAAATCCTATAAGGTTTGTACAGCTATCCTACTTCAAGGTTCTATTTAATTGCCAAGAGTGGGCACTCCTAGAAACAAAAGTGATGCAAAGCCCCCGCTTAAGTAATTTTCAACAGTTAAAATAGTGTGAAATAGCCTTAAGCAATTCTTAAATGATAGCAGAAAACTATTTAACTATGATGGTGATATAACCAGTATAGAAAATGAAAAGCTTATACCCTATATAGAGAACTTGTCCTCTGCTCTGACAAAATAGAGAGAAAACTCAGAAAAAGTCTTGAGACAATATTTTCCCTAGCATAAGTTCAATAACCTCTTCAGCTTGTTTTAAAGGACTTTCAGAATACATATTAACCTCAGGGTCAGGAAAAATGAGGAATGGCTCAAAACTCTTTGTTTAGAAGTACATTTTCCCAGTGTATGCAGTGCCATAACAATTTCAAACATTTTGAAACAATAGTTGAAGGCTCCAAGATTTCTTTACTGAAGCACCACAAGCAGTGTTTGTACTCAGGAAGCATTCCAAGCTGAAGTTCTTCGAGGGATCTTTTAGGGCTTTTTAGAGAGTAAATTTCAGCTGCTAAACCGTATGTCAGACATGCTACACTGTAGAGGTTTAACCACTCACTGGGTGGTTATGCCACACTTAAAATTGCCCAAATTATGCTATCACTCAATGGATGATATAATAGATAAATTAAGTGTTCTAAATTACATAGGCTGTCACACTCACTTCTGTGTACTTCTTTGCTAGTCAGTAATAAGGTTGGAAAAATTCCTATGGAAAGAATACAGATATCTGAGGATATCAAAGAGGAGAAAGAACAGATCCTCCACTATGCTACTTCAAGAAATGAGAAGAAGAAACAAAATTGAAAAAGGTGGGGCCAGACAAATTAATGTTACACATTTAATATACAGAAAATACATTTGAAGGTTTTTAAATAAATATGAAAATTAAAACAGAATAAATGGGAGGCATAGTGAAACTGTACAAGCCCTTTATATTAACAGTGGGAAAATGCTTAAGTGACTGAGTCAAATGCTTCAAAAGTTTTTAAGGGCCTAGAATAGAACTTCCCAAGACAGTTAACCAACATATGAAAAAAATATATTTTCATGAAGACCAGCAGTCTTAATATCCAGCCAAAGATTAACAACTTAAGCACTTTGAATAAAACTCTTTTGCTGCTAGACCAAAAAACCTCTACCTGGCCCTCCAAACAGTGTGAGCTAATCCTAGCCTCTTTCAAGTTATTTTCTTTAATGTCAACCATGCTCAAATGTCAACCTATGTGTGGAATAGGTTTTCCTTTCTGCCAAGTCAACAGGTTTTTCATCTCCTTTATAGTAAGACTCAATCAACCCAGCACCACCTATTAACTAGTTAAAAGCTGCAAATTACTAGGTTTGGCTTTTTCCCCCTTAAAGTGATTCAGAAATACCTCTTTCATGTTAATGCTTATGGTATTATGGTACATGGAGCAATAAAATATTTCCACATTTGAGTTTTGGGCATTCATTGTCACTGCCAAGACACTTGCTGGCATGAAATTTTATCAAAAGATAGTCCACCTACAAATTTTCTTCCCTTCTGTGAAAAACAACAGATAGTTAAAGCAACAGCAAAACAGAAATTCAGGATGACTCATACAACAATACATTCTCCCAGAGTCGGCGAACAAAAAATGTGGAGCAATTCTTAAAATATTTATTTCTCTTATTTTATTCAACCATCAAGGTTACAAGAATCAGTCATTCCACACAGTTTGGGTATATGCCCCATCCACAGAAACACGTGAAGGCCAGGTTGGTCGTGGCTTCAAGCAACCTAATCCAGCTGAAGATGTACCTGCTCATTGCAGATGGGTTGGACAGGATGACCACAGAAAGTTCTTTACAATCCAAAATACTCTACAATTTTGTAGCTCACTGAAAACAGAGATTGTGTGACATTATAAAAACTGTGTTAAACTTCATAATCTATCAAGAGGCCTTTGCAGCATGCAAAAAGAATTAACTGCCATTTTGAGAACTTTTGAACATGTATAAATCAGAAAGCATTTGTTGTTAGTTAAAAAAAAAGGAAAGAAAAAGAATAAAATATGATATAATTAAAAAATCAAAACATTAATAACAAAACATGATGAGAACTCATTCTTCTTTCTACACAGAATGGATGGGGGAAAGTTTTGTTAAAGAAATAAAATGTTTATTTTTTTGAAATTATTGTATAACAGAATTAGTAGCTCAGAGCGTTAGGCAGTCTGATTCCTAATATCAAATGGTTTGCCAAGCCTTTCTCTCCATAACAGATTTACCATTATTATGAAGACAAGGGTTTAAGATTACCAATGATGAAAATTATCTGATATGCAAATATTTAGCACCTATTCAATTTATTGGAATAATGCAATCTTTACTATCATTACTAAGGAAATTTCAACCAGATGAATATTCCTTTCTTCTAACAATAAAGAAAAAGGAAAAACAACTTTCATTTTCTTCAACAGATTCATTGCTACAGATCATTCCCCTGAGAAATATTCCATACAATCACAAAGGATACCAAAATCTGAATCTTGCCTAAGAGTCAAGAGTTGGAAGGGTTTCAGAATCAGCTTTAGCTCAACAGTGATTTCTGCAGCCAATTAAACAGTGGAATTGATGGACTCTGAGAATGCCATATGCTGCCCTCTGCTGAAAAGATGATCATTATGACTTGAGGTCTTATGGCTGGAAGGTCTGACAGACGGGAAAAATAAGTGGAGGATCCTCTGATTTCAGGGATGTGGATAATTCCTTTAGGGAGAAAGGAAGATTAAATGCTCACCTGGGCAAAGAAAAATTTCACAGAACATATGGTGTATATATATATATAAATTATCCTGACAAGAACACGAAGTCAGCAAATTGGTTATTAGAAATATAACTATTGAGAATTACATTGATTATATTCATAAAAGTCCTTAAAATGGCTACCTGTCAAGCCATTTAGATCTAACATGTGACATACTTTAAAGACATTATAATGTAATGAGAGTCTTTCTGAGTTCTTTTTTTTTACTCTGTTCCCTCTGTGGTTTCTAATTGGTGCACACATATTTCAAAGTTACTGCGAGAAATTTAGCAATTATACCTCTGTTAGTTTAATAATAAAATATTTACACCCTAAAATATTTTTAATTTTCACAGACTCTTACACATTAAAGTGGGTGGGAGGGGAAAAGAGCAACAACACAAAAAGGAGATCTGAGCACTTACAGTATCATTTGCTGCATCACCGAAAATATTTAAATTAAAGAGGATTCTACTACATGACAACCAGGGAAGAATTGTTGATATATCATCAGCAGCCATGTTTGGAATACTGTTGGAATACTGTTGTGTTTGATCATCCACAGTGATACAGATTTAGTCAGACAAAATATTTATATAATTATATATATATATATATATACACATATGCTTCAGCACCTAAAACATCTCTTCCTCCTCCTTCTTGATGTTGCCTCTACTGTTTCTCTCTCTGTTCCACTTTTTTATTCTCCCTCCTCCTCTTTCTGTTTGATATTTTCTGCCATTTCTTAAATATGTTAGTGTCTTTGGGGAGCTGCCAAACACAGGTTGCATTGGTTTTGCACGGCCTGGTTTTTGATAGGGGGAGGGGAACAGAGGTGGCTTCTGTGAGCAGCTGCTAGAAGCTTCCACCTTGTCTGGCAGAGCCAATCCCTGATGGCTTTGAAGATGGACATGCTGCTGGTCAAGGCTGGGCCAGTTGGAGATGGTGGTCTTGCCTCTGCGATAACACATTTAAGAAGAAATCAAAACAAAGTTTGGGCCCCAGTTTTAAGTCCAGCCTGAGCAGGAATGAGAATTTGTGAGAGGAGAGCAACATGCAGCCACCAAGGTCAGTGGAGAAGGAGGGGCAGGAGGTGCACCAGGCAGCAGCTGAGATTCCCCTGCAGGCCGTGGTGAGACCATGGTGAAGCAGCTGTTCCTCTGCAGCCCATGGGGATCCACAGGAGAGCCAGAGATCCACCTGCAGCCCGTGGTGGGAGGTGCCCTTGCTGGAATGGGTGGATGCCTGGATGAGGCTGTGATCCAGTGAGAGACCCATGGAGAGAGAGGAATGCCCTGCTCCCAGGCTGGAGCAACCTCTCCTTGAAAGACTGCACCCCGTGGAAGAGTGACCCATGCTGCAGGAGTTTGAGGGGTACTGCTGTTCTTGGGCTGGACTTCTGTTGCAGCAATTTTGAGAAGGCTGTTTCTTGTGAGATTGGAGCCACACTGGAGAAGTTCATGGAGAACTGTCTCCTGTGGGAGGAACCCCACAGCAGGGGAAAGACTTCTCTCCCTGAGCAGCACGAGAAACCACAGGTGATCCACTCATCAAAACCCCCACTCCCTGTCTTCCTACACTATCAGTGGGAAGGAGGAAGGAGTTGGTGAGGAAAAGGTGTTTTCAAGGGCTTATTTACTTCTCATTATCCTCCTCTGATTTTGTTAGTAATTTACTTAATATCTCTAAGCTGAGCCTGTTTTGCCCTGGGAGTATTTTCTCCTGGTCTGTATCCCAACTCATGAACCCTTCATTAAATTTTCTCTCCTCTGCCCAGCTGTAGCAAGGGACTGGGAGAGAGCAGCTTTCATGGGTGCCTGGCTTTTGGCCAGTGTCAAACCACGACACTTGTCTGGATAGCTGAGCTTTGGCCAGCTCTGGGTCCATTGGAGAGCAGTGTTGGAATACTTTGGCAGTTTTCACTGTAAAAATTGTAGCATCTTCCTGGAACCCGTATTGCAACCTGTGCTGCTAAACATATTCATAAATTATGCGAAAGCTGGAAGTCTATAGAGTTCACTCACTTTTGATGGTAAAGTAATGGTTGTTTCAAATATCACTATATTGTCTGACTACGGCAATTAAGAAGCAGACAAAAATTCAATATAGACAGATATAAATTCACAGACCAAATGAAAAATAATTCTTGCTTTACATACACAGTGATAGACTCTGAAATATATTCTCTTAAATAGCAAGAGCTTTGGAGTTAGATCACTTTCTGGAAATATCAGGAATATGCTTAATAGTAGTTTAAAAAAAGAAACAGCAAAGAGAAAAATTATTATGATTACTATCATTGCCACAGCATACATAAAAAGCACAGCTCAATCTAAATAGGGTGTATAAATCTGGTGGTCCTTCTTACCACAAAAATAATGAAATATAATTGGATAAGGTACAGAAAAGGAAAAAAGAATGCATCAAAGTTGACACAATTTCTGTATAAAGAATGACCAGAATTCTTTAGCCTAGAAAAGAAATAGGGACATACCAAAGACCTTACATTAAAACTGGCATGAAGTATGTGAAAGAAAAGCATTTTTTAATGTCCCACTCCATAGAAGCAGTAGGAAGAAATAAGGGAAAATAGCTAACAGAAGATTCAAAACAAACAAAAGAAGATAATACTTCAAACACATCCATAGAACCAGGGATGCTAAATTTCATTCAAACATTATCAAATTATTCATGGGGAAACAAAATTCTACCAAGAGCTATGAAAATTAAAAATCTCAAAGAAAAATATCTCCCTAATTCAGGAGATCTCTGTGCTCTGATTCCCAGACCAAGATCTATGCAACTTAGATCAAAAATGTACATTTGAAATAGAGAACTTTGACTCAGTGGCTCAAACATAGATATTTCAGATACCTAGGGTATCTGAGATCTGGGGCCAGCAGACATAAGACTAGAGGAAATGAGTCCTTCTGGAGTGACAGCTGGAAGCTAGCTTAAATGTGGTAGAGCATTTCAAATAGCACTAGACACTTCTATTTTGATTATTAAATCCTACCTTATATGTTGAAAGAAGTAGCTCAGGTTTACAGAGTCTCAAATGTCAGTAAAACACATTTCCATTTATAAGAATTTGGTAGCCAGTAAACACACCTTTTATGCCAAAGCATGCTGTCGGTGCCCTAGTCAGTCAAAGAACCTCAGATAATTAATGTTTATTGTCTAAGCCCTGTTTATCAGCAAATTATAGCAGCTGATTTTTTATAACAATTACATCCAAACTACATCCATTTGCACTGTGTAACATTATACTTATTTTTTTAGTCCTCTTAGCATTTAATACTTTTCCAAAGTTTATGTTAAGAACAGAGAAGTAGGTATTTATCACAGATGAACATTTCAACTTCAGCTACCACAGTTTCCTTGATAAATTAATACAACACTATTGGGATTACACATCATACATTCAAAATAGACTTATATCTACCAATCCAGAAGTAATTCTGCCTCCCTGTACCTTTGACTAACAATACTATGGTACTTCATGAACAACCACTATCCTTTTCCAGGAAACTCCAGGTTCAATTGATGCTCAGGAGGAATCTGCTCTGATAGAAAACCATGATTGTAAGCAGAATTTTTATTTCATTTGCTGCAGCACCTGGAAATTGTGTAATAAACAACTGCACAATTGAAAAGAAGGTATCATGATCAAAACAAGTGATAGCTTCCCTGGAAAACTTGGATTGTGTTCCCCTGCTGCATGCCTTAATAACATTGGTAAGGCACTTAAATGGAGCCTTTCTGAGCATCATTAATTGTGCCCACACATATCCCATTCCAACTTATTCCTTAAATATCTTTTGCAAAAATGCTGATAACATAGTTGTAAAATGTAATTCAGAGGAGTTCTGCTATCAACATACAGAAGTTAATATACAGCATATAATGTTAAGTACTCTGAAAAATTAGGTTATAAGGTTTATTTTTTTCAATTTATGTATCCTGGATTATTTTATGTGGATAAAACCACTTTCTTTCCTCCCTCATTTCACTAGAAGATTATAGAAATAAAATAATTAAGATTATAAGACTCAGACATTGAGCAGCATGAAAATGCAGTAATTCAGACTTCAGAGCAAAAATGAGCCACACAGAAGGTGGAAGGTTACATGTCAAACAACAGGCCAACAAAGCTGAAACACAGTTGTAACTGAGACCTGTATTTAATATCCACATATTTAATCTCAATTGTACCGATTGCAGTCAGGGAATAAAGCACTGGAATTCACGTAACTGTCAAGGAGCAAAGAGTTCAAGTGTCTGGTCATGGAAAAAGTAGTGGATGGGTATGAAAAGGAGTCTGGAAAGAGCATTCTGACAAAGAAGCAAAAAATGAGGAGAAGCCTAAGAGTAGCTGGGCAAAAACTGGAAAATAGAAGTCACAGGAGAAATGAGATAAACACTCATATTTTAATATCGGTACTATATCAGAAACACACATGGAGAATAGAGAGGAAAATTTGCTAAGATGCTAGCAAAAGGTGAGACTGTATATGGCTATAAATGAGACTGAAAAATGGGAGTATTTGGAATAAGAACTAGAGTGGCTACATAGGAAATGTGGAACTGTATGTGCAAAGCAGAAAGGAGATTTGATTAAGACAGTGGATACACAGGCAAATAAAGCTCTTACACTTCTCATCTCTGTTTCAGCTTTTCAGCTTAAAGCTACCTTCCAAAAATTCTTTTTCACAATTATTTTCTACTTTGTCCTCTAGTTCCCATTCAGTTTCTCTCTCAATCTTTTAAGACTCAGCAGATGTGTTGTTTTCAACCTCAAACCGATCCAAGCACCAGCAGCCTGGCCAGGGCTCACAGGGGCCCAGCTGAAAAGAATTGCATTGCAAATCACAGAGCTGATGCCTCATTGCTATTCTGACTCAGAACTGCTCTAAGAAGGAAATTTATTCTGAGGTAGAACTAGTTCAGTAGGAATGGCCCAGGTACAAACTGATGAGACAAGTGCATGTTTGGGGTGGATGCACAAGCTCTTGTTAGATGTAGGAGATTCAAAGGGGAGAAATATGTTCAGCTGCCATCTCTTACAATTAGAAGCTATAAAAGCATAGAGCATGCTTAGTGATTATGATAGAGAATTAGAAATTAAGTTCCAGGAAGTCCCTGCTGACTATACATACACTGAGCACACAAATCCCAGTTATTCAAAAGAGAATAAATCTTGGAGGAAGGGAACGGGGAAGGAAAAACCAAGTGTGGAAGGTTTGGGCAGAGACTTCTGCAACCGGTAAACCAAGTCATATTCCTGATGTAGCAGCTAGTCCCATGTCAAAGCACAAGAGCCACAAAGTATTTAAATTAAAAATGGGATTTTTTTTTTGTTTGTTCCCCCCCCCCGCTTCTTTTTAGTTTCTTTTTATTAAATAACTGAGCCATTTTGCTCTAATGACTGTAACAAACTAGCTGAAGCAGACATCAGCATGAAAATTTTTGCATCAAATTTGTAAACTTATGCAAGTTTATATGAAAATGAGCCTGTAATACTACTGATCCTATATCCATAACTGTTGCACTCTTCCTTGGGAAATACTGTTCCTTTGCAAAGACCAAACTATTTGTAATTATCATATGATTCTGCTTTCAGAAAGAAAATGTTTTAGAAACATTTTACCACATGATACATAATAACTTTATCCTTAATGCCATCCATTTTTTAACTTCACTTCAATGCCTGTCTGTAATATTGGCATAAACTACAATGAAGATCCCAGAGATGGCATGTTTGTACTCCAAAATAAATTTTAAAGTAATTTAATAATATTCTAGAAATCCTTTAAGGTCTACCTTTTGAAAAATTCTTAAACTTTCATTATTCACCAGAAGAAAGAGCACAAATTTAAGATTATTTTTTTCAAGAAGTAAGGAATTTTGTTTTTTAAAGTGGTAATTAACAAAACTGGAAAAAAACTTCATCATTATTGTCTTGGTGGTCAAGAAGTGCCATTAAGAAGTCAAAGTGATTCTTTGCTCTAGTTAAGAAATAAAAGAAGGTACTCGGAAGTACAGTGATGAACTCATGCCTCTACTCAGCTTTACATGAAATACTTACACATTCATTCTGGCAGACAGAAAAAATAACTTTCTGTCTATGTAGTGAAAGTATTCTGAGGGAGAGGAGGAAAAGCAAATTTGTCTTTCCTGACACAAAGGAAGAAAGTGCACTAAGATCTCCCACATCTAAGCTGAAGATTCTAACATGTGAACTCTCACACAAAACGGATAGGGCAACACAACTATCATTTACATCATCAGCCCAGTCCTTACCCTTTTTTAAAATTTTTTCTACTTTTTCTGAAGGCTGTTGTTTGGGTAAGACCATCCCAAACTGTGATTTCCTTTAGGTAAACCAAAAGCAGAGACCTAGACTGCATTTAAGTAAACAAAAAATGCAGTAGGTCTCTGATTTTTTAAAAGAAAGCTTCTCCCAGAATTAGTAGCCTAAAACAGACTTAGCATCAAGGAAGAATGCAACAACGTATGATTTAGTGTCACTAGAGGTGACAACAGAGCTGTAAACTACAAACACCTAAAAGCTTACAATACAAGCTGTCAAGCAAAGAACTCCCTGCAGGTTTAGACCATCTGGATAGCTCCAAACTTTTCTTAATCTCAGTCAAAAGAGAACATGAACATGGATGTATAAACAGTGGAATCTCAAACAGGAATGGAGACACTACTTAGCATCAGCTACTTAGGTATTCAAGTAACACATCCAATTTCTGCATCCACAAATCAAAAATAACGTCAGCCAGTAGCGACGTATTCACAATATAACCACCAAAGTACTCAGAAACATGACCTAAAGTGAGAGAATCAAGAAATTTCACCTTCTTAGTATAATGGTTAGCTATATTACAGTCTATAAATATATACACAGGAAGAAAAAATTCATTTGAATCTCACAGACGGAAGCATAACAAGACCCAGGGGCTACAAACTGAAGACAGACAAACTTAGAGTTAACATCTTAATTACCAATGATGAGTACCTCATTGAAAATTGTGACAGACACTCCCATCCTTGAAGTATGCTTTTTTAAAAAGAAAGGTAGAGAGGTTTTTTATCTTTAGAGAGACATGACCTAGTTCAAATGGGAAGAAACTAAGACAGCCATGAGGTCTCTGTTGTACAGTATGCCAGGCTAGATGATCACAGTACTCCCTTCTGGCTTTTTAATCCATGAAACTGTGTACATTTCCATTTCAATGAAACTGCATCTTTCAATGAGCATTTTTTAAAGGAACAGCTTTCCAGTGAGCTCTAGTTATGCCTTGAAGGCATAGCACTCTTTTGGTGGAGGCTTGTGAAAAACTTCTGGATAGCACAATATGGTGTTACTCTGAATGGAGGAAGCATTCAGTCCTTTCTGAGGCTGCTGGGACCAAGTACAGAATACAGTAGAAACTGCTTTGTTTAACATATTAATTTGAAAATTCACTCTTTACAGCATCACAGTGAATCAGTTTAAGCCCTTGGTTCCATCATCATTTCATGACTTTCACTATCATATGGCATAACCTAATTTTTTGGTTGTGTTTACCAGATACTTTATCTTAAATCACCATAGAATGGGGGGGATCTAATGTAAAAGTGTTACACTGGAATATGTTTGGATCAGGACTTCTGATATCATTTCTTCAAAAAGGAATTCCACTTTTGTGCATCAAACTACACAGAAACCTGAACTAGAAAAGACAAATTGATAACATTGGGCAGTTCACACAGAATATTTTTTATTGCAACAAGATAAATCACTAGGGCAGACACAGCCTTCAGAGACCCTCTGATTATGGCAATCTAACCAGTTCATTATTTTCCATTTGAGTTAAATCATCACTTTATAATATTAGATAATAATAGATTTTTTTTTAATCCACCTCACTATAGGATTTTGGAGTTTTGAAGTCACTTATTTTGACAGTTAGCAATAAATTTAAACTGATTTGTTTTCAGTACAGGGCACAGAATGTTACTTATTCATATCTATTTCATTTTCTTACAGCAGTTTCCATTTCATTAATATGTTCTTGTGATTTTTATTATCTCATTTCAGATGTGTAAGGAATCAGACAAAAAAATTTAAAAATAAATGAAGATAATCTGACTGCTGACACACAGAAGTAAAACTATAGATCCTTTATGTAACATTAATTTTTTCCTGCAGGTAATACAACGAAGTGCAGAAACCTTCAAGTTCAATGACATAATAGCAGCTTAAATGCAGTTACCCAATAAACACAGTGTATAAGGACTTAAAACTCAAGCATATCTTAAAGTTAGAAAGGAAAATCAGAATAGTTTACTACCTTCTGAAAAGATCTCATTATTTTGTGAGTCAATCTCTGACTGCAATTTGTATGTGTGCATGCACCATAATCACATTTAACCTTGAGAAAATCCTGCATCTGTTACACACAAGCAGGGAGTACTTGCACTAGTAAGTCTGAAAACCAGATCTGACTTTATACTTCCTGTGATGCCAACAACAACTCATGCAATTATTTCTCTGCTTTTAGATTAGTGTTTGCGAATAACTTCTTATGCCAGCTGTTAGTTGTTATCTTTTTGTTACTATTTTTCATCATCATATCTGTAGAGGTCACTGTGATAGAAAGGGCAAATCATATAGAAAATATCTGTAGTCATGAATAAAGAGTTTGAAAATAACATTATTTCTTTTTAACTATTTCATCCACAATGTTACCTCTCATGGTCTGACCTCAACTGTGTAACAATACCTGATGAGAGCATAAGAATAGCAACAACCACATGTTTCTCCATAATTGCTGTTTGTCAGCCATTTCTTCAGCATTAACAACATTCCAGACAACTCAAGGTCAGCTACACCTTATGTTAAGGAAAAACACCTTCCCATCAAAAGAAATGGACCAGCCAACCAAACCCATTGCCAGCTTCCAGATGAGTGCTTGATTCTGGCTCAGTATTGCACCCACAACTAAGGAAAGCAAAGCCATTGAGTAAATTCTGCCAGTATTGCCAAAATGGCAATCAAAGCAACTGAAATTGCCAATACTGTTTTCCCCTTTGTACTCAACTCTGTGTTTTTGCACAGTGTTTAAATTCAGAGTTAAACTAGTGCCCTGAGATGACTTTCTGTTTAGACTTGACCTTAAAAAAAGTTCTAGAGGATGTTGATATGAAGACAATTCTCTAACAATTTCTAGTGTATATTAAAAAGTATAAAATTACATATCACCAATTTTCCACCTTCAGCCCTACTAAATTTACCATTGAAACCGATAAGAAATATTAACCTAAAAATAAATTAAATAATATGGTGTTACAGGTGTGATTAAGACCCATACTAGGCATACATGGGTTTAAGAATTTAGCCAAGTATTGTCTTAGAAGAATTGCATGCAAAAGAAACAGAAATACGACAAAATCAATTTAGAGAGAGCTTTGCAAGGAAAGTAGCTATATACCACCAACTACAAAAACAATGTGTCTTGGGGATGTAAATAGGACTTACTGTTTGCCATTTTTACCAAGTGATAGATAAAACTGTATGAAAGGAAATATTTTATAGTTTGATTTCTCTTACACAAAAAGGATTATATTTTATTCATTTTCTATAACTAGACATTTCTAACAACAAAAACAATAGTTTACAATTTTTTGTAGGAAAATGAAAACAAACTCATGAAAAAGCTATCAGCTTGGTTTAGGAAGCATAAAAGAATATTGCTTTATTCAAAGATGTAAATGCCATTCTAAAAAACTTTAGATTCTTTTTCATTAGAAAATTACTTTCAAATTTAATACTAGATTATTCATCCTTTCTGTGGAGTACTAAAGGACAAGATTAATGTATTCCAATCTTTTGATGGAAGATTTTTAAAGAAAGATTTAGTAGGGTCTAATGCCATGAAGCATTTGGCAAGAACATTGGTTGACCTTATGCACCAATTGTTTCATGTCTTTTGGCACTGAAACCGGTTTTTCTTCAGCTCCACAACATGACCCCTGTTTCACTGCCAAAGCAGACCTTGACATTAAGAGAAGAAATTCTGGTGGCAGCAGATTTTAGGGCATCAAAAATGACAGATTCAACATCATCAGTCTCATGAGAACATTGCAGAATGCTGATGAAATTTCCCCCCAAAAAAATTGTTCAATATCAACCCACAGTTGCTCATAAAAATTGTGTCATCTACTTTTCTGTTGCAATGCCATTCAGATTGATAAATTCTAAAACTTGCAAAAAGTTATCTGGGTTTTTTCCTAGCTAAAGAACTATCGGTAATAAAGACGCATGTCTCAACAGGCAGACATCAACTAATGAAGCTTGACACCATGCTAAACACACTATTATAAGTAACCTATGAAGCTTTATAGAGATTAAGTGATAAGAGCTACAAGCTCTGCTCAGTCCAAGTTCCAGGTTTAGAATTATGATGTGCATTAACTAAATTTGTTTGGACTCCATACAACAGGGTTTAAGTCTTGTCATTATAATAATTCAGTGTATAATTAAATGCCAGATTAACTCTTAGCTTGGTCTCTTCCATGCATTGAAAAAAAAAAAAAAAAAGGACATTCTGTTGACAGAAAATCTAGGTATAAAGGTATCATTATAGTTAAATCATGTAGCACAATAAACGTTTAACGTACAAAACATGTTTGTTGAACCTACCTGTTGTTTCAGTTATTGTAAAATGACAGTCTACCAACAGAATCCCAATGTTTAGAGCTATTTGGCTAACAATGTAACCACTAAAGGTCTCAGTGTTATGTGTAAATGAATACATAACACAGACTAGGAAAGATCTAAAAGATGACAACACAAACCAAAGAGAAAAAATATTTAGGATTTAGAGACAACAAATACTAAAATAACATTACCTCTAAAATTTCTTGCTTGTATTAAATTGAATGATTTGAAGTATTGTATATCTACACAGTACACAGGGAAATATATGCCTATAGCTCTACATATTTTAATTGTATCTCATTTTCCTGACACTCTTCTGTTTGGGTCTCAAGCTCACAGTGAACATGTGCTTAATTTTAATGTGTGTGTAGCTCCAATGAAGTCACAACGAGGTGTTTGGTATAGGGGTGTCTTTAGTATGTAGCCTCTCTAAAGGAATTATCATTTCCCATCTTTATATAAATATCTCCTAGAGTAAAGTAGTGATTTAGTGTAGGATATTGAGGCAATTATAAGCTTAATTCAATAGTTTAACAAACTAAACCAAACTAAACAAGAGTAGCATGTTTACATTGTATAATACTGTTGATCAGGTATAAAAATATAATATCTTCTCTAAAGGACGATCATTAGGCTTTTAAAACTCTTTCTAAAGCAGAAAAAATATTATCCAAGACATTTGTTAGTTAGATTTCTGTGGAAAT
This sequence comes from Pyrgilauda ruficollis, assembly GCF_017590135.1. NCBI lineage: Eukaryota > Metazoa > Chordata > Aves > Passeriformes > Passeridae > Pyrgilauda > Pyrgilauda ruficollis. The sequence goes on along the minus strand of NW_024525823.1, from coordinate 2,298,576 downwards.
TACATTAGAAAATTCCTTCAAAAACACTTAATGTAATGCAGCTATTCCAGAATAAGAGGAGGTACTTGCTCGGCAGGGTGCTGATACTGTGAAGGGAATAAAGATTTCTTTACATTATCTTTTCCAGCATTCTTTAAAAGCACATAATACAACTACCTGGCAGCATACATACTCTATTCAATATTTTGAATGGGAAGAATAGAAAAGTTTTGCAACTCCAAAAGTGTGATCAAGTCATGTGATGCAGAGGGGGTGTATTGCACTGGTAAGTGATAATAAGTCCTTTCTGCTAAAATTTCCTTTTGAATTTGTTAAGCACAGCAAGGATGTTTCAGGATTTTTCTCCTGTCTGCCCCTTCACAATTACAGCAATAATCACAGCACACCTTAAAGTATAGAATTAGATCTTTTGTCTTTAAATGTTTTGCCTTTACAGATTTATTCTACAGCTAGGCTGAGGCCATATCAGAAACATGTAAATCATCACTAAAAACATCTTGGTGCTCCTATTTTCTTCTGTGTGAGCTGGGCACCAACAAAGAAGTTGACAATGAATTACGTACTCATACTTTTATTCATGACTACAAGCTACACTGACTTATAACAATGACTAAATAATCTTGATTTTAGGGAAAATATGCATTGGAACTAAACTGCACACTTAATTTTTTCTGAAATAAATCTGACCAGCAGTATGAAGCAGACTTATTGCTTCTACAGGAGTCTTTTCAAAGTGGATGTGAAGAACATAATTCTCCTCTCAGCAATGCTTAGCTAAGACGGTAAGTAAAGAACAAACACACCTTGGAATGCATTGTATCAAACTTTCGGTATGCACGACACTGGAGCTTTTTCTCTGCTTATTTCCTCCAAAGGAAACCATTACGAGACATTTCTTCTATAAGCTAAGATTATTTCACTGGAAAACTCAAGTTACAATGCCTTTTATTGCCAGTGTTTGTTACCCAAGATTATTAGGAATATATGACCAGAAATAGTGAGTTTAATGTAACATGTATTAACTTTAGCTGAATTTACAGGATCACAGAATGTCTGAGGCTGAAACAGGCTTCTGGAGGTCATCTGGTCCCCCCCCCCCCCCGCCCAGCTTAAGCAGGGCCATCTATTCTACTGCAGTCATGCAACCATCCCACATCAATGATCCCAACAAGATAATATCCTTGCAATTGCATATAAATCTCTAATTTTCCTCATATTTATTCTCCACACTAGTGACCAGACCATCACAGACACATGCCAGCATGCTGATTTCTCAGAAAGACTCCAGGTTGTTGTTTTTTTTCCATAATGACACTTTTCCTAAGGCACTTCCTTGTTTACACACAAATGCTTGGAATGCCCCCACTTTAGCTTTTTTTGTTAATTTTGTGTTCCATTTAATTCACATCACCCCAAGCTTTTTGCTGTTAACCCTGACTATCACTCTCTCACAGGGCTGGTGGTAACTCTTGCACTTGTTGACATGGGTATTTGAAAGCCCTATTTACCAGGTCAGACATTCTGCTGGCAAAGACACCATTGGCCTGCTTATGGGGGGAGGATTCCAAGCTCTTCCAAGCAGGTGCTGATCCTCAAGCAGGGTCCCTTGGTCAAAGAAACCCAATCTCACTTGCCACCAACAGCTCTATAACCAAACCCTGATGTGCAGTATCCTTGCGGCCCTCCCTTTCCTTGCAAGATTGAGAACAAGAGCTGGGCCCCCACATTGCTGACTATATCCTCCAGAGCTTTGCAGTCAGTTTTGATACTCTCCAGGTTGCCACCAGCAGTATCACTGGTACCCACATGGAAGAAAAACAGCCACAAGTCTGGACAAACTTCGGCAACACAGGCCCGGATCCAGATCTCAGGCAAGCAGAAAACTTCTCTAGGCAACAGGTTGGGTTGGCAAAAAAGTTGCTTCCAGCCACCACTGCATGGAGGTTCCTTCTCCTATCACTCCCCATTTCCTCCTATCAGCCTTGCATAGCTCAGGGTCAGCTGACCCAGAAGCTTTCCTGAAAAGCACATCTGGTTCTGCCTCAGCTTTGAAGAATCTCTTAATCCTGCTAAAGCCTGTTTTCTGTTGCTGGGTATCCAGTGTGAAATCACATTGTTAACTCCAGAACCAACAGTACAAACTTTCCAGACACTGGTTAGTTAATCTCCTATACAAGGCACAAACCCCTGCATTTTTCTTTCAGAGAAACTACATCACAGATTATGCACATGGAATATATTTAAATTTTGAACATTATTGATTAAGAGGGTGTTAAAAGGACACTTCCTGTATTATACTGATACTCTGAGTTACATGATTCATTATTTCTATGAAAGGGCTTTGGTTACCAGACAAGCATTTATTATGAGGGTGTAAAAATAACTGAAATAAACAAAATATTTTAAATATATTCAATATTGCAAACTTAGTTTTGTGTAGTGGGTCTTCCAAAGAATTAATGTTTGATATATGAGCCAATTAGACAAAAAGAACCATTCAATTTACTTTATAACAAATACATTTTATTCAAAATGCCCTTGAAAGCAACTATACACATCTTGAGTGTATAGTGTTCCTTCCTATGTACTCTCTAATCCTTGCCAATGAAATTAGTCTTTATTGATTTCCTAGCTCACTAAAAAAATGTCAAAAGAGAAGAGATAAATGAAAATAGTACTGACCTCAGTTCCTCAGTTTTGTACTTTTTGTTCCTCTTTACATACATGACAACTTTATTCATAAAGTCACTTTCTGTGCCTTTTTTTTTTTTTTCAGATGTTCCAGTCTGTTTAACACAGTATTTAAGAACATCAGGATCTCACTGTAGTTTTTAGTATTACCTGCTGAGGCTTACCTTTTGTTAGTTTAATGCATTTTGATACTGCACAGACCAGTGTGGAACTATCCTGCAAATTTTAGGTTCATCACCATCTCATATAATCTGGACCCAGGTCACTTGGCCCGATTTACCCCCATGATATTCCCATGGGCTCACTCCTTAAGCTTGTCCAGATCTCTCTGAATGGCATCCCATCCTTCAGGCATGTCAGCAGTAGCACACAGCTTGGTGTCAGCTGCAGACTTGCTGAGGATGTACTCAATTCCATTGTCTGTGTCACTGATGGAGACATTTAACAGCACTGGCCCCAGTACAGACCCCTGAGGGACACCACTAGACACCAACATCCATCAGGACATGGAGTCATTGGCAACTTTGCATTATTCTTGCATTTTGTCATGTCCCTATGTTGGGACTCAAACTCTTTCATTAGCTGCCAACTCCTTTTTAATTGCACAGTTGAAGGGACAAAAACCCAAAATATTCCCAACCAAAAGTGAAACAAACTCCACTTCATTCTTATTTTCCTTGAGTTCTTCTAAGAAAATCTGACATTTTCATCAGTTACACTGTTTTGTTTGCTCACAAATCTGTGAATTTTAGAGATAAAATATTCAAGGAAGCTTATAAGATCTTTCAGTATAGCCTTTTCAGCACACTCCCTATCTTTTGTAACTTTTTAGCAACTATACATTGGGTCTGGATTGTTTTCTTTTTTTGATTAAGACTATTCTCCACTGATCAAGAAACATGTGAGATTACTTTAGATTTTACTTGTAGGTAATACAGCTACTAATTACATAAGAAGAAGGAGAAGAAGTATATTGTAAAATATTATTGAATTACTTCATTTTTTTATAATTATTAATTTGTGCAAAATTAGCTTAGAGTGCCCATGTTTGATAATGTAGAAAGATGTGCAGATGACAATAGAAAAAATATGTATGATTATACTATGAATCTTAATCCTGTCTGAAAATTCTTTTAATTTTTGGTCACTTAAACACACCCACATAAACAAAAAAAAAAAAAAAAAGGTAAAAAAAAGAGCAATTTGATGACTGAACATAAGTGAAAAAAGTCTTAATTACTTATCTATTATGTAATTAGGAAGACATTGAAGGGGATCAGGGTTCTCTAGAGAACAATAATGTAGCCAACTATACACAATCACATACATATATCTACAAATATGTATACTTACCCTATACTTCTGCATATACATACATTTAGTAAAAATTAGGTCCTGCTACTTTCCCACAAGACCATAGCAATAAGTTTATGTTGGCCAGGGAACTGGTACAACAAACAACTTTTCAAGTTGCTCTTTAAACTGTTTCTCCTTCATGTATGACATTTTTGCCAACATTGTATCAAATACAGAAACTTTGAACTTAAGGTACTCCTGTAAATTTGCAGAAAAATAGCTAAGCGCCTTCAAGAAGCCCCAGGAACTTGTACATTGAGTCTCAAGACTGTTCCAGTTGTCATGGTATTAAGACAACTTAGAATTTACCAAGCTGTGCTTTATAGAATCATAGAATCACAGGATGGGTGAGGTTGGAAGGGACCACAGTGGGTCATCTGCTCCAGCCTGCCTGCCCAAGCAGGGTCATCCTAGAGCACATGGCACAGCATTTTGCCCAGATGATTCTTGAATATCTCTAGTCAGGGAGACTCCACAACCTCTCTGAGCAATCTGTTCCAGTGCTCAGTCACCTGCACAGTAGAGAAGTTCTTCCTCATATTCAGATGGAATTCCCTGTGCATCAGCTTCTGCCCATTGGTTGGCTGCCCACCAGCTAGCAAATCCTTTTCTGCAGAGCTGCTTTCCAGCAGGTCAGCCCCCAGCCTGTGCTGGTACTGCATTCTTCCCCGGGTGCAGGACTCTGCATTACTTTTCTACAGATTACCTTGTCTGGATTTGCAGAGCCATGTTACACAAATGTGCTATTGAGATTCAAGAATGAAATCTCAAACTTGATTTGAATATTTCCCTTTAGTACACAATTTGTATACTTTCTTTTTCTCTATTCTGTTCCTTTTGATTAAAAAAAATATAGATTTTGACAGACTAAATGTGTCTAAACACTTATTTCTAAGCGTTAAAGTATTTGAAATGGGAACATTGCAATACACATTAAAAGATTTATTTATTTTACTTTCCAGTATATTTGATTTTCAAGCCCACCACAAGAAGCTAGGATGAAAGAGCTAGAGGAAAAAAGGCACTTGAAGATCAAAAAGAGTAACTGTGGCAACCTTAAGATTTCTTAAGTCATACCATCAGGATTTTTTCTAAAAAATAACTGGAAAATTTAGAAGGCATAAGATGGAAATATCAGAAAGTCTAGACTTCAATATGTAAAACAGAATCTCCATTACACTCAGTTTTTAAAAAGCAGTGAGAAAGCAGTAAGTCCACTCCATGATTTCCAAAAATAAAACATGTATCAGTCACTTTCATTGATAAAACAGGTAAGAAGCTCCAGTCACACAACTAACACAATGAGAAAAAATTATATTGTGAGAAAAGTCACAGAAACGTATAAGTATGTAAGAGTGCTTTTTTCCTTGAAAAATTAATTTCAACATACATCACATAAAATACTCCCCTAAAATACACTGTAAATGCCTGTGATACTGTAAAAGGAATATTTCTTTCAGTGTTCTTTAGGTGAGGAATCCTAGAAAATTTTAAGAATCTGGAATATGAACAGGTCTTGCATGTAGAGTTTTATTACTCTATAAAATCTGTGCATGCATGCATCAGTGAATCCAATTTAAATAAACACATTTTTCTGCCTATTTTTTCAGGGCTACATTGTAGGTAGTGCCTGCATATTTACCTGTATAATTACAATACTGCCTAACTCTGAACCATTAACCACAAGGTAAAACATAGCAATACAAAATAATGCTCACCACAAAATCTTTGGATCTGCTAACATATATTTCTGTGTGAGTGGAGTCTCATTCCCTTTGATGGATCATGACTGGTGTGTGAATTTCCATTCTAGACGACTGCTAAATTTCTCGACAAGGTTATCAGATTGGGGCATTTAAATTCAGCCAAAGCAGCAGATGTTTTGTGTTAGTTCAGTGGCTATTCATGAGCACATATAACAGGTACCAGAGGAGCTGTTATCGAAGATGATTCTATTAAAGTACTACTACCAACTGTCAACTTTTTACTATTTATCACTTCATGTTTGTAGATATACTCCAATATTTTTTCTTTTCCTAGATTAAGAAAATTGATGACACAGAGAAAACATAAAATGACATAATTTTAGGTAAAATTTCTAAAGATTTTTAAAGCAATAAGAAAGAGACCTGATGCTTTTTAAAAGCTCAGAAAATGTCTATCTGGCAATAATTGCTGATTTTTTTTTTTATTTTTTGCTATTAATGATAAAAGAATTGAGGAAAAGGAATGGATTATTTGGGGTTAGGGAAGGGAATAATCCATTGCAAAATAATAAAATAATCAGTTGGAAAAATAAAAGAGTGAATACTGTAGACCACAAAATAATAGAGATATGAAGAGCAGAGGACAGTAAAGAAATAGGAATGCAGGGCATGTGGTTCAGTTTTCTAGGGTAAGAGTAGAAAGAAACATCAGTAATAGCTTCCCATCAGAAGCTCTTACTCCTAAAAGCCTGGCACCTGACCTGATTCTTCAGGATATGGATCGGGTTTCTATGAATAAGAAATAATGAGTATATTTAAATTAGTTTAAATGAAAGAAGCACCATATCTTTACTAAGACACCAAGCTTGGCAGCATTTTTTGTAGACTCAGAGAGAACAAAAAGCTCCTTGAACCAAAGACTATTGTTCCTTTTTACATGGTTTCCTGAAAAAAATGAGCTGCTTTGCTCAGCTCCTCTTGATCACTTCCAGTAACCAATTCCATCTAAGTCCAATACATGGGAAAAGGTCTCAAAGATTTAACATTCCTACAAACTTTGTGAAAGCAGATAGCTGTATTGATTGTCTGCTAGCTACAAGAAAAAGAAAATGCAACATGAATGCAACATTTACTTAGTAGTGTAAACCTCACTTCTCATTAAAGGCCCCCTTTTCAAATGGATTCTCTTTTGTTTAACACAGGTTAAGTTTATATTGCAACCTGAGTATTACTCAATTAAAATATCAACTCATAAATCCAAACCTATAGGCAATATGGATTAATTTAGTCTTACAGGACTATTTCTTAAACCAAAACTCTCTAATTCAAAGCATAAAACCAACCAATATGCTGCTCATTCCACTCTCTCCATCTCTTTGGCATGCAGCCCACCACTCTTTCTTCTTCTCCCTTGCACTAAGAATCTGGCATTCCTGCCTGCAGTGTGGCTCAGCACCCACTGGCTCCCCCATCATCTCTCTCAGACTATTGAACAACCTGGTAGTTAAAACGTGCTACATGAAAACACAGATGTGATCACACTTAGGGATTTCTGCAGATCTTAGTGCTGCCCATCTGCACTGAGAGCGCACAAGTACCTCTCCCAAAACATATCAGACACCTCCAAAGATGAAGGCAGCATTTCAGTGCCACCCTTTTTATCACTAGATTTTAACAGACATTGAAGAGAAGCAAGAGTGCAGTGGTTGCACCAGGTAGCTAAATGCAAGAACATAAATTTAAGGGGAAATTAAGATCAGAGTAACGTATATGTGCTGAGTTTAAGGGATGTGATGTTTAGGCAACTGTAAGAGTACTGATTTCCACTGACTGCCATTATCTAGCATTTATGCACCAAACTTCCACAAATCTCATTTTAATAACCAAAACAGGAAATCTGGGTCTCACTGCTCTTGATCATCAAGAATCATGCCCATAAAAATGTCCAAAAATAGTATGGAATTGAAGTATCTTTAATATCTTCTACTTTTTCTAGCATTCTGCCAAAAAATGCTGCAAATAACTAGCAAAATGTGCAATGTGTAAGGAAATGTGCATTTTGCTACTATGCCACACTGTTTTCTTTGCAATAGGAAGCTCATCTATTCTTTGGATCAGATTTTAGTATAACAGTTGCTTTAAGAACATTTGAATGGGATCAGATCAAAAGTCCAACTGGCTCGGTATCCGATATAGGTTGAAAGCAGCAGTTGGAGAACACTGTTAGTAACAAGACATGGATGATATCACTTCTGTTATTACTGTAACTTAACTATGCAGAATTTAAATGGGAAAAAAATCTCATATCAGTATGATACTGAGCCTCCCACGACAATTTACTTGGCTTTATTAACAATGTTTACAGTTGAGCTGGAAAGAGAGAAAGTTCAAAAACAGTGTTAACACTGGTAAAATAGAATACTGCTTTGTCTTGTCAACAAATAATATTTTGAGAAGCATTAACATTTTGAACCTCAAGTTTCAAAAATCTACTATTCAAAATGAATATGGAGAGCGACTGCAACTTGTATTTGCAACAGTGTATACTGGGAAGACATCCCAAATATTCGCTCAGATCAAGGTATGTCCTGAAGCAGAAGTAGACAGAAGTATTGCATCACCACAAAGCTGCATTCAATTTAGCTGCTGTGTTAAGATGTACAATACAGCAGCTCAGAAAAAAGAATATGCTAGTTCAGTGATATTATTTTTTGAGATCCTAGTCAGTGTACTTGCACTTCAAATATAACACAACCAGCTTGATTGATCCTCAGTTTAGGGTCAGGAAGAATCTTGTGGGTTAATTATCATACTGTTTATTTATAATGGATAGGTGGCTTTTGTGTAGCTGTGATTATCTCATATATCTAGCTGATTCCCTGCTAATAATAGCTTGCTCTAAGAAGTATTAAGATATAGTATTGATTTCAAAAAGATTAAACCACTGTGCTAATATACAAGAGATTATTCAATTAGTAAAGATGACTGGTAACATTTATCTAAAAATGCTCCCTGCTCTACAGTGAATATCTAAAGTATAACTTAGCTAAATACATAAAATCAAAATCCTAAAAAGCAGTAAAAAATGTGAATTCTAAAATGTCAGGAACAAGAAACAATTTCCACAAATAAACGTTTAGAAAACCTGATTTTGAAGTACCTCAAGCTGCTGTTACTAAATAACCAGCTGTTATTTTTTTTTAACTCTAAAATAAATCTATTTTGAATTAAATTGCCAGATTTTCACTCTAAGTTCTCCAACACATTCTGTTGCATAAATCTGACAAATTTTTGTCATCCAGCTGCTTTACTGAGCAGTACAAAGGTGTTCTCTATTGGTAAATACCAAAAAAAGTTGAATGACAGTCAAACTGTGACATTCATTCTCTTTTTCAAGTTTCTTGGCGAGTTACCTGTTGGCTTTCTTTTTAATTGCTTCTGCACAATTTATGATATCATACCTTCCATTAAAAAATAAAAATTCAGCTTAACTAAGCTCTAGATGAGGTCAAAACTATTTTAATAATTTCAACCAACAATATTGTCTGTGGTGTTCATTATGCCAAACAAACAATCAAAAAAATCAGTTTTCCTTTTATTAGTGTAGGAAGAATTTCATCTCAAATATCTGTCTATTCAAATGTCTGCCTCAGTGAGCAGCTGTCCATCACACTGAGATAAAACTGTAAATTTTCATCACTATTGCAAATGGTCAGTTCTCAGGGTTTGAGTTTTTTTACTAAGAACCATCTTTGTTCATGCACCAGGACAAGGGACTATGCAGGAACTTTTCCCATCAAAGTGTAGGGGTCAGCTGTACGCACTCAGAGTGATAAGGGCTGCTTATAATTTATCCTTTGGGGAAACACAAATACCATTCATTCAATGCACCTCTGAAAACCTGGGGTTTTTTCCCAAAGAAATAGTGATAAGAGAGGTCCATTGACTCAGCTCTTCCTCTAAGATCTCCTGGAATGTTCAGCTTGAATTTGTACTCAGTGTTGAAGTGGGAGAGGTTATTTTTCTAATTTAGTCCACAAAGGTTAGCCATATACTGAAAACCACATCAGTCTGAGCAGGGGATAAATTACAATATCTTTGGAGTGTTGTTTTACTGGATAAGGTTGACTAAAAGCATCTAGCTCTAAATGTAATTACAGCACAATTTTACAGCTTTTACCAACCTACTTGAAATTATTAGGTCTAATCTGTTATATGACACCATTGCATAATTTTCATTTTTCAAATAGAGTGGCTTCCTTATTTTGGTAAGTATTGTTAAATCTATTAGAATATGCAACATGCAATTAGGTATGATTCATTACTTATGCCCAGTACATAATTTGAGACGCATTTTCCAATACAGTTTTCATGATAACGTATTTTCATTTCTCTAGTTTTAGCTTGCTGTGAGACAGCTGTCAATTTATTCTCATTGCTCTCTACTTTTATTGCTCCAAGCTTAAACTGCACATGTCAGACTGACAACAAGGAAAGTTTAATGTACTTTTAAGTCTTGCAAGCATACCTGGAAAATTGCAACACAAAACTCTCATCAGGAAATCTGAGAAGTCTCTAAAAATATATATATAATTGCTTTCAGCTTCTGTGAGTGTTTCCTAAAAGTAGTGGAGGCAGAATAAAATTTAAGAGATTTTACAAAACAGAAAACTACTTCAGACAGACAAAATTCCTCTTCTCTCTTTGCCAGAAAAAAATCTCCCTCTAGAGATTTCAGATCTAGTAATCAAACATCATCCTCACCCTTCTATCTAGTATAACCTTTCTCTGCCAAAAGGATAATACAACTCCTATTCACATACTGCCATGGAGATAGGATCATCACAATAGCATTATTTGCAGTTATCATACAGACTGAGGCCTTCGAAGGTTAGATACCAGATAGAGGAACAAAACTCTTCTGTTTTTTATCCATGACTGACAGGCACTGCAGAATAGCTCCTTTGTACAGCCATGTTAAAGTTTGTTGTTATGAACTCTTCAGCCAGAATGCCTGTTTCAGCTATATTTATTTGAATTGTTGCTGTCAAAACAAAGATTACATCATTTTACACCCATGTTTTACAAATTAGGTAGCCAGGACATCTGCAAAATGAAGGGTAAGCTCATTTACTTTGGCAAAGGCTTTGATATCAACTGATAAAAACAATATCTGTATACAGTGTTCTTAGTGTACTGGCTAACAGCTCATATTTGGACAACCTGTACTGATTTCTAGCTAAATTTTTAAAAGCATTTGTTTTTACTGGTTCCTGTAATGTTCTGGAATGCCTTTAAAGAGAAAGGTCATCCTTTCTTCACTAATCGCTTTTTCCAAGGGAAAAAAAAAAAAAAAAACAACAACACAAACCCCACAGACTTAACAGGAAATAGTTTTATAAATATATTTTTAGCATAAATACTAAAAAACAGTTTTATGACACAGTTCAGACAGCCTTATCCCACACACTGAAGTAAGTACCATGGTTAATGAAATCTAAATGGGTGAGGAAAAGCTTCAGGGCTATATGATGGTGTTCCTACCAAGCCCTAAGAAACAGAGCAATGGGAAATCGTATTAAAGATGTGCAAAACCTTTGCATGAACACAAAAATATGACCTAAAATAAATGAAAAGCAAAATAAAACTAGAGAACACAATTTGAATTTGAAGGCTTCAATGCAGAGCTCCTTCTAATAATTAGTATTTTGACAAATTTCTCATGCAAATTTTGAAATAGAGTTATAAAACGATGTTTTATGTAAAAGATGTTTCACAGGCAGCATATTAAATGACCCCTTCTGCAAAGTGTTTATCATTTTAATCATTAGCCCTTTCCCCACCTCTTTCAAGAATCTCACTACACAGATGCTCATCAGAACACCTTTATAATGACCATTAGAAACACTGGTTAATCTCCACACTTGCTCATACCAATCTGGTTTTATACATTTGCTCAAGTCCGAGATTATCTAGGAGCCTCCCAGTGTCTTTAAACGATCCTAAGATGTCACTGGCATGCTCTAATGACATACTAAGAGACAAAACCTGCATGAAAATTCATACTGCCCAAAGAGATTTGAACTTTAGATTCTGTGAAAAGTAGGAAGGTTTCATTTTATATTACACAGCTGAGGAATGGAGAAGCAAGAATGAAGTGAGTTCCTGAAATCATGCAGATGAACTATGTAGAATGAGAAACTGAATATGAGCCATCACCTTTGAATCATGTTTGCTAATTATATCTGTTTCCTAAGTTGATAAAGAAGGACCTGAGACATGCAGAGCACTTTTTTCCTTCCACTATATAAATATTATTGCAATCTTCAGAGGGTCAAAAAAATCAACATATTTTTAAATGCAAAGTCTTTGAAGTTATGCTAAGTGTCCAATGTCATCTGATTTTTTTTTTTTTTTTTTTTTTTTTGGTCAGGTTACATTGAGGCAAAGACCACAAGGCACTGAGAAAAGGAAAAGGGAATATTTCTGAGGTTGCGCAAGAATGGTCAAAATAGTGTGGTGTTGGAAACCACAGATGAAGCTCACTGGAGATCCACTTTCTTGAGTGACTTCTCCAATTCTCAAATTATGCTGGCCAAAGCTATCTATTTTGCTTTTTACACGCATGTTTGAAAATATGGTTTACACTGAGTGCCTTTGTATGATATCCACACTCACATCCACACAAAACATTGATCTGCATTCTAAACTTACAGCCTCTGGACAAGTCAGGAGAAAGAGCTTTGCTGACTAGCAAAGTGGGAGCCCAGCCTTCTGTCCCAACACTAGACAGTGTGAAGTGAAGAGTGATAGTTGGAGTCAGAGAACTGCACCACTTTGAAATTAACTGCCTTCCTTCAAATACTGCCAACTAAAAATCCAGGCAGTGGTGGCAAAGCAAATATTCTGGTTTAAAAAATTCTGTATCAAAAAGTTTGTGATAAGGCTTAACCAGAGGTTTCTGCTAAGCTTCATAGTGGACTGCACAGTTGTGCCTTCCACTTCTCCACGTACACCTTCATATTTGATACTACCAACACAGTACACCAAAATGCTGATAGACAGCTGCACCACAACCACTCAGCTAAACCTATTCCTTCTAGAAAAAAAGAAAAACAACAAATAAACAAACAAAAAACCCAAAAAACCAAACAAAAACAAAAAATAAAAAAATAAAACAAACCCAACCCTTCAGCGTACAGCTGGACTGACACAATCCTTCATCTGGACCAACAGAGTCTGTATTGTCACTATGTACCACACACCAAAAAGAATGTGTGTACTTGAGAGACAAAAAAGTTTCTGAATATTTTTATTGGACCTAGGGTCTCTCTGATGAAGTATTATATTGGAGAAACAAAGATAGTAAACAGAGGGCACAGAACAGAAATATTTTGAGGATTAGTTTTGCTCTGCTTGGAGGTGGCCCCTTTATTTCTCAGTTTTCTTGTGCCCTAACCTGTCAACTTCCCAGAATCCAGATGAAATTCTATTGCAAAGAAGTTGTTACAAGTTGAAAAGCCTGTGTCACTAGGGATTAGAAGGAAGGCAGTTGAAATTATTAACTTCATACACTTTTTGTATTCCTACTATTAGAAAGAGTCTCAACTCCTTTATTTTGTCCTTTCTAGAAGCACAGAAAAAGCCCTTGTTTTCACCAATGATCGCAATCTAAATAATGTAAGAGACAAGAAATGGGATACTCCAAGAAAACAATGAAAAAAAGATAGTGATACAAGATTTCAAGGACTGCTGCAAACACATGTAGAAACAAAACAAGAATTTTAAGGAGGGACACTTTTGGAATGGAAAAGACTCATGAGCTTCAAAAAGAGCATGAGGAAAAGCTTAAAAGGAAAGGCAGAAAAAATAGCACACAAGAAAAGAAAACCCAGGTTTAATAAGGATATGAAGTAGTTTCTTGGATGAGAGTCAGTACAGGAAACATAAATAGATGATAACACAGAAGAAAAGCCACTTGGAAGCAGTGAGATGCTTTTGTACAGTATTAAGTATTCCTACTACTATTTTTTCCAACCTACTACAGATACAGATAAGAACTGCAAAGTTTTATGGATTTACATTTTACAGAAGATTGAGTATTTGAACTCATCCAGTATATTATGGTATTTCCAGCTTGACTTTGCAAAAAAAGCCAAACTGGTTTATATTATGAATATTTATTGCTATTCTACTTTACATAATATATACATAGGTTTCTATATAGGTTGGAATTCTTAACAATGAGTCAATTATATGGAACTTTATGGACTAGAATGCATATGTTCTACTTATGAATATTTCCTAGAAAGCATTAGTGAATATAAATTCATTTGAGATTTCTATCAGATATTCTGACTACTGTCATTCTATTGACATATATGTTTCAGTGGTGAAACAGATACATTTAAAAATATTATCAATAATCAATAACCCTCTTTCAACTCTCAGTGTATATTTCCTTTAGTCAACTTTCGTCTTTGTCAATCAAGTTAAAACAATGACTCAAAATTAAGACATCTTGGCATATGTATCTATCATTCCTTCTGTAATGTAGTACTCCCACTGGCTTTCATGGGAATTATGCATATGAAAAGACTGCATTATTAGGCTAGATTAAGAGAAGACATTTAGAAATACTTAACTCATCATACCACTTCAGAACCTAATATTTATAGTGGTACTTAAGCCTGGAACAATATAAATAAAAGTACAAACTACAACTCATGGAAATATACTATGGATGGATTTTTCTTAACTTTTTTCAATAAAATTGAACAGAGTTAAGACTATTTTTCTTTTTTGATATATGAACAAAAAAGAAATATGAATCAGATCACTCCAAAAGACTTGCAATATTCCTAAACCAGAGAAGTCACATATCAGTAAGAGGACAGTAAAAGTTAAAAATACATTGCAGATATATGAACTAGATGTCTGTGTAACCACATAATGGTCCTCAAAACTTTTCTTGGTATCCCTATGACTTTTTTAACCTATTAAACCTGATCCTCTGGAAGCACAGCCAGCCATCTTTAACTCTTCAGACACGATTTCCATTTTGACTTCATAAGTGTTATTCTCCTCCCATGCCATGACAACTCAAGGATAGTATGAACTATCTTAGTCTGACCCAGGAAAGATATTGGGCCCTTCCTTTCTCTGAGATAAAAGTGAATGGACCTCCACTTTACTCTAATAGATTGGGTAGACAACAATTGGCACTTTCCCAGATGCATAGCTCAGATGTAGGGTCAATCTTCTAGGCTAGTTAGAATGGGATAACTTTCTGAATGATGTTTGTTTTTTTTTAACCCAAAACATACTGCTGCACAGTTAACCATGGACTGTTATTTTTAATTGCTAGCAATACCCTTGCCACTTTGTAAAAAAGTATTCTCACCTGCCTGTAATAGTGCCTCAAATTGGAAAAGTTCAGATTTTAATTTCTAACCACCCATCTATTTTATAACATGGGCATTATAAAATTTTGACTCTGCAATAGTACTTCTACAATTTGAAACAATCCTGAGAATTGAACGCTTCAGCTATTCTTTACTGCTGGATAGCTCACATCTGGACATCACTAGTCAGGTCTGTCACAGGTACTTATCTTGTGAGATAAGGATATTGGAAACAATATCCATAAAGACTCCTGCTAGAAGCATAAATCTTTGAATTAAAAACCTGTTCAAACACATGCTACACCTCTTCCAATTGTACTGTAGATACCCTAGACTGTATCCTGGGTTAACAGATGTCTTTGTAGCCACCACGTGCAAGCCATTTTCTCAGGGAAATTAGATTTTCTTAAGAAGTGACAACCCCATTTCATTAAGGGAAAATATAGAACTTATATGACATATGAAATTACATCTAAGTCTAGAACACTGCATTTCAAGAAAGTAGAAATAATGAGAGTCCAGATCACAGCAACAAAATGAAAGAAATACAAGAATAATATTGGGGTGGTTTTTTTTTTCTATAAAGAAGAAAACAAAACCCATGGATTGTTTAAAAGAATAACAGTGAAAACATGACTGAGAATCTCAAATATGTGAGTCTGAGGCAAAGAGGAAAAGAAAAATCCCTGTAACTACTAACAAAAGCTAATGGGTTCAAGTAATTTACTTTTAGCAGGTTAAGATCAGAAAGTACAAAAAACATTCTAATGGGAAGACTAGTGAAATGCTGGAAGAGATAACTTACTTAGGTAAGTAATCATAACAAATCTTTAGGCAGACAAGCAAGTGCCCACTTAAAAAGACAACTTTTATTGATTGTGGCTTTGGAGGAAGAGGGAGGGGCAGGTATGACGCCTTTAGGGAATAAGTTTCAATTGTATGATTCTATGCTGAAGTGACTGAAGAAATGTAGCCATGTAGTGAGTGACCCACTTGCGGTGGGATCTTGACTTGGAAGGAAAGTCTTTTTTCTGGAAAAGACCAAATCAAGTTCTTCACATATACAATCACTTGGATTCCGATATAATCTATGAGTCATCTAGCTACATTGATCCAATCTGCAGCTTCTTTGTTCAACAGTTTAATGATAACCACTTTCAGGGCTGGACTATATATGACCAATATCTGATGCAGCCACAGGATATAGGATTTTGCTTGCTAAAAGCAATGACTGAGTAACACGTCCATGGCCTTGATGCCAAACACTAGCAACAGCTGCTAATAATACTGAATTCCAGATGTAGACTCTGCTGGAAAATTTAAAGGAAGTAGTTTTACAATATTTTGCTTAAAAATCTAGATGCACTCCAAATTCTTATTAATATATCTCTACTTTATTATTAAGTTGGGATCTTTATTGTTTTGTTTGTTTGTTTTTAATTTAAGACTAAACTTTTTATGAGCAGATCAACTTTAATAATTAGAATCACAATCCTGTACAAAGGCTACAAGTCTTTGGAGTCTTTGGAGACTTAACACAAAGTAAAGAACCTTCTCTACTCAGTTATTTTGCTTACAATAAAAATGTGTGATTAATGGGAGGGAGAATACAAGACAAATGTACAGCTCCCAGTCTGATTAGCAACTAAGTTCAAAAAACCAATCATTTTCCAGCTTCATTTCAATATTCTTGCCTATTAAGCAGCATGTAGAAGTAGGAAAGTTACATAGCCATACTTATCCCCTACATTTAAATCACTTGATCTAACACCAGGTAAATGATCCAAGGCAAAAAGAGCAAACCTGCATCACAGTTCATCTTTTGGATGGTGAGAACTAAACTATTAGAAAATGAAGTTTCTAAAATGTATAAAGACCATGACAGCTGAAATAGGTACAACAGCAATATAGCGAGTATCAGGTGCTCTCAAAGTTCCTACACATAACAAAGTAGCTCCCCTTCAAAACATCATAAACTTGACAAAGTTACGAACGTCAGTGCTTCAAATGAAATCCTTTGAAATACATCTCAGCTATACATGATTGCTCTCCCACAGTGTGTACATTACTGCCCTTTTCTCAACCACTACAAAGAGGCACCAAACGCAGCTCCGCCTCCACCCTCCGAGCAGTAAAGTTGCCAAAAGCACGGGCCCGGAGTGAAAGGAGCCCCGGGCTGCCCCTTGGGGCTGTCCGCGGTGTACTCACCATGCCGGGCTAGTTTGGAAGACTTTCTTCCCCTCCCCCTGCACCTACGCACAATGAGGGAGAATGGAGAGCAGTTTCAGCATTAAATTTGAACTTCCCTGCTTTTGTTAGCATGAGTCACCACCTTAACATTATCTCAGCTGTAGACTTTTATCTGTGAATATCTAAGCCCTGTCTTGTGGAAAACTAATTACTGAGCCACTGAGAGGCTTCATAATGTCCTGCATTTAAGTCCTGAACATCATACATAATGCATAGGAAGCAGTCGCTGCACTCTGATTACAGAACACTGTCATTAAGAGAGCAAATTAAAGATGTGAATAATTCACTGGCTGAGCTTATTGTCAGTGCTGCATTGTGAAATTAGAATTTCTAATAAGTACTGCAATTTTTTTAACCCAATTAACACAGAGAACATCTTGAGTCTGATTAGTACAATAAAAATTATTACCTTATTCTTTTGCTTCACAACAGCCAAATTAAATACTGTACTTAATTATGCAGCATTCATCGCTTCTATGCTAGAAATAATAATAATAAAAAATTCTCACTATCGCTTTAATAAGACTTCCAATATTTAGAGTGCAACTGAAAAATAGAGCATATGAATCTCCTGCACAATTTCTTATCACAAAGTTACTGGCTTTTTTTTTTACAGACTTTGAAAATGGGGTTTAATATCAGCAGCCGACCATGATGTCACTGCTGAAGTCTTCTCTGGAAACAAAAAGGTATTCAAAAAAATTCCCAGAAAACGACCCTTCTGAACAAGCCCTGAATATATATTGTGAATTAACTTTCTCTGGGTTGATGTGAAGGCAGAGAAAAAAAAGCATTACCACTCACTGGCTTGAAATCGAGTACACAAATATACAAACATAGAAACATGTATATAGACACACACACACACACTCATATATATATAGGTTGTTTCAGAAAGGATGCTTAGGAAATATACAAGGAAAAAAAAACGAGCTGGATCAGCTCTCTTACCTCAGTTCCCTCTTGGCACGGGATAGATAACATCCTTTCATCCCAGAAAGGAGAAAAGTCCGATTCAACATCCAGCATGTTGATTTTTCCCCACACGATGCCTGCTGCCATGTTAAATAAAGAAAATGATCACTGAGGATGCAGCTTTTGTCTCCAAATATTTGAATACTGCCTTTTAGTGACAAGGACCCCAGGAACCTTCGCACATCTGGCAGCAGACACCACTGGCTGCAGCTGCTGCAATGGGATTTTTCCTCAACCCTATTTCCAGCTCCTTTTTCTTCCCCATCCTGAGGAAGTTTAATCACCAAGCATGGCTGGGGAAGAAAAAAAAGGAAAAAAAAAAAAAAAAAGGAAAGGTGGCATTGCAATCACAAGCTTTCTTGGTTTTGTCCTAGAGACAGGGACTGCAGCAACCACCTTGCATCTTTGTCTAGTTATTTTAGCATGTGCGTGCAAGAGGGGAGGAAAAAAAGACGGAAAATTATTCAGGCATAATGCAATAGACATAAAGAGACAAAAAGACAAGGAGAGAAAGAGAGGGGAAGAGAAAGAGGGAGAGTGAGGGAGGGAGAGGAAACAGAAAGACTAAGAGAGGGAGAGGGGGCTGTCAGTGCAGATAAATCTGCATATGGAAATCAGGGTTATCCTGGGTACAGTTTTATTTAACCATGATGTACTGTTTTTTTAATTAGACAGGAATTTAAAGAAGGAAATGAGAGATTCTTACAGACACAGGAGCAAACGAAGCATTTTAAATCACAGCAAAGCTTTCAGAGCAAGCTGTAGCAGCAACAGCAAAACTTTTTATAGCAACTTTCTTACTAGAAGGAAGTTTCGTGCACTGCTGCTATTTTGCACCCAAAATCCAGGCAAAACTGGAAAAGCATTCATTTTGGAACAAAATCAAACCACGGCAATCCAAAATAATACAACACTTTAAAAAAAAACAAAAAAAAAAAAAAAACAAAAAAAAAACCAAAACAACCCAGAAGCCTCTGAGTGCACAGCATGCACTTAAAGCTGAGTTATGCCAGGCACAGGTTTTAGGACTTTTGCCCTGGCCCCCATTCTGTGGTGGCTGTGACACACAATGGAGATGCTGCAGTAAATGACAGGAGTGATACCTATCTTGAATTTCAAATGCACTGAACACCACTTCCCAAGCTTGATTGGAATTGTGTGTGTTTGGGGATACGAGCATTGCCTTACAGACCTAGGAAGGCTGGATCTCCATATGTTAAGACATCAGAAAAGACCAGGAGAACCTCTGTGAGGGAGCATGGGAATGAGTGAATTGAGAAAGCTGAAGAGGAGGGAAATGAGGTTCAGGTAAAATCTAGACAAGACACCAGAGAAAGGTCAGGGACAGGGACAGGCAGCATAAGGGAACTTACAGGAAAGATGGGCCAAGCCTATGTATAACAACATGTAGAGACAGGACAAGGGGGAATGTGTTAAATTTGAAAGAGAGTACGTTTAGATTAGGTGTTAGGAAGAAATTCTTTACTGTAAGGGTGGTTTGGCACTGGAACAGGTTGAACAGCGATGTTGTGGATGCCCCATCCCTGGAGGGGCTCTAGCCCAGGCTGGATGAGGCTCTGAACGCCCTGGTACAGTTGAAGTCACCACAAAAGGGTTGGAAGTCCATGATCTTTAAGGTCCCTTCCAACCCAAGCCATTCTATCATTCCATGATTCTGTGGGCACAAGGGAGGCAGCAGAACAGCAGTGCCAAGGCGGTGGCGTCCATGCGCGAGGTGCCCAGAAACCACTTGTGGTGGCTGGCCCGCCAAGGGACACCCAGCCGAGCAGGAAAACCCGGAGGCCTGTCAGTCCTGGGAGGAGCGGCGAGCGGCGCTTCGCCCTGGGGTGGGCGGGGAGGGACGGAGAGAGGAAGGGGAGAGGAAGCGGGGGAAAGAGAGGGCGGGAGCCGGGGAGAGAGAGGGCGGGAACCGGCGAGGAGGCGGAGCGGGAGGAGGAAGCGCGACCGGGGAGGAGCGGCCGGCGGCCAATGGGCGCCTTGGCGCCTGCGCAGTGCGCGGGTGGCGGCGGCGCGCGGGCCGTACGGAACGGGCCCGGGCGCGGAAGGGCAGCGGCGGTCCGGGCGGCGCGCAGGTACCGCGCAGGTACCGCCCGAGTCCCTCTGCCGCCGGCCCGCGGCTGGCCCGGCGGGAAAGCGCCTCCGGGCAGAGGGCGGCGGAGCGGGGCCGAGGCGTTACACGTGCGGGTCGTGTTCGTGGGCGCGTCCCGGCGGCCCGCCGCGCTGCTCCCGCCGCGTTGCAGCTCCTGCCCGCGGATTGCAGCCGCCTGGAAGGTTCTGCTCGGAGGACAAGGAGGTGCTCAAAGTGCTTAATTGTTTCCGCTGCATCAGGGATGTGGTAGACAGGTATGGAACTGATGGGAGTTATGGCCGGGAAGAGCTGCCCTCTTATGTAACTTTTCCCCCCAGGGGTTTCTGTCGTGCGGGGCGATTTTGATTCCCCGGACTGAAGAGGCTTTCCTTAGGAGCTCTTGTGGTTGAGAGCATTCCCTTCAGCTGCCTCGCCAGCTGCCCCCACACCCGTACATACGGTCCTGCTGTAAACTGGAGCACAGAAGTCATTCTTTTCCTACTTGCCCAGCCGCCTGCTCTGCAGGAATGTGAATGGCTGTGAGAAAGTAGAACAGAAACTGTTTTCTTCTGGGTTTTTTTTTTTTTTCCCTTGAGTTTATATTTTAGTTAAGCCTCTGCATTACCAGCTTCTAGCCATTGTGTAGACTAGTTTCTGCAAGAGCCGTACCAAAATCTACTAGCAAAGAAGCTGAAAACTTTAATTTAGCGTTTTAGTTATATTGTTTGCATATTTTTAGAGGATTCTCTGACACCTGTTGTCTACTTCTGCTCTTTCAGTATATTGTATAAAATATGGATACACTAATTTTAACTGTGTAGTGAACTTCTTTTGTGCATAGTAATCCTTCTTTGGTTTTGTTTCTCTTTTTTTTTTTTTTTGATACCTAGGTAGTTAGATTTTTTTTTTTACTCATATTGTTTTACTCATATTTACTCATATATCACTCATATTGTGAGCCTGTAGCACATGATGTGCTTCCATAGCACAGTTAGTCTCATCATAAAATGAAGTGTTGCTGGAAGTAGCTTTGTAATGTATTCTTGCCCTGTGTTATAACCTACTGCTAGTCTAACCTCATCACTAATTAATTAAGAGAGCCAAACCAGAAGGAAATGTTGGGGTTTTTTTTTAAGTCACTGATGTATCTTCTTCTGTTCTGTTCTGTTCAAAGGTTCTGTTCAATGAAGAATTTGTGGTTGCACAAAGGTGCAGAATTGTGTGACAGGCGTGTGACCATAATTGCCCTTCTTGGTGGTGTCTCTCAGCTTTTACTTCAGTGTTACAGTTGGTCAGATCTGTGTCCTCACTTGAGCTGAAGGATGACATGGAGTTGTAACAATGAGAAATTTATTTGAAGAAATGCTATGAGTATTTTTGTATTTATCTGTTTATTTTCTGGGCCAGGTGAAAACAATGGAGGATGACTCTGGGGCTTTCTCCACATCCCAATTCCTCACTGAAAGCCTGGAGCTGGCGATGGAAGTGGAGCATGAGAGCCCAAGGCCGTCTTTCTTTTCTTGTGCTTTTGACAGCCAAAATGGGGGGAGAAGGTTCTCTGCAGAGTCTTATTTAGCAAGTGGGTCTCTTAAGAGGTATGGATTTTTTTGAATTACAAATATAAAAGCCTTCCTAAGATGTTCTTTCCACTTGTGTTTGGTGCCTTTGAATGCTACGCAAGTTTCCAAATCAGTTTCTTCTCCAGCTCCTCTGATCCTGAAATCAACTTGGCGATACCAAAGCAGGAAGCTCTGCTGTGTTGATAAACAGCTTTGAATGGTGCTTTACGTGCAATTTTTAGCTTTCTGAACTTTTAAGATAATGTAATGGACGTTTACAAGCTGTTAGGATAATTCAAAACTGGCCTGTTGGGCAGCAGCATCTGAGATCACTTGAATCTCTGAGGAAGCTTCAGCACTGCTTTTCCCAGTAATGTGCTTTATTAACTGCTGGCCATTTTTCTCTTTTCCACTCTGCCTGGCTTTCCCAAATTGCTGGAGCTTGTCCTAGGTAGTAGCTTTAAGATCATCTTTCTCAAAGCGTCACCTTTGCATGCATTCTGGGTTTAAGGTCCTGAAGACATAGGCATAGCAAATAAGTATTTTCTGTGAGATTTTTAAAAAGTCACTTTGGTTTAATTGTTATTTCCCTTACTGTCTGTTGTTCAGCTTGGTTTTCTGTGCTGTTTGTTCATCTTACAGGGGATGTCTTGTTTTTCCTACAAAAACCTGATCTTTCTGTCTGTTTCCTGCCAGGTGCTATATTTTGTGTTGTTACTTTATTTTCCACAGTGTTTTCTGTCAAGGCTTAAGGGGGGGGGGTCCACTGCACCTCCGCCTTTCTTTGTCTAATTTATCATATGTTTTAGTTGCATCAGAGCACATTCATTCAAATTGACGTCAAGTAGATGATTGAGGGATCCTGTATCTGCATGAATATATCAGTAGTGGATTCCACACTGACAAGGAAACATTTCACCTGAAATTGTTTCTGTCATTGAAACTCACTGAGGAGCTTGTATGTAGACAGGTTTCCCAGT
Organism: Pyrgilauda ruficollis; assembly: GCF_017590135.1. Taxonomy (NCBI): domain Eukaryota; kingdom Metazoa; phylum Chordata; class Aves; order Passeriformes; family Passeridae; genus Pyrgilauda; species Pyrgilauda ruficollis. The sequence continues at coordinate 2,275,566 of NW_024525823.1, read as the reverse complement.
CACTACAGTTGTGATAACACTGTTCTTCTACTGTGTATTCGTGTTGTCTACCTGGATTGCAAAGTCCTCGAAGAGCCTCCATATGAGGGACCCTTCTGTCTTTGTTGCTTGGAACTGGAGTAGCTAGATTTCATTGCTAGAGGCTTCAAAACAGTCCAGTGTTCAGGAAGTTACCAAGTGAACTAAAGTGTTATGAGAGGTTGAGCTAATTATTCAGCAGATTCTCTTTTTGCCTCTGAGAATGAAATTGGGAATAGTGCATAGTTCAAGCAGAATATGAATTTGGTGTGCAATCTAATGGAAACTAAGTGCTTGCCTAGTATATATTTTTAACTTTTAAAATAAAACGTTTCTACATAATTGAGAATTGAGCTTCCTCTATGTGGGATTATTTTATAAAAGGCAGTGGGAAAATTCTGAAATAATTTACCATATTGTCATGCAGTTTGCTGCAATTTTTTTTAATGCATGTTAATGAAACATTTTTTCATTTGCACAATTATAATGTTTTAACAACACAGGTGTCTGATTTTCTCCACTTTGAGTAAAATTGTAATTCTGGTGTTATTTAATTTTTCTTTAACAAGAGCAAAGGGTAATTATGGCCTAGTGTTAGCTTGAGTTATAATGATAAGGTCCCATTTTGACCTTCATCTGTTCATCTGCATAAAAGTGTGCTTTTAGCAGTGTGTTCAGTATAAATATTATTAAATGTATGTAAATTAATAAATGTATTTTCTAGCATTAGTTACTAGGTATGTAGTGTGCCTTGAGACAGATCTCAAGCATACAGAGCAGTGTGTTCTCTTACATAGCAGCCTCTTCACAGTCTGTGTGTTATATCTCAACTCCTTTTTAACTATGAAAATACATCAAGGGGGTAACCTGTTAATTTTTGTTTCCAAAATCTACTGTGACCTGTGACTACATCCTGTTTTTATGCTTTTGAAGCTAGGAGTTGTCGTATTTCTATAGATCATATTGCTATAAAAGGTACAACTGTCTTTGAGACATCTGTCATGTACATGTTGTTGATACATTCAGAAAGTATTGGTGGTACATAAGCCAGCTGTAGATATTGTATTCCATAGGTTTATTACTGGAAAATGTATGAATATTGTTGGCTCTATTTTGCAGGGTTTTGCTGAGATTAGATCCTTCTCCAAATGACTATGAAGAAAATACAGTGGAATTGTTTGGCTTTCAGTGGGTTACAGAAATGGCATTAGTTGAATCCTGTGGATTTCTCTTTGGATTACTTAGGTATGATAACATTGTATTTTATAATTAATCCACATCTGTAATTATACCTGCTGTAAGGGTGTAGCAAACTTCACATTTTTCAAAGTAGCATCATAAAAGACTGTGAGCTGTGCAATGCATCTAAAAATGATTAATGCCATCTGTTTAATGCTCCAGTAAGTGATGGATAAGACACAGATGGAATTGCAGGAAGAAGTACATTGTGTCACGGATTCTTAATATTAGGTGACTTATTATTAAGTTTCTAAGTAGTGTGATGCATATCTGAGGCATCACCAGATAAAAAAAATAAAATTAAGTATAGTTATTACAACAGTGTTGGGGTTAATTTAGAAGGGTCTAGCTTCAGAATTATATGAATAGACTATATAAGATTTCCTTGAATGAGATTTTGCTACCCATATAATGGAAGTTGTCTTTTGAAGATATTTAGTCCTTTTTTGTGCATAAAGGAAAGTGGAGGTTAAAAATCAAATACTATAAATGCTGGATGCAGTGCTTTCTTCAATTGTTTGGATTAGGATAGCTTCAGCAATCTATTCAGATACAGTTACTCAGTGTTTGACTAATTCAATGTAGATGCTTAATCTGGTCAATGCAAATACACAGATCACTGATAATCCTCTTTGCTACTGATAATCCTCAGGATGTACAGCACATACAGAGAGTGGATGGGAGAGGAGCTTTCGTATGATTTCACAAATATATGTGATGTATTCCATCGTTCCTTTCATTGCAGGGGATTCTTCCATGCCTTTAGGGTATGACCAAGGGCATGATGTGCAACATGATTAATAGGGTCTGGCTTATTAGAACGTGGTGACATAGATGACTGGAAGTGTATTAAAAGCACTATTATTTAGCTTTGCTTGTTTGATGCAAGGTTTGACCTCACTGTATTTTTTTAAAAAACCCCAAAGAGATAAAGTGGAAGATAGGAGTATAATTTAGTAAAAAGTTTCAGTATTTAGTCTGATTTTTAACTGTTCATTAGCATAAAATCACTGACACAGGAATGTTGAATTAAATGGCTATTTTTAAAGTTTTTTCCTGTAATGTAAATTTCTCTGTAATTGTAATAGAGAGGAACATAAGGCATAATGTGGTTTTTAAGTTATTCAAGCTGTACATTCTTTAAAACCTACTGACCTGGTAGGAATAATGGATTTCAGCTGATTCTTGGTTGCTAAGTTGTCTTTTGGTGTGACAACTTCCTCTGCAAAGGGGATGTCTCTGCAAAAGCATTCAGTTCATTTGTTCAGTCATAAAATGGAACAGTTTCATTTATAGAGCAGTTGACAACTGAAAGTAGAAAAGCTCCATTTTCCACTGAGGAAATTGAGTACATTAAGTACAAGTTACAATAGTTTTTGAGGATAGGGTGGCTGTAAATAGTTAAATTTATGAAGTACAGTTAATATCTATATTTAACTATATGCTTACAGAAAGCTAGTATCTATTAATGTCTGAGATTATGCTTAATATTGTAATTAAAAATTATTTACAATTTTTAAATATTGTAATAAATAATAGTATAATGCAGAACTTCAAGTTAAAATAGTAATTGCATAGTAAAAATTTTACTTATGGGTTTTCATGTGATAGATGTGTGAGTCAAGTGAATGAGACTGTGTAACCATTTAAGTGGGTATATTAAGATCATATATCTTTGATTAAGAAACAAAAGTACCAGTTTGTCTGTCAGAATGTGTATTTGCAAATCAAATGATTTCATGATTAACAGCCATGAGGATCAATCCTTGAGGTATAAATGCAAATTGAAACTAAAATGATTTATTTAAATGATGGTATTTTTGTTATGTTTCTTGTGCCCAGTTTGTGCTTTAATTTTATCAGCCCACTGTGTTCTGTCTTTGTCAATTCACTGGAGAGTATTTTTCTTTTTTTTTCTGTGTCGCTCCTTTCTGGTACCTTCCTTCTCTAAACACCAGTCTCAACAGCCCTGTTTCATAAAGCCCTCCTGCTTCAGACTTCCTTCCTTTTTGCATGGTTGAAATCCTTGAAAAATCCAGGCAGAAATTCAACTTTGATTTCAAAACAGACAAAAAACTCCACAACCCACCTAAATGATGGAAGGGTAGCTGACATGGCTTTATCCAAGAAAACAAGATAGATTGAAGTGAGATAATTTTACTGTCTGTATGCACTTTAATATGCAATTTACAACCTCTAGTTTTGTCTTTTAGATGCTTCTTGTCTTTTAAATGCTTCCTAGTTTTCAGGGTTTTTTTCTCAAGCACATTTGATTTGTGTTAGCTCCAAGTAGCCTATTTTAGAATCCTTCAGTAGTTGTTGCTTTGACTGTATAAGAAATGAGGCAGAGAGCTCCCTCCTCAATTTATGCAGCATTTTCTTTCAAAAGTCTGTCTGACACAGTTGTGCTTTTCATATATTCAGTTTAGTACTGCTTTATCTCTGTGGAGATTCTACTGGAAGACCACTTGCAAATAACAGTTGTAACAGAATATGGCCGAGTATTTACCTGTGTTACAGCTTTTTTTTTTGAATATTCATTTGCAGTGGCACTGGGTTTCTTTAAAAATGTTCTCTTTCCTCTCCAAAACTGAACTGAGCTTTAACTTTTCTAAAGATACCTCCTTTTACTCTACTCCATTTGTTGCTGTTTATGCTTTGTGCTGGAGTTAAGGAGCTGACCACCCTAAGCAGGAAGCAGGAGAAGCTGCAGACAGGATGTACTAATGCACATTCACAAGTGGATTAATTTAGTGTGTACTGAGTGTACGCCAGGAGGGCTAACTTTTAGGTTTACTCTGTGGTCAAATATGAAGCTGAGTTATGCTTGTGGTATAATCACTTGCAGGGAATGGCTTTTGAGGGTTTTTGCCTATATTGTTGTTTTTTTGCCTTCCCCAATATTCAGCCAATTGTTTTGGGATTTTTTTACTGTGTTTAATGATTTATAAACATGCACAAAGTCTATTCAGTGTCATCCCTTCACACTTGGATATGTCCATTGCCTTTCACTAAAACTCTTTTCTGAGTTACATTTCCATAAGCTTTTTCAGAACTACAAAGCAAGAAACACCTCTTACCTTTCTCTGTTCTATTTTGCACTTACTAAAGTGGAGTTAAACAACTTTTACTTATATAAATACCATAAATCTTTGTATTCCTTTAATTAGGCAACAGATATACAGACTGGAAAACCTAGTACAAATGAGTTCATCTGATTTTGGTAAGTTTTATGAATTTAATTTGACACTGCAATAGGCAACTGACTACCTTTCATTAAAGAAATAAATTCTCACAGGTCACGCTTGTGCTTTGACTCTTGACCAAGGGATTTTGGAGTGTGCCTCAGAACAGCTCCTTGATAAGCAGCACAAAACTGCAATAAGGGTAGAAATACAGGCAACCATGTGAGGTAAAATAGTAGGGAAATAGTGGAAATGCTGGGAGTCAGTTTGGAACCATATTTGCCTGTAATGGTAGATGCACTGAGCAATCCTTAGTGGGGCATTTTGCATTAATTTTACTTAAGGTATTTAAGGTCACCCCAAGAGCAGAATTTGTCAAAACTATTAACTCTTTTAATTGAAAACTGAAAATTTCATTGACCATCCCAACAATTACTTTAGTTACAAAGGTAGTGGCTTGGATTTTTTTTTCAGTGTTTCACTGGCTAACATTTAAACAAGTTAGTTAGATTTGCTTAGTTTTGAGTTATTTACAAACTTAGTTTATCTTTGCAGTAGGATTGATGAAACAGGATCACTCTAAAATGCTTTCCTTCAATTAAATACTGAGGCGTGAGAAGCAGCATGTTTCTGAAGGATTATTGCAGCCTTGGGCTTGTAAGTTGAAGGCTGAATTACTTAGCAAGTTGAGAAGTTCAGTAATTACTCAGAAATAAACTGTCTGTAGTGTCTTCTCATTACAGATAACATGATAGTGTTCTATGAGTGAATATTTTTACACATTACTATTGTTTTTTTAATATTGTGATGTTCTGCCATTTAAATCATTGATGTGAATTTATCATCAAGCTTCTTTCATGTGCAGTTCATCATCAAGAAACTGTTCTGTAGGGGTTTTTTCCACTTAAATTTAAGCACCTGCTTGGTTGCCTTTTCTTCTTTGTATCCCATTCTTCCACTTGTCAATTAAGTTAGTAAAATGAAGAACTTGAATTTTGTGCTTTGCACCAGGCTTTCTTTGTGAATCAGAAGCAAGTCACTGATTCAGCTGTGACTCAGTTCCCCCTTTATAGAAGTGGGCTAGTAGTAGAAGGGTGTCATGAGGATTGAAGTATTTAAAGTGGTCAGCAGGGTGATGTTAGTCATTACTGATGTCTTGAACAAATGTGCTGTCACCGCTGTTTAAAACCCCACTTAAGAGTTTTGGCTCAGTAAATCTATGTTGTACTGTGTGTTCATATAGGTATCAATATTGTACATTAAGTTTCGTTTCCTATCAGTCTTGATGAGCTTTGGAGACTTTGTACAGAGAACTGTCTAATGTAGAAGGCATATGAAAATACTGTAATATAAATTTTGTTTAAACAGAGCTTCTGAGAATTTAGGATACAGTATTTGTTATTGCTACAAATCAGCAGTCATATGTATAAATAATTACTTTAACAGGATCAATTCACTCTGTTCTAAACTTGCGGTTCATTACCATGGCAGATACTATGGCTTCTGGTAGGGTGCAGGTAGGCTGCACACTGGAATATTCTGGTGCTTGTACCAGTTGGTTTGCTTTGCCCACTGAGTGTTGTTGCTCAAAAGATGCTGAGGCTTATATGCACAAAGCTTTATTTTTGACATCTGTAACAAGTGTCATATATGAACTTCCATGTTAATTGGAGTAGAAGGGGGGGAAAAAGCAAAAGGGAGAGTGAGAGCAAGATCAAAAGATGGGAAGACTCCCCAGTGGTCAGCTGGGGAGAGGAGCAAGGAGAACTGTCTTTCCCTGGCTGCACAGCCCAGTGTAGTAGGTAACCAAGAGTTTTTGCCATGCATCTCCTTTAGGGTGATGCACTTTCATTTGGTCCTGCTCAAGGTCCTCATTTGATGCTTACATCGAAGATGCTCTGAATAAACAGCATGTGTTGTAATCAGGTACACATGTTGCAGGCTGACTGCTTGCTAAGCTTTTGTGTGTATATATATTGTTGGGCAGTAGTTATTTGGTATTTAAATGACTGTGTTTTGTTTGTTATGCACTAAGTTTCATCTTTCTCTAATATAAGCTGAAAGCTACAAGGCAAGGTGTTGGAATAAATAAGGAGTGATTCTCACACAGTGGCAATAACCTCCAGTGAATCTCCGCTCTGATGGGGGTGTTTGAGCTTGTAGGTGCAAGGTGAGGATGGTAACACCATGAGAACAAAGGGAAGGAGACATATAGCCGGAATAACTGCCTGAAAGCATACAGAGCTGCAAGTGAAAGGCAGGATTGTGAATGGATGGCTCTTAGCATATACAGCTACAGGTTGTGTGCAACAGTGATGTTTCCAAGGAAAAGTTACAAAGCATATTTACAAATAAGTTCACCTTATTTGTACCTTATTATTGAACCTTATCACAGTTTAAGTCTGTCAAGAAAAAAGGGTACAGATAAATTGTTTTACCCATGTCTTTACTGAAGGTGTCTTGGAAGCAGTCAGGAAGCAGGACAGTAGGGATGAATGATTTCTTCTAGCACTGAGAGTACTTACCCTCACCTTTCCTGAGGGTCTTCTTTTCCATCTGTATCTGGTTATGTGCCTGAGATGATAAGACAAAGAATGGGTCTCTCTGGCAAGATGACAATTAGAAGTGGGTGTTTACCATCAGTCTCCTCCCAGCTTGTCCTCAGAGGATGTCTTTCCAGTGGTCTGGTCTAATTACTGTGGAGGATGCAAATGTTAAAAAAGTCATGTGTGCTTGTCATCTGCTTTAAGCTACTGGTCTCTTTTACTTCAGGTCAAGCTGCACACTTGCACTGTGAAGCAGAGAGCATCAGGCATCAATGTCTTAAGTTTTTGCATTATGTGAAAGTTTTCATCTTCAGGTGAGATTTATACACATTTAACTAAATTGGGTAGTGAGCTTTGTATAGCTGCTACTTACCTGTTTTCTGATTGTATGTATTGTATTTTTCTGTACATTCAGGTATCTGGAACCCCCTAAGGTAGAAAATGATGGAGTGCTGCAGCCTTATGAAGAACTAGAAGCTCAGTTACCATCAGTGTTGGTGGAAGAGCTTCATGCTTTGACTGTGCACATTGGTCACCTTTGTGAACTTCCTAGCAATGTCCTCGCAGCATTTACTATTCAAAATCAGGCAAAGGTTGATGTCTCTTTATAATTTTAATTTTTTTATGTGGCATTATGTATTCAACTTGAAAAACTTTGGCTTAATATAAGTTCATCTTTTTGATTTGTGTGGTTTTTTTTTTCTTTATTAAGTGCCATCCTGTACTTGGTAAACACAACTAATTAGATCTAGATTTTCTGTTGTTGTTTTATTTATCTGTTTTTGTTCTGTAGCTTTAGAATTCTTCCTATAGTATACAAATAATAATACCAATTACAGCTAGATAAGTAGGCTTGAATTAGCATAGCTTGTTTAAATTTTTTTTTAATTCCTTGGTGTTTTTCTGTAGAATGTTTAAATTTTCTGAGCATCCCAGTAGGAGGGGTATTTCTTTAAAAATACATTCTGAATCGGACTCAGAATGGGAAAAGATCTTTTATGAAAGAAAAGTGCAGAAGGAGGCACAGCAGCATTAAATACTACTGAGGTATACACCATTAGGATTTGTGCATACACATAGCTAATGCTTTCAAATCTTTTATAAAGCCAGAAAAGGAATTTCAGGCTTATGTTGTATAAACTAGTATATAGAGAGCAATGATCTGCTGAGAAGCAGAATTTTGGATCTTTGTTTAGCTTGTCAGTAGCGATTGAGCTGATTAAAAACAGTAATTTCAAGTAAATTTTTAGGAAGAGAATACTAAAATTTTGGAGTTTTTTTAAGAGCTCATTTTAGCAATTTTTGTGCTACATAATGCTTCTCTGTAAAGAAAAGGTTGACAAATTACAACACCCTTAGTTAAGCTTGAATCAAAACTTCATAAATAGACTCTTACAGGCAGAATTGTAATGAAAGTTTTTGTTTGTTTCTTTTTTTTTCTTGAACTGAATGGTGTTTGTATTTGATCATAGATATCCATAATGTTAATTGCAGTCCCTCTTAGAACGTCAAGTCCAGCCATTACTCCAGCACCTTCACATTCTCCACCAAACCATATCCCTAAATGCCACATCCACATGTTTTTGAACGCTTCCAGGAATAGTGATTCCACCACTAAACCTGGGCAGCTTGTTCCAAAGCCTGACCACCCTGTCTTAGCACAGTATCCAGAATTCACTAAAGAAATGTTAGATATAAGTAAATATATTTCTAATCACAGGTTTTCCCTCCATCATGGCACTTACTACATCTCCATTTGGATATTAACTGGCTAGTATTAGAAGTTCTTCATGTACTAAGTGAAAAACTGAAGAGTAAGTATGCAGACCTTTTTTTTGAACTTAACCTTTACGTATGACTTACCTAACTTTCCCATCTTGATTTGTCCAGAATCAAAACTACTTTTGGTAGTTTTTAAGCATAGCCGTGTTTAATGGGTAAACTCAGATATGGTAAAGGTAGGTTCTTTCTGAATCGTCGTGCAGCTCAATTTAAATAAAATTGTATTAGGAATTTACTTTGTCAAAACAAAGATCACAGAGTTCATACTCAACTGATGCAACATACTAAATATTTAATAACAACGCACTTCTTGACATCACAAATAAAAATGCATTTACAGATGTCCAGAATGCATAACAATAAATGGCAATTTGATGACAACAATGTAGGAAAAGTGTCTAGGCATGGATGAGAACAAGGATTCTTGGAGGAGAGAATTTGTATTGCTAACCATGTGTGACACTAAGAAAATATTGGGCAAAAGGAGAAGCCTCAATCAGAGTAGCTTATAAAAGTACAGAAAGAAAAGGGCAAGGCAATATCTTTAAAAAAAAATTTATAAGGCTTTAAAAGGGCAAAAAGTAAGTTGATAAGAGTAAGCTGTTCATAGAAGTTAGATTAAAAAGGTCATAGAATGCAATTGAAAAACCCAATTTCAGAGTAGTTCAGTTTGCTGAAGAATTGTTAAACTACAGAAGAGAACTTTATTTGCTTTGTGAGGCTTATATCTGTTTTCCATGCCCATTCTACCAAAATAAATCACAAAAGTATGTTCTTTTACAATTGGTGTGTCACTGAAACCATACCTTCCCTCACACCACCTGATTATAAGCTGTGAATGTAAGTTCCATATAGGAATTGCAACAGTTGAAGTAATGTTGAGGTATAGAAAGAAGGCCCTATATGCTTACCCCAGTAACTGGTGTTGAATCTGAACTATTGGATTAGCTTTTGTCTGCTCTGTGTGCTGTCACAACACAGCCTTGCTCCCACTGACACATTTTCTCTGTTTCTACATTATTGTATAGTGTGTAGGTTGGCTTTTTGTTCCATAATTCTAAGTTTCTTTCATAATCCATTGTGGGATTTGTTTGCCTTTTTTAGAGCATTTTGGAGAAAGGATAGTGAAACTGTTAGAGGCAATTTATTTTCCAGAATTCAATGTTTATTTCTAGATAATGTTCTGAGTTATAATGCAGTCATCTATCTTTGTAAGAGAAAGCTCGCGATTTTTAACAACAAAATTTTTAACAGCAAAAAAACTAGTCAAGACAGTTATATCTCTACATACATTATCTTGTATTCTTATGTGCTTAGAATTTCCTAGGTTTTTATCTCATTCTGTTAAGTGTTCTGAGTGGAAACTTCACACTGCTGAGACCAGTGGCAGGATAGTGGATTCAGGGCTTCACCTTATATTTCCAGGAATAAAATACAGGCTGATTTTACGTATTGTCTGCTCCACTGATGGCAAGAGAGATGTACTGTTGAAAAGCTTGTGGGATAAGATCTTACAGCCTCTTAACTTCACCATTTTATCTGTTAATGCCTACAAATGCTCAAGTTGGAACATGATCATGCCAGCTTTCTACATCAACACATCCAAAGGAAAGTGTTAGACCTCTCCAGAATTGTTTGTCATCAACTTGCATATCTGCAAAACATGTCATGATTCCAGAACATGCGCACTGCCATGTGACAAAGAGGAACTTGCAGATAAATAAATCTTTATTCCTCTGCAAAATCTGTGCCAATAAAAGGCTGTAACGTGCCAAGCTTTTTTACTGTCAACCTGAATAATACCAGATTTCAGTGCAATGATGGAGATTAGCTTGAATTTAGGATGAGCTTTCTCACATGAATTTATAAATTAAAATTACATACAGATCAGCAAGCCCATTCTAATATATATATATATATATATCTTAGAAGAGAAATCCTGTCTGTTTTATATTGCTAGAACCAAACCTGGAACTAAACAATTCTACTTTTCTTTTGTATTTTAGGACAAGTTGTATATGCTAACCATTTCATTAATCTAACTGGAGAGAATCTAACCAATATCAGTTTATTTGAAAAACACTGTGGAAATCTCATATCTGATTTAATGAGGCTGGCCATCAACAAATATACAAAGGTAACTCTTTTTCCTTATGCAGGCCATGGGCAGTTAGATGCTTGTACTGGGAACCATATGAATTGGGTATTGCACCAGTGCATAGATGACTTCTTAGTGCTTAGTTGTAAATGTTACGTATGGCTTTGTATTTCCATGTTTTAAAGAGTGTTATTTGTTAGGAGCTCAAATTGTGTTATATTTATTCATGACCATCTGGCAGTTGAATGAGACAGTAATATTGAAATGCACTGTGTACAGAGCAGAAGTGAGTGCCACATTTTCCAAGTTCAGTGTTCCAGGTTTAATGCCAAACATGGCACAGTCTAAAAGGTTTAGATAAATGCAAAAAAAAAAAAGTCTTTTCAAACTCTCTGAACAGGAACAAAAAGAGGATAACTCTAATCCTGGCAGTAAGCTAACTGGACTCTTAGAGAATGTCATATTACAATTTGTTGTTGCTGTGTGCATATTTCCACCACCTCATCTTTCTGTTACAGCACTTCTGCATTTGTCATGGGAAAACTTTGCTGTGTCTTCTCTTTTCCTTTTTCTTTCCTTCTATAGCTGCAGTATTTTTCTCACTTGTTTTGAGCACTCCAGAGCTAGAAAGTCATAATAGCTCCATATAGCAGCCAGTAAAAGAGCTGTGTAATCTTTGTGTCATTGTGAAACCTGCTTTAGATGGACATGTGTGATCCATGAATGCAGGATTGGACTCTGAGAAAAAATAGCAGTGACCACTGTATAATTTGTTTTCCTAGTACAAAAGCATAAGAAATAGAGTCCCTCTTCTTCATGTTACTTTTGAGGGTGTGGGAAATGACTGTACTAGCCTTTGATAACTGTTCTTTTAAAATACCTTCCTGTGGAAAACTGTTACCTTTTAAAATCAGTTTTGATCTATTAAATTCAGAGAATACTGCAACCATCTCCCCTGACAAAAGGCAAACAGATGAGAGTAATATTTTATAACAGAAAATTCAAATAGTATCTATCTGTTGAACACAGTGCTTGATGGTAGCCTTGGAAATGTCAGATGATGAAATGACAGATTCTACATACTTTCACAGAGCCACGTTACAAAGAGAGAAGATTGTTTTGCCGCTGCTTTTTCTTAAGCTTACTCTAGGCGTGGGCCACACTGCTTGAATTAGTTCTATTTGAGATTAATTTCTGAAGTGAAGCTTGTGCTGTTGACTACTATAGTATGCAACCTGTGACTTCCTGTAATGGAAACAGCTTCCCTCAAAATAGTTTAAAATGCAACTAATACCCCTAGTAGGTGGCACCATCAGCTCATCGCTAGAACACGTCCTTGGGCTTTTGGCTGACAACATTCATGAGTGCAGCTCTTAACATTTGTGGATATGCTTGGAAAGAGGGACATAAACTCTAGTGTTCCAGGCTCATATTTTCAGATTGGTTTCTTGGGCAGCTCTGATATCAAGGTGCTTGACTTGGATCATAGACAGTCCAGGGTGCTCTGAGGCATGTTTGTCAGAGAAATATATATCTGTGGATATTTTTCTTCTGTCTTCAGCAGCCACACCTCTGGCTCCAGAGCTGTATTGTCCCAACAGCACTACAATTTTGGGTTTTAAACATTCTTACCAAGATACTGAAATGAGGATGTTGTGAGAGGAAATGCGGAGTAGCTCTGAAGAAAACAGTATCATGGCTATCCTTAGTCTAAGCAATATCTGTATGGTGTCTTGCTTTGATGGTAGTACCCAGACTCTATCCTGAGCAGATATGCACATTTCCTGCGGGAGAGATCCTGCAATCTTGTAGAATAGCACAGTAACAGATGGAAACAGTAGGTGAAGAAACTTTGCTGCAACAACTGGTAGTCCATATAGAAAGCATGAAACTAGTTTCTAAGATAGTTTCTATGCCTAATACTTCTATAAAAACCTCCAGTGTTGGAGTGCATCTTTAATAAGTAACTGCTCATTTCCAGTGGGTCTGTGTTGCTCTTTGGTGGTGAGTCATAGCCAGAGTTATTTTTGAGGCACTTCAGTTTTGGAAAGTTAGTAGATAAATAATGGATTTTTTCAAGACACTTTAGTGGCCATACTATTTATTCTCAAGATAATATTTACATAGAATTAGTTCAGGTCGTTGTGAAATTCCTGTAACCGGTCTTTAACTAAAAACGTGAGGAGAGAAATACTGTGAGTATACATGGAAAGTGAATAAAGCATTATTTAAAATAGATCAGGTTTACCATGCAAATTTCATAGGATAAAGAGGCATCTTGAGAGAGAGAAAAAACAAGCTGTTTCACTTATTATATATGAATGTAAGTTCATATTTATAATTAAAATTATTTACACCTGATTTGTAGCTGTATGAAACTGTAGTTGTAAACATATTCTAAAGGTGAATGATAAATAAGAAGTTTGCATCCTAATGGAATGTTATGCAGATTTAAAATGATTGGTGATATGCTTGTTCTAACTGTGAAAGTGTAGGTTTTTAGTCATTCACTCCCACTTCTATAATGAATCACACAGCGACTGCTGTCACTGTCACTGGCATTGCATATTTTGATTTAATTTTTAATTTGCACTGTTAGGTTTCCAAATTCAGAAATTATTTTAAGTGCCAGTGTGATTTGAGAATAGCTGTGCGTGAATGGATCAGAAAAAACATATGAAAATTCAGGCTCCACCTCATCAGATGTGGATGGCTAGGAGTTAGTTGGCTAAACTAGTCACCTGAGGTACTTTTTATTGTCATGGAAGGATAACAACAGTTCTGCAGTGAGATTCATTAATCTCTCTAGGTACCTATTACCCTCGGTTTGCCTTAGAGAGGTGTAGGTTGGTTATTCAAACTCATTGTTTAGGGATAAAATGAGTAGAAGCTGCTTTGTTTCCCTCTTTTCTTTACGTTTCTGCCATTGTGTCCTTGCTTGAAGGTAAAAGGTGCTGAACTAAGCTCTTTAAGCAATGCTTTTCTCACAATTTTTGCCACCTCTGAATTCTGTTCCGTGGGTTCATGTGTCTAAGGATAGAGTAAGTGAAGTTTTATCTATAATATGATTATTTCAAATACAGGTCTGGTAGATCTTAAAATCATTAAAGCATACAGAGTTTTTAATGTGTTTAGCACTTCCTTTTGCTGTTTTGTTTTGTTTCACAATTGAGAGAATGTAAAATTGAAAGATGAATCAGAAGAAGACTATTTTGCATTTGAAATGCATCAGTCTGAGTGAATTTTGTTAAATATGGAATAGTAATCAAGTAATGTACATGATTTGAAATATGCTGTTTTCTGCATATTAAAAGAATGCCTTGCAGTAAATTTACCGAAAAGCAGATTTTGTGAAATGTTGTGGGAACATTAACATCCTCATCATGCCAACAACAACATATTCTACTAGCATTATGCCTAGTCATTAAGGATTTTTCAGTTAAAAATAACAATAATAGCTGGTAAATAACTTGAAATCTTTTTCTTCTGAAGAACATCAAGAAAATGTAATCAATCATTTTCTTTTCCCTACTATCAGACAATGAATTAGTATTTATTGTAACTTCTTTTCATTTAGGACATGGAATGCCATTTTTATGTGATTAAATAATGTCTGAGAGTAGATCAGAAGAAACTAGGAAATAGCACAACCTATAATTTATGTAGAATTAGGAAAAGGTCTGTGTTGTATGAGAGAGATATTTGGGATGTTAGTGAAATAATGCACCTTTGAATGTGTAATTGTAACTATATTATTTATCTGAAAAAAATCCCCTCAGACCAAACAGCCAAGACAAGAAGAAATATTGATATATAAAACAGCATTTCAAAAATTAGTACTTCACTGAATAATTTTATTCTATATTCTCTTTCAGGTGCGACCTTCTGAGGCTCTTACTAGTAGCCATTATTCCTGTCCCTGCATTAAAGAACTATGGATTCTACTTATTCAGTTGCTGGACCACAGAAATAAAGGGTCTAATACAGAGGTAAAAGAAAAATACTGTTACGTGTGCAGTACAGTCACCAAATGTCCCCATGTGGCCATGAATGCACAGATCTGATGGTAGAACTGAAATCATATTTGCTCCAGGAGAACTACATGCTGACTGTGATGCCTTGCGTTGCTGTCTTGAATGTGCATCAAACCCTGACTCTAGGTTTGCAGTGTGCTGTTGGGTTATGACCTAGGGCCTTGATAAGGAGCTCTCCTAGTGCTAAAGAAAGCAAAGCAATATACTGTGAAATTTCTATTCTTTTTATGGAAGAGCAAAATACAAAAAGTCATATTTACCTATGTTTAAAAAAATTGATTTGCAGTTTCTGTGATATGTCACGCAGTGAGTCATCTCCAGGCATTAGAAACATGGGTGCAGTCAGAACAATGATCCAGCTAGCTCATGTTTCTGTCTTTATTACCAGGACGCAGCTAACGTGGGTGAAATACACATGCAAAGCAGTCCCAGAGAGCTTTCTTAAAAGTAGGAAAAATAGGCACAGGCTGTAAGAAGTAGTAATATTGTGATATAGGCAAGGGTCTGAGTCAATGAGAATTAATCAGTTTATCAGTGCTGGAACAGACTGTGACAAAACAGGGAACTGGGATCTCTGCTGTCTTTCAGATGGATTCTCCACCACCTACTGTATTCCTCTTGGTTAGGATAGTCTGGCACTAGAAGTTTTTCAAAAACATGTTTTAACAATTCTTCATTAAAGAACTTTAATCTTTCTTTTGTGAGTGTTGGGGCACCATCCTGTCTGCATGTCACCAATCCATCAGCTTGTAGTTTTGCCTGTGAAGTATTGCACTGGTGGCCCAAGCTTGTCCTTTCACATTGCGTTCTACTGCCATTTGAGAGACAACTTTCTAAGGCAGCCTTGAGTTTTCTGTGGAAATACTCGCAACTGCTTTTTCTTATTTTTTTTTTAAATGACTGTCATCTTGCTTGTTCTTTGTAAAAGCAAATTAATCAATAGGACAGTGTTGTAGAGAAAATTGTTAACATAGGATTTGTTATTGAAGATGGTTCAAATTACCTTTTGCATTTTCTACAGTGTTTCTGGAGCTTGGTAAACACAACCCTGAAGAACATCTTTGAACGGCCAAGTACTTCTGAAGGTGTGTCTGGGTTTGACACTGTTCAATGTAAAGACCCACTGAGTTTTAGCTGGTGGATGATGAGTCATCTGGCACCACTCTACCAGTTTGACCGTAATGGAAATCTAGATGAAAAGGTGGGTATGTTTTTTTCTAAATACCTAAGAATTATTAGAATTTATTTTGATCTCTTTGGTTATTTTTGTTGACAGAAAGCAATTTGTTTTGTAATGCAGGAATTTTCATACTCCTTAAAAGAAGCCGTTTTTAGATTGGAAGTGTTAAGATGTGCTTTGGTCAAGTTGGTAAATGTTCTAGGAGCCCCAGATATATTCATGTTACATACCAGATATTCACTAGACTAGTGTGTGAAGGAAACTTGAAATATGGCAACTAGTTAGTAGCACATACACTTAATGATGTAGCTTATGTTTTAAGAAAGTCTGCCTGCAGCATAAATGCTTCACTGGATTTGTTGTTTTAGGAACTGAGCACATGAGTTTGTGGTTTATGCAGTATGAACCTCAAACGCTGACTGTGTAATTATTAATGCCACTTATTTTTCTAAAGTGATAGCTCTGCTCTGGATAAATTTCAGTCTGTCTAATTGCATTACCTTTGCATCACAGCCATAACATCATAAGATGTATATATATTTGTGCATACAGCTTCATTTTTATGTTGGTATGCTACCAATAGACACTGTCTTAGTAACTTGAATTCAGGTTTTGGTTTAGGAAACTTGCACTTGCTGAGGCAATTCATCCATTTTGAGATGTATAGAAGTGGACAATTTTTCTTAATTATCTGTAGAGGAAGCTTGTTAGAAGCCAGTGAGGTGGATGAAGACCCAGAAACTGTAGGGTTTGGGCTGTTTTTGGTGTAGTGTGTTTTGCTTGGGTTTTTTTTCCCCAACAGTGTTTTTTGCACTAGGGAACTCTGGTCATGCCATCCTCCGTCATTTCTCCTTCTATTCTTTTATGCTGTTACTGTTATTCTTTTTTTTTTTTTTCCTTTTTGTTTTGGGGTTTTTTTTTTTTTTTTTTGTTGTGGGGGTTTTTTTTGGTTGGTTTTTTTTTTTTTTGGGGAGGGAGTGTTGGTGGTCTCTTTGTTTGATTTTGGGGTTTTTTAACCTTTTGGTTGCATTACCCATATTCCCTAATTTTCTAAGCATAAACTGTGTGGCATCTTCTACAAACTGGGCTTAATTGCCCTCTATTGTGAATTATCTTTAATTATTTGTAATTTAACAGTGCGTATTAAAATTGGAAAGGCGATACCTTCTTTCTGTTAAAATTGGTGCAGTGATTTCCGTTCCTGATTTAGGATAAAGGTTAAAACCTGGAAATGTGTTTGTGAACTGCAAATCTGTAAGAAGGGAAGAATGATCATGTAGGTTGAGCAATTTGATAACTTAAAATCCCTCTCTTTGTTTTTAGATCTTTAAAAGCATTAAGTCTATAAATAATGAAAGAAAAATGTTGAAATTCTGGGAATGCTTACAAATCCTAAGCAAAATTAGACTTTCCAAAGAAAATAAGAGAATCCAAGAATTACTTGCAAATTTGTTAAAAAAATTTTAAACATAGCGAAGATGTGTAATTCAGTCCTTGAATACTTAATTGAAAAACTCATGACTGTGTCTGTTTGCTAGAGAACTTGGCCCATGTGGGATGCTTATGCTTCTTCTGTTTGCCGGTTTACAAATCCTTCAGGCGGCCATGGCAGGCTGCTTGTTATCATGTGGCAAAGTGAAGCAATTTCTTGCACATTTATGCAGTGCAGACCAGGTCTGAAGGTTGTCTCAAGCTTCCCTTGGTTTTGCATGTTACTGCCTGGTGGAGAAGAGGGACACTGTCCAGAGCGGATTATAGAGGGACCTTGCAAGATAGAATTACTACACTTCTGCTTCTTAGCGGAATTTAGAAAGTGAGAAAAGGTTATTCCCAGGTGAAATACAGAAATCGGTGTGAAGCACACATTTATACTGGGTTTCTTATATTTAATGCCCTAATCCAAATACAGAGATACTGATTACTTTTATCACTGGGGCTTTTTTCCTGTATCTCACTCTGATAGATACTCTGTATTTAGCCTCATGAGAGATTATTTTTTTGCTCCAGGCACTGTATTATTTACATACGCCAAAAAAAGATGTAGAATGGAAAAAAGGATTCCTGTTGTTCTTATTTTAAAATGGGAATCTGAGAGACAGTGACAGGAAGTGACTTGCCCAAGATTAAATAATACTTTTTCTTTAGACCCCACCTGGGAGAAGAGAATTTCCAAGTCTTGATTTGTAAATCATGAGACCATCCTGTGCATGCTTCTCTTGATGTTTCCACTAGTCTTTATGTTCAAACTGTTAGCTCTGCTTTGCATTTCTGAGTTACTGTGTCCAGGGATCCCTGTTCTCATACAAAAAAAAAAATCTTATCAGTAACATCAGGGCCTTTTCACCCACCACAGTATTATAATCTGTCACAGACAGGTTGATGATAACCATCCCTTTAGGTCCTGTTCCCCTCCTTGAATTGCAAGCTCAAAATATTTTTTGAACATTATAAGGTAAAACAGTCTGTGATATGAATTTGTGCAGTCAGTAGAATTACATGAGGACTCTGTTGTCCTGTTTTGTTGATTAAACATATGATGCAATGGTTTCGTGACACATGCTTCCTTTTAATTAACTGTGATCAGAGGTGGGAGAGTGAAGTGTCGTAATGATGGTTATTCATGTGCTCTGTAGCAAAAATTGCCTCTAAGCCTATGTCATCTGTGGAAGATTTTCAATTTTTTAATGTGGTCTGCATGGCTGTAAGGTTGTTATGAAAGCTTTTAAAATTCCAAATAGGTTTCAGACTTGCTTCTTTTTATTTTTTTCCCCTTTAGCTTATAAAATGCAATTTCAAATATGCAGTGATTCATATATATTGAATATATATTTCACATACATGAAACCACATTTTTAAACTAGAAAGTTTTGGACAGGTTTCTTAGAGACTGTTCTGAGGAATGTACAGTACGTGTCTCTTTCCACATTCCCCTGTTCGGGTCCCACTTCGCTCTTCTGAAAGGTAGGATTTGTATATTTAAAACTCAGATGGGACCTGATGAGAAAATTTGCCACTTCTGAGCATTGCAGGGGTCAATTTTAATATCCTGTAGGCTAAGGTAATATAGGCAGAGTTACTTGGGGCTAAGAATTCTTGCCTTTGAATGGAATAATCTGAAATGACTATGTGGCAAGATATGCAAACCTGGACTTCCAGCTAAGAAGCCTAATATGGCTTTTCCAGGTACTCAGCTGTTAGTCCTTGCAAAAGTTTCCTCCTGCAAACTCAGCTCAAGTTTTTGGTTTTAGCAGCACTTCTATGCACTGTGTGGTCTCTGGTTCTGTTGATTTCTAGGACTCTCTGGCAGTGGAGGGAGGATGTTTTAAGACACAGGGTTTGGAGTTGAAGATGTAGGTTCTATGTATGTTTTGACAGGGACAGATTGTAAACAATGGTAAACAGGTGCTGTGCCATATTGCCAGTGCAGTAGGGAATACTGTTTGGGTATAAATCTATTGGGATTTAAATGAAGCAAGTGTCTTAAAATATAGATACAATTGTAACTAAAAAGAGTGCACCAGGTGGTTGGTGTCCTCCTTTCCTGAGTCTGGACTGAACTTGGGTGCACTCTTGTAATCAATCCCAGTTGGTGTCAGGAGTTTGCCCTAGATTACTCCAAGATCTTGTAAGGTGATCTGCATACTGCAGACAAGCTGGAACCTTGGCAATAAACACCTGTTGTATAAAACATGTGTCCTTGGTCAGTGGTACTGCTAAAAACATGTTCTAAGCAGGCTGATTCAAACATTCAGTGTTCTCATAGACATTTAGCATAACTCTAATATCTACTTACTGCTGCCAAAACTGGCCTTTTAGTAGTTCCTTAGCTTTCCTTGAAATCTGCAGTAGGATGTTGCCTGTGTGTAGGTATTCACAGAATATCAGGCTCTAAAATACAGTCAAAAATCAAATTTACATAATGGCCAGATCTGTCTGGAAATGCTGCTTGTTCACTTCCTGGATTTACCTGTTGTTGAAGTACTGCCTTTACTCCTTGACTATCTGTTGATGCAATGTCTTTTCCTGACATGATGCTAGCTCTGGTTTCATGATACAGAGCCTTTGGCATCAGTAACAGCTTAAATCCTGTTCACCACCCTAGGCATGATATGCCCTCTGCTGTTCTGGCACAATTTTTGGTGTCCATTTCCTGTGACCTAAGTCAGGCCCTGTTCCCTTTTTCATTCTTTCTTCCTCTCCTAAAGCTCTGTGTTGATTCACTGTTCTGGCTTGGAGTCCCACAAACAGAAGTACCAGAACAACTGAGCAGTGGCATGCTATAGCTGTGAGGGCAGAAAGAGGAGCTCAGGATGAGGAAGAAGCAGTGGGAATTTCGTAACTGATACGGGTCAAGTTCCTGAATCATGAAATCACAGCTTTAGTGTAACTTTGTATAGATCAGTCATTTATATTTGTTCCGTAAACAGTCTATGGGCTGTGACTTGCTGTCATTGTCTGTCTTTCAGTATTCTCTTTTTCTTGTGCAAAAATGTAAAGTCACCAAGTAGTCAAATAGTGTTGGATGAGTATTAGTGCATTTTTTAAAAGAATTAATTTTTAAAATTATATTGGCACTTGCTGGAGTTCTTTGTGAAACCGTCACCAAGCCACACCATTAACCAGTTTAATCGGTAGCAGAGGATGGAACACAATGGTCTTGCTGTTGGAAAGTAGTTATATTTCAATTATCGAAGCATAAAATGCTCTTTGTTGTAAATTCTAAGCTGATTTTTAAAGGACAGCTATCTGCAGAATCATGTACAAAGCTTAACAGCTGTGGTAGTGGAGGGAACAAGTAAGGCAGGACAGTGATGAAAGTACTACGTTCACGCATCTAGTTATCTACAGAAGCTATATACATAGCTGTATGTAAGAGATGATTGTTGAATCTCCTAGAAATGTAAGTGTATTGGCCTTGTTGCCTTTTTTTTATTTCCTCTTGAGAAAATGGCCTTAGTTAGAAAGCCTTCTACCCTCTTCTTTCCCGCTTTGCATAAATAGATAGGAAAAAAAAAAGCAAGAAAATGTGAGATTATACCCTTTCTTCCTTCTCACTCCTTATACCTTCTTTTTTATAGAACATTAAAGAAAGAAACTGTAAGGGATACCGCTTGAGCTAATAAAAAATGGCTGATGCTTTTGCATCTCTACTAAAAGTGAAGGTTGGGATTGCAAATGAGTCGCCTAAAGTGGTTCAAGTTGCATACTTCTTATTTTTATTAGCTTTTTGAGAGCTAATTTTTAGGACAGGTATCAATTACATTCATATAACTGAAAAGCTCTTTTTGGTGATGACTACTGTATTCTGTCATAAAATCAAATATTTCTGGAAGTATTTTGTCTGCTTACTTTTGTGTTATTACATAGTGCTTCCTGTAAGGGATACAAATGCTATTTCATGTTGATAATTATTTTTCAGAAACAGAAGGAATCCAATTGGAAATTTGTGGAGGAACTCCTTAAAAAGTCCACTGATGCTCAAGTAAGTGTATAAAGGAAAGAATAATAAACAAGGAAAGTGTCAGGGATGCTTTCAGGAAAAGACAGTGCATGAAACAAAGTCCAACTAACAAGTGTATTTTTGGAGTTGTAGTGTTTTTATCACTGGTAAATGAACAACCTTGACATAGCTAAACTATGACAGTGTACAGTTCCTTCCTTGTTAGCAGTTCCACTTGCTTTAAAGTGCTTGTGCTTGATGCTAAATTGTCAGATAAAGAAAAAAGATAATTATCCTGGAAGGGTAGTATATGGCTTCTTAGACAAGATGTATTCAGAATAAGAACTGGATGCTTAGAAAATGTAAATCAGATACTGAATGTAAGGATATCAAGTTGAGGAGACATGATGAAGGAGATAGTCAGTTGCATTGAAAATTCAGCTATATCCTCATCACAGCAGGAAGGTGACTTGCCTTGCTGAGCAATTTGTCTTACAGGCTTGAATCAAACTCTTACTGATAAGGTTCTAGTTTCTGAGCACTCATTTCATACCTTATCATTTTTCTTTCTGCAGAACTGTTAATGCAATGCTTCATGGCCCAGAGGTCAGAATTGACCTCCTTTTAATATGCTTTTAAATATGCTGTTCATCAAGTTTCTAAAATAAGTTACATTGTAGCTCTGTAAATTTGTTCTGAAGTCGCATGGTACAAATTGCAAATGTTGTATTGGTAATGCCTGAAAAAATAATTGATTTGTGTATGTTTAAGACAAGAATAAACATGTTTATTTTTTCATTTGGTGTACGAAATGAAGAAAAATCCTGCAAAGTTCTGTTGTTGAAAGCAGAAGGGGAATCAGTTCTTTCAATTTTTTACATTATTATGACTGTCTTGCTCATGGAGTAGCAACAACTGTAGTTAAAGCTGGAATACGGAACAATACTTGTTACAACTTTTTGACAAGAAAATATTTGTGGCTGTTGGGAGAGTTGAAATGATAGCATGATTTTTCAGATTTGTAATACTCTAAACATAAACTATTATGCTTGGCTATGTAGTTGTAGTCTTTCAGCTTAAAAGATTAAGTCTTTTTGAATGATTTTACAGTATATGACTGAAAATACAAACTGTGCATATACATTAAAACCACAAGTGATGGCATTGCTTATTGGATGTTTACCATTCAGTGAGAGAAACTGGGGAGATTTAGATAAGGTGCATAGAAACTGAGTAGCTTATTAGCTGTCTTCCTGTTTGCATCTTCTGTATTGCAGCAACCTGAGTACATTTGTAGTTAATGTTCTTTTCTTCAAAATAATCCCCTTTTCTTGTATTTATTATTTTGAAGAAAGATTACTTTGAAGCAGAACATACATAAAATACGCAGGTTTTGATGCTTCTGTTAAAAAAGTATTGAACTGTAGACAGTTTAGAAAGGCAGCTATGTGGCCAGGTTCAGAAGGCTTGCATATTGAGTCAGTCATGCCACAGTAATATGAAGCAAATATGTGTTTTAATTTCCAAAGGCAACCACTGTTGGAATTAAAACAAACCCTCATTTGCCAAAGACGTGGTTGTAACTATTACCAACCATCTAAGGAGCCATCTAGTTTATTTCCTTTTTTTATTTGTTCATTATTTTTTCTTGCATTATGGAGTTAGCTGCCCGAGGGAAGTGCTCCTTGGGGAACATTAATTCCTATATGTGCATGCACGAGTGAATGGAGTACTTTATTAAAACACACATCCTGCTCCCTGTTCTTGCACAGCAGCCTTCTTGATAGTGTCTAGGAAGGAAAATTCTTTTGCCAGTAGACATGTCCATCTCCTCTGTTGATCTGTCAGCTTCAAGTGGCTACTCCTAGCTTTTATCTTATCCTTTTGCATCTCTTAAGTATTTTTCAGTCCAGAAAATGTAGTAATGAGATATCAAGAAGTCATAGTGAAATGGAGCATTGAGAAGTGGGAAAAAGCAAAACTGATACTAGTACTCTTTGAATGAACAGCAGGACAGAGTTGATGATACTGCCTCTTAACACTTGGCATGACTTTGTTAGTTAATCCTTTCTGAGCCATCCTTTTCAGCATATAGCCTGTTATCTACTAAAGATGCACAGCAATAGCTGTGCAAAATAAATTAAAAGAAATAATAGTGCTGAATTGCCCGTTTGCTAGAGAGGGCAGGAGTTGGTAGTTAAAAACTTCATTTTTAGGTATATGGCAACTTAAAAACTAACCATATTTAGTACTATGTTCATCTGCCTCAGTCTTGTGCTTCTTGCTCCCTGATTTCCCTATAGTTTGTAGACTGAACATGCTCAGAAGAATGGCAATTTACACTGAATGGGGGGGAAATGAAGAAGAAATAAGTATGTGTAGTTTTGTGTGTTCAAAAGCATCTGAAAAATGTGCAAAACATACATTTGTAAGATAAATTGATAATCTCCTAGCAATGACTGTAAATGTCTCTTCATGTGAGCTTCAAATTCTGTGCTGTGAAAAGATGATTCGGTAGGTGTTGTTGCAGCCACTGAGGGTAACAGAGCATCAGGAAGCAGCAGAAGCTGGAGTTAGCTTTAACATCCTTAGGACAGCTAGTACTGGGATACAAAAATGCCTATCCAGTTTCAAATCTGCAGCATTGTGGTAGTTTTATTAATACTGTTGTGTTTAGTGGTCCACATGCAGGCAGTAGAGAGCCTAAGGCATGGTAATCCAGGATATGCTGGATTTTGGGTGTGATGAGGACCTCCAGAAGATGCTGCTGCGTGTCCAGGTGAAGGTGGTTGAGGGGTGCCCCGATGCCCTGTTCCCGACAGGAACTCCTTTAAGATTCAGTCAGCCTGCTGCTGAGCAAGGAAAAGATGTGAAGGTGTTGTTCATCCTATGGGATCAATTGTGATGTGAACCAAAAGCACCCTGTGAGAAGATAGGAGCAATCAAGGATACCTGGGCAAGTGTAATGGGCTTCTGCCTTGGATATATCCTTTCAGCTTCAAACAGGTCACTAACAGCTGAGTTCTTCAGCCACAAATTGCTCTCTTTTTCAATTCCAGGCAGATAAGATTTGACAATTGCTCATGTGAAAAAACTCCCAGTTCTAGCTCAAAAAAGGGAATTTTTGGGGAAACTAGTTGTATGAGGTGTTTCCTACCTTTTCTGTAGTTTGGAATTCTCATCCAAAAGAAGAAAAAAAAGCTGGTTTACAATTCCTTTTGTACTACAAAATGAAAATTGTTGCAGTAGTAGTATTATCATAACTGTATTTGTCTACTAGGCAACATCAAACTGACTGGATTTATGGGTTGTCAGTATAAGAGGAATTTGTGTTTATGAAGTTTTATTGTGAGAATCAAAAGCTTTTTAGTTCGTGAGAACTAATAGCAGTCTGTCTTATTAGACTTCTCATTTTAGAAAAATAAAGGCTTTGTGCTATTTCATTTCTGCCTCAATTTTGTTATACTTCTACTGTTTTTTTTTTGTTTAATTCTACCTTAGGAGAGAGAGAAGTATTTCTTGGGTTTCTAGGAAAACCAATTTTGTTACTACAGTAGGAGGTCATAAGAGAAAAATGTTATGTTTAGATAGTACTATCATTTTGATAGTATCAGGTGTTCCTCCCTTCTGTGATAAATTAAAAGCTGACTACCTCAAGAGTTCTGATAGTATTTCCAGCAGTGCAAGAGACCATTTTAAGCAAAAGAGCAATGAGAGAATCCATTAATCCCAGGGATTTTTGAAGTCTGGATACTCTTTTATATTAAATTTGAGATAAAGCCTTCAGTGCTATCTTGGGTTTGGAAACTGTTCTAAAACTATGGTTGGACAGATAAATAATGGTTCAAATTGAAGCTGCTCAACTGCTGTGTTTATTGTTGAATTATTTTAAGTGAAGCAGTTGTTGTTTGTTGAATTAGATCCTAGACATAACGCTAGATTCAAAATACAACTTCAAGACTAAGCATTCTCTTTCTGGGAATTTTTGAATGGTGTGCATTTTGGGTTTTTTGTTTCCTTTTTGTTTGGTTTTTTACAACCTTGTAACTGGGTAGATACCTCTAGAGAAATAGGTATGTTCAGCTGCAGGTTTTTTTGTTTTACATCAAGACTCTTGCTTTTATTCATAAAAAACAAGAGCAGCTGTTCTGTCCCTTGTTTTTCGTGCAAGATTGGTCGTTTTTTTTTGGAAAGTCTATTGAATTAATAGTTATGTCATGTATTAAAAAAATACTTCAGTATCACCTTTCAATTGTAGGCATTTTTATTACATTTGAATTACTATTCTAGATATTTTTAATGAGTCTTTACTGGAAAGTTACTTTCCTATTTCATTGGGTTTTGTATCTTGCACATAATGTGTTGAATTTATAATTTTCTATGACAACTGAAAATGTCTTTTCAATTTTCAAGCTGTTTTAGGAGTGTACCACTTTAGAAGCCATATGCCCTACATTAATTGTTCATGAGAAGAGAAGGCAGAGGTGGTTAGAAGTTCTTGTAGGTGATTGCATAATTGTTTGCAGTATTGTGATAAAGTGTAGCAAGTCAAGTTTTCCACATGAATATATAGCCAGGTAGAGACAAGTTAACAAGTTAGACTCATTTGCGTGGCATTGAAAACAGGAAAGAAAACACTCCAAGACAAAGTAAGTCATAAGAAGTCGCACTGTGAGTAAATCATAGAATCACGTAATATTTGGAAAGGGCCTTAAAGGTCATCTACTTCCTCACACTTCTGCCATGGGGTACAGGTGTTAGACTGACTGACACATGTAAAAGTCTACTCTTAAGACAACTGCACACAAGTTGGTCCATTAAACCACTTTTGCAGGCAGTGGAGACAATAAAGCCCTTATGGGAATTATCACCCTAAAGTAGACGCCTAAAATAGGCTGGGTTCAACACATGATTTTAATTCAGAGCAAGGAGCTCTTAATATCCTACCTCCCATGGAAGTTCTCTTTTGTTGTTTACCAAAAGCTGGGTGAGAATAATTCCACTTTCATTATCCTACAGTTACTACCTGAATGCTTCACTGTGTTCAAATTGTTTGGCATTTCCTATTTTCTTTCCTATGAACTTTTTCAGAAGTCTTTTCCAGCCTAAATGATTCTGTGATTCTACGATTCTTGGATAAACCAGCATTGGCTGCTTTGCGGGGTACAATTGTCAGCTTTTATCTTAAAGTTCATTGCTTGTATTAGAAGATGCATTTACTCAACAGTATGTAATTAAAAATATATTTTATATTGGGACTTACTTTGAATAGTCTGGTAGTACTGGTTTTATGTATCCTACAATTAATGTCTTACTTCCTGTTCAAGACTGGTGTGTTGGAGGAACACTTACGAATGCATCTTCAGTGCTGTTTGACTTTGTGTAGTTTCTGGGATTTGAACCTATCTGTTGTCACCATACTCTGGGATTATTACAGCAAGAATCTGGTACGTAGATGGATATATACAAATGCAGAATTGCATGTAGACAGTTCTTGATTTTTGCTGATTAATTCTGATTTTCCTGTAGCCAAACTTGATTGCTATACTTCTGTAAAACTACCTAATCAATGGCAGTATCCTTATATTTGCTGTTTGCGTAATGAAATCATGTTTAAATTTGTTATGATCCATTACATTATGAAATTATAGAATATAATATATTTTAATCCTATTTTTCATAAGGACTACTTAAAGATCTTGTAAAAATACTTTGCACACAGTTACAATGCATCTTTATTGTTTTAGCCGTGGTAGGAACTTATCCTTTTGTTCCTGTGGAGGAGTGCATCTTACTGCCTTTGTAATATTGGCATTTATTATTATTTATAGTATTTTGTTTTCTTCTGTTCTTTTAGAACAGCTGCTTTACTGTTCCTTGGCTTGGTCTGAAGGATCTGGCACATATTAGTAAGACTTCTTTGTCAATGCTTGAGTTGGTGAAACGCTGCTGCTGTGAACAGCAGGTCCCTTCTCTGTACAACTCCAGCAACAGTTACTTCATTTTCCTCAGCATTTTGGCACGGATTATGAAAGAAGAGAACAATGGTGTGCATCCTTGGAAACAAATTAAAGGACGGTATGGATGCTATTTAGTTTGTCTCACTTTGTAACAAGTGTAATGGGTTAGGGGCCCTTCCAGCCACATGCGAGGCAGAGGGCACTCTGCTCATGACAAAGTAAAGGGGTGAGGGATCCAGGGTGACTCATAATTTGAAGAAAGCAGTTGTTCCCTGAAGTTTCTGTTGCCAGCTGAGGCTGTAACAGGGTCCAAGAATCACCTTGGCATCCATAGATTGGGATGATTTACCTCATCCCACTGGCCAGGAATTTGGTAGACTGGCAACCAGTGCAGTGGTACAACCCAGTTGCCAGATAGGTAATGTAATTAAAGCACAGAAATTGTGTTTGAGCTGCATGTAAGCCATGTGTTGTTCAGGAACATGCAGACTGACACTTGCTAGACCTGCATTTTCATTTGAATATTTTCTTTTCAGTGGTTTTCAAAATTTCTCATAATATTTTTGTGAGGATTTTAGTATTTCACTTAATCTTGCAACATACTAATTAAGCACAGTCAGTCATGATATGAAAAACCATAAAATATATATGCTCTAAATGAAACCCTTGATGTTTTAGATGCGTACTTTAATCTGTAAGACTTTTCTTATAGTAATGAGATAGCAGTTGTAATGATTAGTACAGACTTGTTAATTTTTTTTTCGTTAGAGAAAACAAATAGTTCTGGTTTAGTCTTTTGAGTTCTTTAAAAAGATTTTGTTAAGTGTTAATATAATTAATTAAAACTTTATTAAGCATTAGTATGATCTTCATGTACGCAAGTAGTAAACATTAAAAAATTCCCACGTGTATGCACACCTTACAAAGTTGTGGTGTTTTTCTTCCAGAAAAGAAGGGTTATTTTGGCTATCAGAAAAGAACAGTATGCCTAATGTCTATGTATGCTTCAGAAATTGTTATAGTCAAAAATGTTTGGCTTTATGCCACTGCAACTACGTAGAAACAAATATGTTCTTGGATTTTGTATCAGTGTCTTGCTTTTTTTAAAAATTATAATTAGCCAACTCTTTTCTTACTGAAATAAAATTATACTTACATTTTTGTGCTCTTAGAGCTTATTACGTTCCCTAATTTAAGGGGGGGAGTAATAACATACAACTCTCAGTGCATCAGTCTGTTGAACCATTTTTCTTCATTTCTACCTTGAAAAAATCAATTACACAAGTAGCAAAATTTAACAGCCTTACAGCTATGATTTTGGGATGAACTCTGTTTTCAGTAGCTAACCAAGCATTAATTGATGCATGAAAAACATAAATGCCTGTCAGTAGTAATTTACTACTAAACAACATTAATTGGATTTGCTGTAATTTTTGGTGGCTAGATTTGATAACCTCAACACCACTTCCAACTATTTTCCAGGTGACAGAATAGGAAAACAGCACTTATGGATGTTTAACTACTGTAGATGGAACTTATTTTAAATTAAAGGTGAAGGATGTACCTGAAGTTTCAAACGCAATCAAAAAGTTATGCCATTTTCATCTTACTCCTTTGTTGTAGGAATGGTGATTTTAAAATAAAAGTCTACTTCCAAGCAAAGGTCCCAGAAAAGATCTCTCTAAGCTTTTGCCTTTTTGGCAACCACTTTAAAGTTTCAAAGTCGCAGTGCTTTGTCACCATCAGCTGTATATGACTTGGGCATTGTCCTGTTAGCAATGCAGATAAAGTTTCATAACAGCTTCCTACCTGGAGAGAGGTTTCTCTTCCAAATGCCTCAGTTTCTGTTTTCTTTCAAACCTGTCCATGCCATAGGTGAGCAGTACAAGTTGATACAGACTTTGGCAAAGCAATGTGGAGAAAAGGAATTTTCCAACAGCAATCTTCCTTTTACTGCAGTGATGGTTTGGTAGGTGAGAATTTGATCACTGCGTCTGCAGCATGATAACATAATAGCAGAAACCAGTGGCTGATTTCCAGGTGGAAATGAAGACATTCCCAGGGAAGAATTTGGTGTACAGGAATGGCTTGCTGCTGTAAAGAGATGCCACTTGACAGCTCCCTTTCCTAGGAGCCCTCATGGACTAAACTTGATTGATTTGAAGGCACATATGGAGGGCATCCATCACAGACAGAGTAGAGAGTCTGCTCATAACATTGTGCTCAGCTTGGTACTAGAGGTTAGATAACGGGGAAGGGTTAGGCTGCACCTCCAGGTGGAAACAGTGTGTGCTTTAAATCAAAAGCAAAAACTGAAAGAACGTGTCTGTTCCAGTAGCCGTAAGAGTAACGAGAAAAAACAGTATTTAAAATTTAAGGGTTACTGGAAGTGGATAACCATGAACTAAAAGCATGAAAATATATTTTTAGTGACTCAAAAAGATAGAAAGTTGCATACTTATAGAAACTTTGTCTTTCCTGTTTTTTTTTTTTTTCTTCTCTATTTTTGTAGAATTTATTCCAAGTTCCATCGAAAAAGAATGCAGGAGCTGACAGAAGTGGGGCTGCAGAACTTTTTTAGC
This sequence comes from Pyrgilauda ruficollis, assembly GCF_017590135.1. NCBI lineage: Eukaryota > Metazoa > Chordata > Aves > Passeriformes > Passeridae > Pyrgilauda > Pyrgilauda ruficollis. Next base: position 2,245,502 of record NW_024525823.1, on the reverse strand, counting down.
CTGTTCCTCATGCTGGCAGTTATTGTGGAGACAGAAGATATAGTGAGTCGAGTGTTGGATCTTTTGGATTTCCTGACTCCATCCTCCATCACCACGGCTCGGAGAGCTCTCATCTGGAGAGGTCATTTTGCTTTTCTTTTAATTTATGTTGAGAAGAATATGGACATTAGTGCCCTGGCCGAGAAAATTGCAAATGCTTTCCGTGAGAAGGCAAAGGAGTTTTTAGTAACCAAAAATGACTACACGCAGAGACAAAATCTCTGGACTCTGCTATCAACCTACATTGATGGTGTCCAGGAAGTGTTTGAGACCAGCTGCTACTTGAGCCTTTCTGAGGAAAAGTTGCTAAATGATGGCTTTACTATGCTGCTGCCTGCATGTCGAGGAGCTGAGCTGAGCCTGGTCTTGAATTTTCTTCAGATTGTTCTAGCCAGACTTCGGTAAGTTATTTAGTTAAGTTGTGGATTTAGACTAACATTTTGTTTTTAGGGTTAAACTGTAGTTCCTATTATTTTTTTTACCAAAAGTGAGTAAATGGAAAGAGAAATCTCTGAAGGACTATGAATGATATGTTAAATTTCAAAATCCACCAATACTTTAGTGCATATAGAATCTTTGAAATGTTTCCTTGCTATTTCAGGAGATTAGGTTTGACATCATGATTAGGTTTTGTAATTAATCAGTGTGTCTTTAGAAAGTCATCCAGTTGCTTCTATTTCAGACAATATCATCTTTTCTTTGGTACAGGAAATTTGGAAATTATTGTCTGTGTTAATTAATTGGGGGGGTGTTGTTTTTTCGTTTTTGTTTCTTCATTGAATATATTAGTTTTGCCAACTTCTCATTCTCTTTTTCTTCTCTTTTACCAAGCTTGCATTCAAATACTACGGTTAGGGAGATTTAAATACTTGTCTGGGGTTCGATAGGAAAGAAGGAAATCATATTTTACCACTTTCAAGCAGTTTTTGCTTTGATGTACTAGTTCATTTTTCAACATCCACAGTGCCCTTCAATAAGCATATTTTTTTGCCTACTGATGCCTTTGAGAAGCAGTCCTCCAGTTTGAAGCCCAAACTGCTTTTTTTTTTTCATAAGATATTAAGAGGTATCTATTGATCTGCCATTACTTCAAATGTGCAAGACTGAAATATGTGTAAAGAGCTGTGGAAGAGTGCATAATAGGAATACTGAGGCCCATATGCAAGATCTCTCTTTAACTAGGTTCTTTGTTATTGTCTAGTAGTTTGACTGCAGCTGTCAATAGCTTATAGATCCAAAGACAACTGTTTTTCAGGCAGTCTTTTGAAAAAAGATGAAGCACAAAACTAAGTTTAGTTGATTTATTATTTATTATTTCAGTTCAACTGAATGTATTTCCTGGAATAAATTGGAGACTTCAAAAATACTTTGACATTTTCTCTATTAGCTAATACACAGCAATTGTTGTGTTGTTTTTAAAGATGAAATAGGGAGAAATTTTAGACTGGTGAAAAAATTGCCTATTTTATAACTTGGCATTATTTTTAAGCTTTCCAGGGCTGGGGCTTATGTGGCCCTCTTGTAACACAGAGAAGAGGGCATGGAAGTTCAATCTAGACTTCTCAGGTCATCACAGACAAGGTACAGGACAGTATTAGTACCTTTTTTTACAAAATGTAGTTATTCTGAAATATTTGAATTACCAATATGCTCAAATAGTAAGTGGTAGGTTGCTGTTATCTATCTTCAGCGGAACCAAATTCCTTTACACTTACGAAACACTTTGGTCTTCGGGTTGCATGAAACAGGAAAATGTTAGTGATTTTCCTGCTTTGACAGACTCACTGAAAACAGTCAGTCCTCTGTTGCCATGCAAATAAAACAACACTAAAACCATTAAAACCATTTTTTTTTTGGTTCAGAAGATATGGATGACTTTGTGCTAACCAGATGCTAGAATGTTACTGAATTGGCCAGACTGATTAGGCCTGGTCTGCTGTCGAACTCAGAAAAGGATGAAATACTTGTTTGTAAAATCCAGGCTGATATAAGATAGTAGGCATTTCATAAATATAATTTTTCTGTACACTGCACTCTTAATAATTTTATAACTGTGTGACAGGGAATTTACAGGTAGGAAGGAAGTGAGATCACTGATTAAAGAGACAAGCAGCTCCCTCTAGGCTGTTAGGAAATAATAACTTCATATGTTACTTTCTGTTAACCCCAGATGATGGCTCACAGGAGCATTCTTTATTGCTGATTAAGTAGCATTATGAAAATACTGACTTGGTTGTGTTAACTAAGTGCCTCAATATTTAAAGCTTAAAATGTCAAATGGTTTTAGCAGTCCCCTTTAACATATCTTGTTGGATTGCTGGAATCTCATTCCAGGTTTCCCAGTTGTTTTTATTTGAGGACATTGTAAAAATTCTAGTCTTTCATTGTCAGAGTGAGGTGTAGCCAAAAGCTCTTCTTTAATTATAGCTATTCATGCTGCTGTGGTTAAGGGTCTGTCAGCATTTCCATTATAAACCTTTATTTTCAAGGGTTTGTAACATAGCAGTGAAAACTTGCTCTGGGCTAAAACTTGGCATACAAGGATTTGAAAGTGCACTTGTTCTCTTTCTTTCTTTTTTCTTAAAAGGCATTAGAAAAGAGACCCCCACCTTCGCTATTTTTACACCACAGTGTTTTAAAATAACCCTTTCCAGCTTTTTCTTGTCTTCTAGAAAAGTACTGGTAGCTTTTGATTGTTATATTTACCTATGGTTAGACTATTTTAAATAAGGTTTCTTAAACCATTTTTTTTATTGATCGTTACCATTTTGATTATTTTGAGATCCATATATTTAAATAGAACTGTCTTGGCAGGAGAATTCATTTTTATCAGTTTTTGATACATGGTGAGTGGGTAATTGGAATCAAATGCTACTTGCTGGCACTTGCAAGTATTTGATCTTCATAGTAAGATTCACTGTGAAGTGTAAGACTGTGTTTCAATACAGTCTCCTTTTAAAAGCATGTAAAAAAAACAGTAAATAATCAAGAAACTCCCCTAAATCAAATTATGAAGTGCTTCCTTCCTATGTTTGCTTATTCTGCTTCTAGCTCAGACATAAGTTTTTTCCTTTTTTTTTTTTCTGTTTTTAAACAATGGTTTAAAATTCTTATTGCTTTGTTTTGGTTTTATTTTCTTTTTTTTACTGAAAGGTAAATGCGGGATGTTTGCCCATGTGTGCTTTCATTTGTTTCAAATCTCTAGCACTATCTGTCATCTAAGTGCCTTGTGGCACAAAAAGAAGCCCTAGGTTAATAAAAATACAGGCATTAAATAGATTTGACAGAACTTGCTGCAGAAGTGGATACAAGGCTCAGAGAAATTGGCTGTAGGAGCTGGCACTGCAATATGTTACACTTAAAAGAAGTGTTTGAAACATGCTAAAATGTCTTGTATTGTAATGGGGTATTGCTTTGACATGAGCTTTCTCTTATTATTGTCATCCTGGCATTTGGGTTTTGTTGAGTGTTAGCACAGAGTTACAGGACTATAAAATGTGAGTAGATACCCTGCTGTGCTCCAAAGATCTTAGCCTAGTTTCAGGGAAACTTGGTACTGATTCCTGTAGGAGAAATGAGAAGTACCACTAACCTAACACCATAATAAGTGGTAATTTTACTTTGAAAACCGTTTTTATGCATTTGTGCCCATTTATACTTTTTGCTAATTTTGGAAAATTTCAATGTATAAATTTTATAAGCTCTTAGAGCAATATTGATGAAGTAAACTGTCTCTAGAAGAAAGTTACATTAATAATTGAGCCATGGGTAACAGGAGAACTGAATGTTTCTATCTGTTTGAGTGTGTTTAGCCTTGAGGTTGTCAGAGAAACCACAATAGGAATGGATTATCCAGTATATCTTTGCTATGGAAATGTACAGTCATTTGTAATTTTTTTTTGAGTTATACTTGCCATCAAAACAGCCTGTGGGAAGCTTTTTTGAGACCAACAGAAGCATCTCTCCCCCTCTCTGTCACTGTGTAAGTCAGTAGATAAGCTCAGGAGGAGAATAGAAAGGTCCACCCTCCTTCTTTTCTTCCCCCTCAGGGGTTATAGTGTTAGTCTTTGTAAAAGCTTTTTTCTGATGTTGAGCTTCTGAAAACTGTATTCAGAAGAGTTTGGAAGATCATGATTCTTCACTTACCCATCCCATCCTGTGAGGATATTTAGAGCTACCAGCTGTGATGTCCTGATAAGCACGGAAGGCAACTCTGTGACTAAGCCGCTGAACTGAGAGTCAGAAGATGTTAGTTTAGCCTAAGATCTCCCAGACTTAATGAATGACCGCTAAAAGTTGCTGTGAACTTTGTTCACCTGTGTGAAAAAAAGGAAATAAATCCTTCCTTTTTCACTTTGCAACAAATATCCTATGCTTGGGGAGCAAGTATGCCTTCCTATGCTTGACCTATCTTTTAAAGTATTTTAAAGTATTTTATTGTTTTTGAAGTTCAGGTATTCCATTAACAAAACTGGTGTTTAAATTGCTGTAATGAAAATCTAGTCCCTAAATGCTCTAATGCATGAGAAGCAAGCACAGATTTAGAATGTAGCAGCATTTTGAGGTTTCCTATGTCTAAATCCTTAAAAATAATCTGTTACCACCTTCTGAGCAAATAGTGTGTGTTCTTAGCTATAGCTGCTGCCTTAGGGTGTGGCTCTGGTAATTAACACTGAGTTTTCTTTTCTTTTTCTTACTTTGTGGGATTTGAGGTCTTTTTTCAGGTTTTTATTGGAGACTAAAATAATGTTTTACAAATTTGTCCCTTGTATTCTGACCTTCAAAGTTGACTAGCTAAAACTAATGTGTGTTTTGATTGTGTCTCCTCTGCTGTGAGAGTATTACTGTGTAAAGAAATTAAATGAGGCAGCAGCATGCACTGGAAATGTGTCCCTAAATACTTTGCATATAGAAAGTTCCTGTATATATCTGTCACTGGTTGGTTTAGGTTTGCAAGAATTTTCACTTCCCCTTCTCAGTGCCCATTTTCTTTAATCAGTAGGTAGACGTGAAAGTTGAACAATTGATAAACATTGATTTCGCATTAGTGTTTAGGATGTAATAGAGAACATCTGCCTTAGAAAGAGGGCAGCAAAGCTGGAAGGCATGCCCTGTGAGGAGTGGCTGAGGTTTTGAGGCTTGTCTGGTTTGGACAAAAGGAGGCTGAGGCATTGCTCTCTACAGATTCCTGAGAAGGGGAAGTGGAGAGGGAGGTGCTGAGCTCTTCTTCCTGGGCTCCACTAACAGGACATGTGGCAATGGTTCAAAGCTGCACCAGGGCAGGGCTTAGACTGGACATCAGGAAGCATTTCTGTAGTGAGAGAATGGTCAGGCACTGGAACAAACTTTCTAGAGAAGGGATTGTTACCCCAAGCATGTCAGTGTTTAGGAGGCAATTGGACAACACACTTAATAATTTGCTTTAGCTCTTGGTCAGCTCTGAATTACTTAGGCAGCTGGACTAGATGGTCATTTTACATCCCTTGCATTATATTAGAATATTATATTATAATAGAATAATCTCTTCCACTGTTCTATTCTAGAATCACTTTGGATCAAATTGAAACATTAAAATCTATCAAGAAACCTTCTAATTGCTGATACCCAGAAAAAGTCAGTCTTGGTAGACACCCAAAGCTAAAGAAATTCACTCAAGTCTAGTACTTAGACATGAATCATGCAGATACACAGTTCAATCCCCTGTGCTACAGATGGAAACACTTTTTTGTTCCATTGTATCCATTTTATCTTCCAAAAATTAATCCACATAAGCTTTCTGTAGCCAACCTGACAAAAGTACAAGACTTCTGTTGTGAAAGAGTAAATCCATGAAAAAAAGAGTAAAACCATATCCAGGTGTACTGAGAGCCTGCTGCTTGGGACCCTGCAGTTGTTTAGAGAAATATGTGCTCCCTGAAGGACATAAAGCACAGATTTGTTGTCTGATGGAAGTGTCTCACTTCTGAAACTATTTTCCCTAAATTAACTTTCATCTTGGTTTTCCTTTTACTCTTCACATGAGGTGTGAAAATGGCTTTTCATATGGAGTGGATTTTTTTTTGTTGTGGATGTTAAACAAAAGAAATATTTTTGCCAATAAAATCATTATATGCAAGTAGCCTTCTAATCTCTTAATTTTGATTGTTTCTTCGTTACCTTACAAGATCTATATTTCTTCTCTCTTTAGGATATCTCATGTCAGATTTAAGGCTTATTTAAAATGAACAGAAAGCTGAAGCAATTTTCTTTATTCCATTTCAGTCTCCTAAGGCCTATTTCCCCCTGGTGAGCTCATAGCAACAGGGGGGTTTAAGGGAATTCAGCTTTCTGCAAATTAATGTCTCACATCATGAAAATTCCTTAGAAAGAGGGCAGCAAAGCTGGAAGGCATGCCCTGTGAGGAGTGGCTGAGGTTTTGAGGCTTGTCTGGTTTGGACAAAAGGAGGCTGAGGCATTGCTCTCTACAGATTCCTGAGAAGGGGAAGTGGAGAGGGAGGTGCTGAGCTCTTCTTCCTGGGCTCCACTAACAGGACATGTGGCAATGGTTCAAAGCTGCACCAGGGCAGAAATTCAGGACCTTTTTTTTTTTCTATGTCTTGAAAAAGTAATACAGTGAGTGCGAGTATTATTTCTTGCCAGCGGGTGGAAGATGAATGATTTTGTCACAGTTTTACTGCTTGATGAGCAGTGTCCTGAGGGTCAGGCTTAAGTCTGTGTCACTATGCTGCTCATTACTCTTGAGCTAAATAAGGGCTGATTGGATCTAAATTGCCTAGCACATGGGCCGCAGATGAGCTCAGTGAGTAGGGGATGACCTGCTATTCAGGCTGGGAGTAACCCCGGTGTGCAAATGCTGCATTAGAACACCGTGGGAGAATGAGAGGCTACCGACCGCTGCCAGCAAAAGAAATCGAAATGTAAAAACTCTTTGATGCTGCAATGTTAGAATTTGAAATGTAGGAAGTGACAGGTTGATGGTACTTATCAGCTTTGGCTGGATTAGAGAACAGTGTCATCTTGCTTATATAATGACAGAAGAATGAAGCCCGCTCCCAAGTACTTTGCGGCGCGGAGCCGCTGCTGGCAGAGCCAATGCTGCCTCCTACTGACAGCCGTCCTGCGCGGGAGCATGGAGCAGCCACGGGCGCTGGCTCCGGGCCCAGGGCTCGGCCGCCCTGCCTGCCCGGGTGCCCAGCTCTGCCCGGGGTTCTGGGCTCTCAGCAGAGAATCAGAAACCTGACTGATTAAATAGCAAGCGTACATTTTGGGACAACGGCAAGCCCCTGTCTTGGATGTGTCAAGAATGTTTAGACGAGTCAATTATGTGCACTGAACCAGACACATCTGGCTCTGCTTCACCCAGAATATTTCCCTTTGTGCTCTTCTCTCCATTGCTAGCCCCTGAGATGGGAGTTGATATCCCTGGAGAGGAGAAATAATTTGTGCCTATATATTTTAAAGAAAGTTGACCTTTAAAGTGGAGGAAAAAATCTGAATCAACTCCAAGGAGAATCCTTATGCTAACCAAACAGATAAACGTACTTGTCTTAATAGAGGAAAATGAAAAGCAGGGAAAGCACCTGCTGGGTGCTGGACAAGACAACATAGATTGAAGGATTTTGTGCAGTTCTGAAAGATTCAGTTCAGTGGATCAGTAGAATAAGCTTTTGGGTTTTGTTTCCCCCCCCCCCCCCACCATCACTGATACTTTGGCAACTGAATAACAGCTACAGTGACGAGAAATAGCCACTTGCTTCATTTTATCCAAATTTGTTTCAGATTCTGTTACTGACAGCTGTAACCTACCAGCATCAACTCTTGCTACCAACTTCTAGGGCTGACTAAACAGCAAAAACAATTTGTGTGTTTTCTTGAAGGCAATGACCAAGTGAAGAGAAGGGATGAATCTCAACACATTGTGTTTTCTGTTTACTCTTTAGTGTTTTTCTGGGTATATGCTGTTTGATTCTTCATCCCCTAGGATGCTTTTGCTTATGCTTGAATTTCTTCTTGGACATAAACAAGTTCTAGTGTACAAACAATTTTTCTGTAAAATGGTATGACTCTATGGGAATGAGAGAAAATTTTCACAAAAATCATCAGTAGTGTAAGGCTTCAGTGTTACTTGTGTGATCTTTTAGTATTATCAGTGTTTAATGGCATTTGTTCAGATCACTGAAAATGGCGAACTGTTTAGCGGAAGTAGTTGTACTAGATGGAAAAAATTTAAAGTTTGAGTTTGTATGTAGCCAGAAATTAGAGGGTATTTCCCTGTGTTCAAATGGAAAACAATGCCAGAATTTAAAATTACTTTGATATTTGAAATAAATTACCATCAACAAGAGGAAATAGTGAAGGCCAAGTACTGAAGTTAGGAAGAACACTTGGAAATATAACATGGAATGCTTGACTTGCAGCCATATTGTCAACGTATGGGGAGGTGAGAGAAACGGGGATCTCCACGTCTGGGGTTGGTTAAAGTGAGATATCTGCCATTGCTCTTACCCCCTTTCTGCCCTTGCTTGTAGACTTTGCTTCCTGCCTGCTCAGCACAGATTCCTGCAAGGTCCAGTATTGTCCCTGCACTAGCACAGTTGCACCTAGTGCAGTGGGAAAAGCTGGAATTGTTTTTGAATTGGAATTGTTTGTGAAGTGGATTCCCTTGTATCTTGCAAGGAGTGGGAAGTGTACCTGGTACTTATGATTTCACCTCTGTTTACAGGATGTTTATTTATGTGAGTTTCTAAGACCATAGTATCTGCAAGAAAGTCTGGAATTTGACTGGTATCTATTGGCTAACTAACTTTTAACAGTGACTTTTTTATGCACACAGCATGTGTGATTTTACAAAGCAGGACCTAATGTCCTGCTTTAGGAAAAAAACAAAAAAATTAAATATTGTTGTGAAGTGTGTTAATAAAACTCCTGCAGGTGAGAAGAGCTGCTTATTCTGTGTTTAGCTGCATTGTTCTCTATGCAGTTCTGGATATGTCATTTTACAAAATATTTATGAATAAATTGAAAATTGGAGAGGGTCACAGAAATTAATGACTAGAGTAGGCAGTTTGTGTAAGTTTGGAAGTGATTTCAGCTAGGAAGAGTTGAGGGAGACATGCTTGAACTTAGCCAGTATGTAAAAGAATGTTACAGGTTTTCTGCTGTTCTTCATGCTACTGAAGACAGAACTGGTTAATTTTGAACAGAAGTTTAAAGTGGTTATTTAGAGTAGGCTGCAAATGTAGCACTTTTGCAGACTTCAAGAGAGTCTTGTGGAAGCAAACTTACTTATTTTCTTTTTTTAGATCTTTTTAAAATTTCCCTGTTCAGTTGGGGGAGAAAAATTGAACCTGTTTAGTTAGTGCTACTTGTTCTTGGAATTTCTGGGGTGGGAGTGTAAAGATGGCTGCTACTGTATGCACTGGACAGTGGCCCTGCTGAAAAGGGTAATGAGTGTTTGAGTCTTGAAATCTGTCTAGAAAATCACTTCACAAATGCTTTTTTAGGCATTGATACAGGGCATGTAGATGTTCATTGCCATGTTTTATTTGGCTTGGAGCAAGTCCAAGTGTCACTAATTGCCAGTGGCTAAATGCTCCAGCTTTCTTTACAGTGGCACTAAAACAGGGACAGTGAAAATGTGTTTAATGGGAAATGAACCCAAAATAGTAGGCCACCATATATATCCTAAAAACAAACTGGAAAGAAGGCATGCTCTGAAACATGTTCATTGTTCATCATCTCAAAATCTTGTGGGGACCTCTTCCTAACATTTATTTTTTTGGGAGGAGCAAGTAGAGAAAGGTAAAAGCAGTTTGTGGTTTACATAGTTGTCTGATAAGCTGAAGGTGCTGTCTGTTCCCTCTTTCACAACCAGAAGGCCCTGTTTATCTGTAAGTGGGGTTAATTAAAGCCTAAGGGCAATACTGAGCCCCTGCCAATGACTGTAAGGTACAGACATAATCCAGGCTGCAGCCCCTCACTGTAGGGAAGGGGGAGGTAACCATGAGCTTGTCACAGGCTCTGATAATGCTTCTGAAAATACTGGCGTGAACTTATTTTTGTTCAGATAGTTCTGTTCATTCATTAATTTCTGGCTGTTATCAAAGAGTTGTATGAAGTGTCTGGTTTAATGTGCACGCTTGCAAATCTGTGTTAAGAGGCAGAAAGCTCCTGGCCCTCTCTGTGGTAATGCAGGGGCTGCACAGGCAGCCACAGCAGCCATTATGCACGCAGCAGGAGCATCCTGCTGCCAGGGATGTGTCAACCTTCACTGAGGGGCAGGAGAAGGAAAGAACAGGCAAGTACAGATGTGCTTGCCAGGACAATGAGGTTTCCTTCTACTGCTGTTTGCTATCTTGTTTTCCTTACAAAAAGTCAACCATGAGAATAAACAGCCTATTTTTGTTGATACTCTTTTGTTTTTCTGGACATTAATATATTGTTTAGCTATTGGATATGTGCCTTTGGAAATACTTCTGCCAATTAAAAATATTTTAGAGCTGCTAAAGATTTGCTCCCAGGGAATTCCTCTGATTCACACCACACCTATTTATATTAAAGGGTATTCTACAACAGCTTGAATTGGTGAGGGAAAACTGTGTGTATTTGTCCAGTGTGTTACATTTATGTGGACTTCTGTATTAGGTGCAAAGATGACATCAGAAAGGGTAATGTACTGCAATCATCTCTTAAATAATAATTAACTATAACACAACCATGATCATCCAAACATCATAGGGAGAGTGAATATATTCAGACAATCAAGGGATTTTACAATATAATTATTAGGCACTGGGGAGATGTGACCCTATTTAGGGTAACAGGGAGCTGTGGTTAATTGATGCTAGGATAATCAGATTTTTGTTGTTTTACTGTCCTGAGACCCTAGGCTTTGCAAGAAGATGTGTGCATGAACCTAGGAAAAGAAAGAAACCCCAAGCATATGAAATTTTAAGCCTAAAAGTGAATCTTGAAGTTATGCTTACATTATCTGGCCTTGCTGTACTGAATTACTGCTATGATTATAAGTGTTGAGAAATCATTTATATTGTCTGTAAATCATCCCCGTTTTACATCACAGTGAAAATTCAATACATCTTGATTCTGAGTAGTTTGTAAAGGTATCTATTTTCCCAAGACATGAAAAATTACTAGCTTTTTCCAAGTCAAACTCAAAAATTGAAGGTGTTCTTGTCTTGCAGCCAAGAAATTTTTGTTGTTTTCTTTCCTGAAAGAAAACCTTTGATATGTGTACAGTCTGAATGTTACGACAGAAAATACAGTGGATGCAGTCCCCCTTGAGCTTCATTGTCTTCTCCAAATTTAGACTGTGAGATAAGAAAATGGCATCAAGTTGCACCAGGGAAAGTTTTGATTGGGTATTGGGAAAAAGTTCTTCATGGAAAGGGTTGTCAAGCACTGGAACGTGCTGCCCAGGAGGTATTTAAAAAAAGGAGATGTGGCACGTGGGGAAATGGTTTACTGGTGGACTGGGCAGTGCTGGGTTAATGTTTGGACTTGATGATCTTAAAGGTCTTTCCACCCTAAAGGGTTCTGTGATTCTGTGAGGATGTAAAACAGAATTTCATTTCATTGAAGTTCATTATGAAAGTGTTTCCTCTGCACTGCTGTGATATTGAACCTGTGGAATTTCTAACAGCTCCACCTGCCAAGATTTGAAGATTAAGTGTAGCATTGCTCTTAATAAGTTTGTCTCTCGCTCTTTTTGTTTCTCATTCTCTTTTTCCTGCTCTTTCTTGAAACAGAGTAATTTCTGAAAAATCTTCAGCAGTCCTATCTCCATGTAAATTAATACTGTAAATTGTGCTGCTAGTGAGGGTGGAGGGGAGTAGTAAGAGTGGGTGGGGGGAGAGAAGAATTAAAATCATTCCAATAAATGGTTTAATTTATGCCTCAGCAGTTAAGCATGCTCCTGGTTAACAGAAATACCCTTCAGCTACACAGGATTTGGGAGGGTTGGAGGGCACTCATTTGCACATAAATAGCCATTAACTGATAAATTCCCAGAGGTCTCCTGTTGCATGCTAGTGGTTCTGACCTACTTAGCTAGCTTAAATTTGTTTTACAGAATTATTATAATTCCATCCTTGGTACTTAAACTTTGTGATTAATGCATGCCTCACAATACAATTAAAGTATAATTACACAGTTTTACAGTTTGCTATCATGGTGTTATTATTATTACAAAGAGCTGGATTTTGCAAATATTAGAAGAATTAGAGTTCTGATACCCATCACTTTGCTGTTATTAAGTGATTATGTTAAATGGGACCCCTTTATGTCTGAAGAATGAAGTGGAGAGAGGGGAATCATTAACTAGCACATCAGATGGTTTCTAAGTGATTGAGGAAGAGATGTGTGGTGAGTTTTTTACACATCTGTAGATGATAGGTGCAAATACCTTTTGTTCCTCTTTGCCAGCTGCCTATGACATGCTCTAGGACATCTGTGCTGTAGTGCTTGAAAAAGTTTCGTACTAAACATCTCTGTAACTTGTTAAAAATCATTTGTATGTGTTAAACTTTGATTTTATTCTACTTCATTGAATCTTTTTATTACAATAACTTTTTTCCATGCTCTTAGGAAAACATGAGCAGCCAGATACAGCTGTTCAATAGATCTGTGCAGTGTAGAGTAGGGCGTGCCTGCAAGGATGATACAGATCTTTCTCTTGTGCTCTGTAAACCTGGAGCAGTTCTCTGTGAGGGATCTTCCTGACTTTTCAGTTTGTGCATGAATGTGCTGCATATTTACACTGGCTGCAAATAACAATAAGTCACAAACACTGCTGTTTTTACCTTAACTGTAAGCGTTACCTGGCCTTCATTTTTTTTCAGGCCAAACTTTTTTTCTCTGGCTACTACTCATTCCTCAAGGAGTGATCCAAGAATCAGTAATGTTACTTGTATATGACCTAAAAACATTGCTGCTGTGGTGCATAATTCCTGTTACATCAATTTTCTTTTTTTTTTTTCCAGTGCACCTGTTTCAGAAAACTTAAGTCTTTACATTAATGATTAATATAATTAGCAATTAAAAGGACTGGAAAATATTTTTAATCATGTTTTCCGTATTCCATTGTAAATAAAAATATAATTTTACTTTGTTTATCTATGAATATGTGCTATATTGCAGAGTTCACTGGTGGGAAATGGATCAGTTGATGCATTTTCTGAATTACACATTCTGTTCTTCTAAAGCTCTAAGGTTATACTATAATATTTTTTATCTATAATTGCAACTGGAGTGAAAACGCCAAATGTGATACAGAAATCAAATGTTGCACCTTCTAGTCTTATTTGATCCAGTGCCTTGGTTTTCATTTTTGCTTAGTTTAAAAAAGACTTGTTTCTTATGTGGTTTTCCAGTTTTCCTAAGTTGTGCTATTCATTTCTTCAACAATGAAAATATTTCTTCTTTTTAATTCAAGAGAACACAAAGAGTAAAAGGCAAATAGAATTTCTTTCTTAGAATTATTGCTTTCACATCTGTATTTTTTTTGTCTGTATTTATGCTGCTACAATGATATAATCTGTACTTTTGCTGTTATCATTTGAGCTCAGAAAACATTGGTCATTATTACTGATGCATGGAAGCATTCAAACAGGTAGCCAGTAATTATGCTTGGAAGAGTGTACTATATTTCAAGGCTTCCTACTTGAATATTCGCGAATTGGTTTTATTTCTAGTCTTTAAAAAAAATACTGCAGTGGAGTGGTTTAAATCATTTTCATGTGGCACTGCAAAAATGCAAAGGCACATTACCAGAAAGAAATGGTCAGCAATAAGAGCTGTTTTGCAAAGTTGGCTTGCACCAGCTACAACACTGTGTGGAGAAAACGGTTATCCTGTAATAATAAGACTAATGAATTCAGAAATCCATTGATTGAACTGGCTCTGGGTAGATTATGTGCAGGCTTGCTTCAAGGAGAGGAATTTATGAAATGTTTGCCGCATCCAGCAAGCACTGCTGCTATAATACAGCTGCCTCCTCAGTGGTTTGCTTTGATCCTGTGGAATGAAAGGACAGGAGGATCAGCTCAGGTCTAAATGAGATTACAGCTGGTTCGGCAGCTTATCTGGTCTAATGCCAACTAGTGTGGCTTTGCACGTCCTAAGGGGTTTACAACAGAAACTGTTTATTGAGTATCATCGGTTTACTCAACACAAGCAGGCTAATCCTTCCCAGCCTCAGCATGTTGTAGGATTGTGTATGAGCCAAACCAAAAGCTGGTGCAGCCAGGGCCTCCAGAGCCCTTTGTCTCGCTTCATATTGATTTTTTTACCTGTGTTAAAGACAGTAAAAAATAAAACCAATAACCAGCCCTATTGTGAGCAAAAGGTTAATCTGACCTAAAAATCTTACAAAAGCATCTTTTAACCCTAGAAGGGATGGTAGCCTTTCTCTGACTTGTCACTCAAGGGATTTTCTAGTTTAGGGCTTTGAAGAGCAAAATAGGAAAAACAGCTGCAACATTTAACTCTGTGTCTTAAAGTTGTCTCTGAATTCTTTCAGTAGCTGCATAGAAAACTTTTAAAGTTATTTGTGACATTATTATCAATGTGCTGTCTATCTGTGGTAGGTGATGCTGCATGGCAAGGACATGACATGCTGAACATAGGCAGAGTACTAGGAGCTGGTAGGTGTCCCAGGGATTATGCTGTTTTTTCACTATAGTGGTTTTTATGTAAAAAAAAAATCAGAAAGCACCTTCATCAGCTACTTTCTCAGTGAAAAAACAAATATTGCAAACTAGACAAGTGCATCTTAAGAAATTAAGTAACAAACAGGCACATAAAATCAGAATGTTTTAAAAAATTATGTGCTGCAAGTTTTTAAACAACATCTCTGTCTGTTTTGATATTAAATACAGTACAATATTGCAAAACCAGCACAATTTAATGCAATCCTATTTTATCGAGCATATTTTCTATCTGAGGTGAGTCTTTTGGAAGGCATTACAGCATGTATCGTTATAATCAAATGTTTTTTATAGTATAGAAAACTATTAGATTAAGCTTCAGGAAGCCTTGCACAGTAGTAGCAATACACTCAGACTGAAAAGAAACATGGTAAGTTATCAAACCTGCATTGTTGGAATTATTGCTAAATACTTTTTGTATATTATTGGGAGTAATTAAATTGCTTTTGCCATGATGCGGAAAAGAGAATTTGTTGGCACACCTGTTTGTCAATTGCATGTGACAGACTTAAGCTGGAAACTGTTTGAAGGCTGTTGATTTCTATGTAAAAGATGACAATAACTTGAGGAACTATGAATAGCTCTTTTCTGTTTACTTCACCTAATTGGAATGAATGTCTCTTTAAGCTATATGTAAGCAAAGACATTACCATGGACACCATAGAAGCATTAGGAGTGTTTTGTGGAGAAATTGCTAAAAATGTAAAAGATAAATGTGAGCTTTAATAATACTTAAGCCTAATGGATAAGATGTGGACAACTTTCAAATGTAGTAATTGTTCATTTACTTGTACTCTATCAAATCTGGTCTTAAAGCAATAGGTTGCTCTCATGTAGTGTTACACTTTAGCATGTTTGAATATAAAAACTATTGTCGATGATGGCTTAAAGTCTGTTCAATCATCTGAACAGTGCAAATCACAGCATTTTGTCAGACTGTGAGAAGTTTTGCCTGGATAATGCTTCCCACACACACGGGTCGCAAGATAAATTATGCACACAGTTTTGCAGTGTAGCTGGTGCTGGAAGTTAAATGGATGCCCAGTGGTAGAACTTGTAAAACATTTTCCTGTTATCACTACCAGGCGGAATTGATATTGTTGATGGTACCTTGGATCTAATAAACAATCAGTTTTAACAGTGATTTTTACTGTGTTTCAAAAGGGATGATGATACGCGTTTAGCAAGCCTGCCATTCTCCCTGGATGACAGATTAGCTCTACTGTTTGTATTACCCAGTATTGGGAGCAATGTTAGTACAGGATGTTTTGTACCCAAAGTAATCACCTCCACTAAAAACACATATTGCATGAACAGCGTCCTTTCCTGCGACAGATACTCCATAAGGAACAAAATTGATTTTGCAGGAAGGAAATGAAATACTTTGGTTTGGAATTTGGAAACTAGTTCATTGTCTTGAGTACAAGTTTCCCTGCCTTCCAAAATCTGTTTTTTCTCTTGAGAGGAAGATTTTCCTAAACCACTTCCAGTGTATGACTCCGAGCAGCTTGCTAGAGTATCCATCTGCATATGGGTTTTGGTTTTTCGAAAAGACAGCTAGAGAAGCTGGAGCAAGAGAGTTTCATTTCAGAAAAGAAAAACTTTATTTGAACTACAGTTCCTCTCTCTGTTACAGTCTTGTTTTAAATTAAGAGTATTTTTGAAGTATTTTTCAGGCTTCCTGCCTTAAAGATGATTGTGGGGTAATACTGACAGTGTTACAGGTGTAATGGTAAGATAGGTCTGTTACTGGAAATTATTTCAGAATGTCTGAAGAGACGACTGTGGGTAGTAGTACTTCTGGTTGGTTTGTTTTCAGTATTTGGTTTAGTATTTAATATTTTGATACTCTCCTCAGGACTTTGTGCAGTTATCCTCAGAGTCCATTTCACATCTCCTGATCCCATCAGAAAATTTTAGCTGAGGCGGCACCAACTCAGCATATGAATATCTGCAACCAGAATAACAATGTTACCAATTTGTCTTTGCTTCTTTGTACTTGAGCCTGGGTGAGGGCCTGCTCAATGAGAGAAACTGCATTTTTAAAGCTGTGCTAGATAATGGAAGACATTGGAGAAGTTGTCCTCGGTGAATGTTTCGCGCAATTTGTTGAACTTTGAATATTTTTCAAAAATTTTTTTATAGCATGGCTAAAAAGAATTTTAATGATCTTTACATAGCCAAATTTTGCCGTCGCATTTCTAAGATTGTAAACTCTTTCAAAATGATCTGTATTCTTTTGATATATTTGAATGAAACTGTGAGCTGAAAGAGAGATCCACTTTAGTACAGTGTATAGGTGTCTCTTCCCTGGTGTGAGGAGTCTGTCAGCACTGGGAGTCTGATTAACTACTGGGGTCTGAATTGTAAGAAATTATCTGTTTAGGGTCAACCTTTAAGCTTTAATTTTTATTTAAGCCATCTGTACTTTGCAACAAATTACTTTTAAAAGTGTAAACAATACTTTAGAGAAGAGATGAACCTGTCGCATCATTATAGTTCTCTGTCAGCTGCTGCTGGTTTCAGTGTCCCATGGAAGAGCTAAAGGCAAGATTTTGGAAATTACTATACCTAAAACTGGATTTCAGTGCTGGCCTTTCAGCACCATTACTTAGCATTCCAGTCACACTATATAGTTATTGTTTCTCATGAATTTTTTTCTGAGAAAAAAAGACAGTAAGGAATTGGTAAAAAAGACTTAGGTTGTAAAAATTCAGAAAATATGTTGTATCTGAGTTTGGGCTGTTGTGTAGCTATAGACAGCTACATTTCATTGCCCTCCTGGTGTTCTGCAAGAATACGGTTCAAATAAATTATGTTGTATAAGTAAGCAGCATATTGGGTTCCCAGTAAAAGAAAAGCATTGACATACCAATTTAAGTTGAGCAGAGGATGAACAAGATCATTGGGGGGCAGGAGCAAATGCTCTTACAAGGAGAGACAGAGAAAGATGAGTTTTTCATCCTTAGGAAAGGAGAGTAGTAGGTAAGATAGAATCAGATTCGTCGCAAAGGTTGTAGGAATCAATGGACTGAGATTGTGAGGAAAGAAGTTTTTATTAGAAATAAGGATAACATTTTCACAGGCATTGGAACAAATTTCTAAAACAGGTTGTAGAATTTCCCTCCTTAGTTTATTGAAGATTAGCATTGCTTTGAGTCAAGGGTTGTACCTCCAGGGGTCCTTTCCAAAAAGGGTTTTTTCTGTGACTTTAGCTTTTAATAAAAAATGCACAAAACAAAACCAACAAGTGACAAAATGCAAATGGAAATCCTGTTTAACACAATGTCTAGAGTATGATGAATTTTAGAAGTACTGCTTAAATGGAAGAGTTTTATGAAAGATACCTATTTGCAATCTGCAGTTTGTCTGTTTATTAAGTAACATGGCTTGTAACTTTATAAGCTGTGTTACTGTTACTTTATTAAGTACACAATGGTCCTTGCTTCTCACTTCAGCATTTCGGTTTCTCAGATAATCTGGCATTCTGATTCTCACTATAAATTATATTCATGTATGAGTCATTTTATAGTGATGTGGAAGGTTTCCATATGTCTTCATCGGGGATTTCAGCAAGAAATGTACCCTTGCCACCAAGAATCCTGGTGGCATCCTGTTCTGCAGTAGGCAGAGCATTACCAGCTGGTTCAGGGTGGGAACCTTCCCCTCTGCTCATGGCGAGGCTACAGCTGGGTGTGCTGTGTCTAGTTCTGGGCTGCTCAATACAAGAGAGACATGGGTATATTGATAGGGTTTAGTGGAGAGCTACAGAGATGATTTTGGGACTGGAGCATCTCTTTTGTGAGGAAAGGCTGAGGGAGCCTGGGCTGTTCAGCCTGGACTGGCAAAGGGGGATTTTATCAATAAATAGAACTGTCTGAGGGGAGGGTGCAAAGAGGATGGAGCCAGGCTATTAT
Source organism: Pyrgilauda ruficollis (assembly GCF_017590135.1). Taxonomy (NCBI): domain Eukaryota; kingdom Metazoa; phylum Chordata; class Aves; order Passeriformes; family Passeridae; genus Pyrgilauda; species Pyrgilauda ruficollis. The sequence goes on along the minus strand of NW_024525823.1, from coordinate 2,226,823 downwards.
TGGTGCCCAGTGACAGGACCAGAGGCACAGGTGAGTCCCTCTGAACACCAGCAAACACTTTTATTTTTATTGTGAGGGTGACTGAGCGCTGGTACAGGTTGTCTAGGGACATTGTGGAGTCTCCATACTAGGAACTATTCAAAAGCCATCTGGACGTGGTTGTGGGCAGTCAGCTTCTGCAGGCAAGGAGTTCACTCAGAAGGTCTTGGTGAGGTTGAGTAGATCTTTCTTTTGATTATTTTGAAGGAAGGTACTCTTAACAGGGAACAAATGGTGCTAAACTTATTAGCTGTGACCCTCCAGTCTTTGGTTGTAGCTGTTCTGCTCTGATGGCAAGAAGGAAGAGTCATGGTACCAGCTCTGATGTGTTTTTTTCATATAAATACCTAATAGTTAACACTTTCTGTTCCCTTTGTGGCAGATATTAGCATTTATGTTCCTAATAAAGTCTGAACTTGAATAAATATAACCCAAAGTGATCTGGGCTCCCAGTTCTTTCAAATATAAAATAGCTTGGAAACAAAAAAAAGAAAGAACTTTGGTCTGTGATAACTTAAAGTTACAGAAATGTAATGACAGTTTCTCTGTTCTCTTAAGAAATATTTTGATAAAAGATTACTAGTGGTTTTTTAAACAAAGAACTTAACAAAATCTTCAAAACCAAAAGCTGAAGTGTCTCAAGGCAGATCACAGAACTTCCAATAATTTCTGTAAGCCTTCTCCTTCCCATCAGTGGTGAATGAGTATGTCTTGTGTTTTCCTTTTGAACTCTAATTTTGTGAGGTGACGGAATTTATTGGGGAATTTTGTCGTAATAAAACTAATTGTAATGTTGCAAAAGATTTCTATTCAAAATAAGGCTTTTAAAAAATTGAACTGCAGCTATTTAAGTTCTGTGCTATGGCAATGACTTATAAATATTAAATTTTGTCTAGGTGGGGATTTTGTATATATGTGAACTAAAAAAGGATATTACAACAGCATAGAATAGTATCAATTTCAATGCAGCTTCTTACATTTTTTTCTTTATTTTTCTTTGTTCTTTCAGTGGATTAAAAAACTCTGTGTCTGACCTATACTGAAAGTCTGCTTAGGGAAACTAAATGTCTTTTTATCTCTACTTTTTTTTGTTGTTTCTTCAAAAGAACTGAGCAGGCACCTGTTCAAAGCAACAAGATGACTCCCGTGCCTTGAATAGTGCGGAATCTAGGAGAGACTGCTTGACTGAGATCTGTGAATGGCTAAGCCCTTATGCTAAAATGAGTACCTGGACACTCTCTCCTAGGACTTCAGATTTTGGAACAGCAAAGGGTCACTTTGTGTGCTTGTGCCTTCCAGTTTGTATTTTGCATTATGGACACAAAGGAAACTGCAATCTTAGCATGTGCTTGCATAGTGCAGGAGAGAAGCTAGCATGGCTGAACACCCGTGAAGGTAATGAAGGAAAATTGCAGTTGGGCTCAAATCAGGTGTCTGTTTTTTCCCAACAGTATTCCACAAACTGAAATGTGAACTAGTTGCACTGAATTAACACAGGTTGTGTTGTCTTTGCTGTTCTTGCAACCTTATCTTTTCTAGATGTGATTAGGAAAAGAAAACAGCTCTCTAACACAAATTTGCTAGGGTGGCTGTGGCAGATGTAATATTCCCCCACAGCAGACCTAGAAGAAGCAAGATCAGGCTCTGTTACTTGTCTTTTTTCAGTGATGCAGTTAAACCCACTGAGAAGGGTTAAGGAGAAAGTGCTAAGTAATAGTCTGCAGCTTTAAATGTTTGGCTTTTCTGTACCTTTGTGTTTTAGAGTTGTGTGTCTGTTCTTGTTAATATCTTTACTTTGTCTTTGAGAATGGTAAGGATGTTGGGGATTTCTTGTTCTCCCCATGTATTTTAAAAGTATTAGTGAGCACACACAACATGCTGTCACAGTGAACGCAGGGTTCTCTATTACTGTGCTTAGCTATAGAGAGGATTATATTAAACTCTGTAACCTTGCTGGAGCACCTCTGTACATTCTGCTGTATTGATAATCTTCACATGATTCAGTTGCAGTTCAAAATATTTTATTCACAGCATTAACACTTTCAATCCCAGTGAAGATTAGAATCTTTTGTATCAGGAGATGAGTCCCTCAATGGGAAGATAATTTTTCTAATTTTTAAAATTTATTTATTTATTAGTGTGGTCTTGCAACTGTTGCCTCAGACATTTCTTCACTTAGGCATATAGAGGGAATAATCATCAAGCCTAGCCATTCAAAAATGGGTAAAACAATTTATTGATGAATGAATTAGTGATTTGAGGTTCTTACGCTGTTTAATTGTTTACAAAATAGTGAATGCTTTTGGGAAATATATGTGTTCTAAAAGAAATACACAAGTTGGAGTAACTAAGAAAAACATTTCCTAGTGTTTCCCATCCACAAATTATCTATGAATCAGTGGATTGAAGGAGCAACATAAGATTTGTTGACATTTTCTGTCATTAATGCAGGCCTACTAATGAACAGCTTTCCTCTAAAATCTGATGTTAAATGCATAGAAAAATAATTGGAACTTATTGCCCCATCTTTAATATTACACATTATAAAATCCAAATTTTGGTGACACGTGTACTTCGTGTCTTTAAAGTAAAGAAAGTCCAGTCAGTAGAAAAGAATTCCAAGTTTGAATTCCTTTACTTTGTCCTTGATTATATTATATGCTAGTTCTTTTCCAAATCCTTGCTGTTTCTTGTAATTTAGTGGGAGTTGCTTCAGGTAAACTGCTGACCCATTTCTCCATTTATATAAGACTTCCATCAAGCAATCAGTGGAAAGTTCTTGTGTTTATATGGAGTATTCATTTGGATCCCATGGTTATGTCATCTCTTTGGCCTGCATCATTGCAAGTCTTACTGAGGATCCAAGTCTCTCTTCTATTGTAAGTGCATGGGGTAAAAGGTCACTGCAGGAAGAATGGGGTAAAAGAAGTTGTATAATATAGTAGGGAGAACTGTCTCTGCTTGACACTTCATTTGTGTATTTTTTTTTCTTTCTTAGTTAAATCCTACAGAATTTGCTGTGTGCTCATTTCCCTCTTTGAGGAATAGCCACATTTCTTGCTGCAATTTCATGAGTTTAAAAATACCATCTTCTTTTATTCTCGTGTCTCTGCCAAGTCTATAGGTGATATCTTGGGAACTTGCACTGCTCTTCAGTGAAGGGCAGGAATATTTGGGCTAGTACCACTTTGGTCTTTGTGCAAACTTCTGCCATCCAGTAGGAAAAAAGTAAAGGAGTATATATGAATTACACCTAGATTTTGAGTCTTTGTCACACCAATGTGCAGTTTCCTTCTAAAAGTCCAGAAGGTGAATTCCCAAAGAATATTTGAAGTTTCAAGGCTTTGCTGTGTTTAGAAATGTTGCAGTTTGACAAACTAACATGCCTTACTCTGAATGCTTGGTTTGAAAATTTTGAAGAGGATTAGGTCATGGCTGCTTTTGCCACTTTTAGTGATTCCTTGATTGGGAAGATCATTTAATCAGTGAGAACTTAGCTGGTTATGTATCATGGCACACTATTGTTTTCATATTGCTGTGGAAAAAATGACTGTCTTAAAAACCTGAGACTTCAGTTCTGTTTTTTTCTGTGGTACATACTGTTTGCTCTGTTACATCCAAATATAAATAATTCAGTGAAGAACATAAATCTAGCAAATTCACCTGTATTAGTTTCAGACAGAGCCCCATTTCTTGAATTGTATTTCTGTAAAGAAGTAGCAGTTAAGTTGTGTATTAAAAAATTTAGGAACTTGGACTTAAAATTTGAATAGTGTGCTATTTGTGTATTATGGGATCAGTTGCAATGGTTATGTTTTGTGGGGGAGTTTTTTGTTTGCTTTGTTTTGTTTTTAGTGTAACCTTAAAGTCAGAAAACTATATATACTGGTTTTGATTTACTTTTAATTTTATGTCAAAATGTAATCAATTGCTTTTAATTGTGTAGTCCATAGACTGATTTGCAGAAAATGCATGAAACAAGCAAAAGAAATTAAAAGTAGTAAAAAAAACCTGCTTATGAGAATATTAAAAAAATCATAAGCACTAGATTCCTTATCTGTTGGTAGTGTAATTCATTAATTACTACATCTTGCATCATCTGTTTTAACACCCTCTCAGGTAATGTAAGAAAATATTACTGCCATACTTCACTATAACATGTAAAGGGATCTGAAACATTTTCTCCTCTCTTCCCTAAGGTTTAGTGAATATTTCAAGTAATGTCTGAGAAATTAAATTTGGCCCTAGTCTTCAAATCAGCAGAAGGAAAAAAGTAGTTGTTTAAAGTAGATAACTTCTTAAAATTCATATATCTTCAAAGAGCTTTACGTAATTTCCTGAACAGGTTTAGTTATGAGTAAGGATCATTTTGTTGAAGGCATTTTCTGTTGGTATTATTTAATTTGGGAAGGTGACCCTGAGCTAAATTGCAGTGTGTAATTTGAATGCCCATGGGCTGCCCTTCATTGGCTTGATTGGGAGAGATTATCTGGATTTCTAATATACTTTAATTACTCTGCTTATATAAATTGTCACATTAGAATCTTCTTAACTGTTGAGTCTGTTCTGTCAATGATTCACTAACAATAGGAATACCATAGGCTCTTCCACTGAGATTTGAAGATTTATACCACCAATGAAAGAACTGGATTGGCTCTATTTAAACCTGCTGTATCTTCAGTAGGAAAGAGTATGTGATCTGCTTCTACACAGACAATGATTGATGTGTGGTGAATTGAAAGGATCTGTAGCTTTTTTTATTTTGTTAAAAGGCATTTTTTCAATTAAGGCAACACAATGCAAAATATGTTTAAGATGTTTGGGGGTGATGTATTCCTAATGTGCGTGTGGCAAAAAACCGAACAAACACAGTCTGAGTAGGAGTTTAGGGTGGAGGAAGGTAGAGTGTCTTTTAGCAATGGTTAGCTAAGGTTTTACAGGGAAGCAGTAGTAATTGAAATCATAGAATGGGTTGGAAGGGACCACAGTGGAGTCATCTGGTCCAACCTCCCTGCTCTACCAGGATCATCATAGAGCTTATGGCACAGGATTGTGTGCAGGCAGCTCTTGAATATCCCCAGTGCGGGAGACTCCACAACCTGTCTGGGCAACCTGATTCAGTGTTCAGTCACCCATACAATAAGAAAGTTCTTCCTCATGTTAAGGTGGAATTTTCTGTGCATCAGTTTCTTTCTACAGTGTTGTGGTGATGTTGGCTTCTTTTGACCTTTTATTTCTGGCTATCTCTCTGCCTTGACAGCTCTGTTCAGGTGAGCTTAAAGGTTACCAGCATTTGGAAGAACCCTGCTCTCAAATGGTGTAGGCGTCTTCCAGGATACAATGGTCTGATGACCTACAGTAATAGGTCCAGCTCACCAGCAGCTCATTTGACACATGTAGTATATGGGTCTTGTATAACTAACCGCTCTTGCCTCCTCTCTGGAATTTTGTCTCCTGTTAACCTACAGAAAATGTAAAGAATTGAATCAGCATGTGTCTGGTGGGCCGAGAGACATTTGATTTAGTGTCATGAAAACACAAATATGTGCGTTTGGAACCACTTGTAGAGCCCAGCTGCTGAAGATGTGTGCTTAAGTGTCTGGGGGTTTTGTTTTGTTTTGTTGTTTGTTTGTAATTTAAATCACAAGCAGCAGCTGGAGTGATGATATCTGCTCTCTAGTGATTCGTATGTAGTACTGGGAGAGAAGTGTGTCATAGGCTTCATTCCTTATTCTGGGATTTCACATTTTTATCCAGTAACTGACTTAATGTAGAACTCACAATCAAAAGCAGAGCTCAAAATAGTATCAAAACTGGACCCAGCTGCCCTCTAGCCTGATGCTGTGATTCATTGGCTGCTACATAAAGAAAAGTGTATTCTGTGTTTGAAAATACAAATAGCTCCTGCTGCACCTTATGCAACCTGCCTGGTTTTTTCGGTGTGGCTTAGTCGTGATCAAATTTCTGGGCCCCTGTAGACAGAGATTGAATCAGATGCTCAGCTCAAGGCTTTTGTTTAGATTAGTTGCAGGCATCTAGGGAACTTTTGGTCAAAAGAGGGTGATCTGACTAAGTGAGCAGTTTGGGAATTATTCAAGAGTCGGCTATCTTTTTAACCATTACATGCTTGTATCCCTTTGGATCTCATCCAACATCTAAGAGACATCACTTTGTATTTGCTTCATGTTGTTCCTGATGAGGGCCTGCTGTAGCACTGATACTAATGGTGTTCTATAAGTCCGCTATAAAGGACTTAAGTGCCATGAATGAATTTAAGCATTTGATAAAAGTCCTATATATTAGAGTTCTGAGAAACATGCCTCTTCCCTTGTTAGCCCTCCCTACTCCATTGCATAAGTCAGTAATCATCATACACATTCATAACCAGGCATGTTATTTGGGCTTCCTTTTTTGAGTAAACATTTAAGCAAATGATTTATTGAAGCAAATTAAAATGAAGGGTGAACACTAAAGCATCATTTAATAAATACTGAACTGATAGGGATAAGTAGATGTTTGATAATACTGTGTCATGATTTTTCCACTTCTGCTTACACACTCTGTTGTATAGCAGTACAGCTCTGTGGTGGTGGTGCTATTGTTATGGCTTACACAGTGCTGACACATTATGAACTGTGGCATCTTTTTCCAAATGTTTCTTTTAATGGATGGGAAAATGTGGGTTTGGTCTTAAGTTTCTTATCTTGCTTTGCTTTTTGAAATGTAGTTTTTAATTCCACAAATTAAAATTTGTGAGGTGAAAATTCTGTGCACTTTTGAGAGTTCCTGCTGTAGTCATACCAGTCTCAATGTATTGGGTGCTATATAAAGGGATACAAAAAAATAAACTGTATCCCAGAGAGCTTAGAAACAGATTTAAAAGAAGGCTTGGATTTTGGAATCAGACTCGGGTAGAATTTAGTCACTTTGCTTCATGCATGTCTCACTGAAACAGACTGAATATGGAAGTGTCTGACAGATGTAGATGACTCCATTTTAAGCACCCAGCTTCCCTAGGTACCAAAACGTGTGCCCAGAGACATTAAGGCTGTTTTCATAGGCCTTAGCTGTTTAGCATCCAGCTTAGGCACATTGAGGCTATAAAGTAGATGTTCTAGCATTTAACATTCTTGTAAGCATGCTGTCAGTGCCCTTACTAAACATGCTGATAACCAGGAGTTCAGTGCAGAGCTCTGCCACTTGGCACACCTGCATTCATAACTGGGGCCAAGAGAAAGGAGGTTCACCTTTTCACCCATTAGTTTTCACCCATTAGGTCAGATACTCACAATCATTCACCAGTGAAAAGAAAGCCAAAAGCCTTTGTCATGAGATGCCTGAAACCCACATATGTGACTTGCCACCACTTTCTGAGCTGTACCACCATGCAGTTAGTGTGCCTTTTCTGTGGATCCAGATCCATTTCTTCTGCATTTGTAAGAGGTAGGATCCTAGTTTGTTACTTGTATCTTGGCACAGTGCTATGATACTGAATTGAAAGCAGACTTGAACCTAGATGCAACCATTTTGGTTTTGTCTTTTTGAGTGCCAGTACTACAGTTCAGACTAAAACTAGTTTTTGTTTTTTAATGTTTTAGAAAATTCTGTATAAAAGTATTTAACTCACTCTAAAAGTGTGTTTTCCTTTACACTTTGTGTGATGTTTTATGATATTGGAATAGTTGTGATTCAGAAATGTTACATGTATTTAGTGTTAATTGCATATTTGAAGCACAGACAAAAAATAAATAAATGCCTGTGAACAGATTACTAAGTAGAAGTTGAACTGTGTGTTAACATAGGAGTTGGTATCCACAGGCATTAATGAAATAGGTGCTATAGTTGAAATTTTCTGTAACGTGATTAAATGACATAATAGTCATCTAGTTGAATATCATACTGGATTTTCAAAGGTGTATGGAGGGCACACAATGAACGTTTTCAGCTTAATCTTGGATAGATTTAATTACTGGAAATGTGTGTGGCTTCTGCTGATACCTTGCTTGTAGTTCTGGTCATCGTAAATAGCAGTTCAAGTGGTATGACAGGAAGAAATCAGTAGAGGTATTAAAGAAGTATTGGTGTTTTATGACATTTGAAGAAAGTGAAATTGAATGAGTAGTTTGTAATTAATTCTGCAATGCTCTTTGCTAAATATTGTTCAGTTGCTAAAAGCTGAGTGTACTGCTTGTCAGAGACTGGATGTTTAATGTCTTGTGTCTGGTGGGAGGGGCAGGCCAGGCTAAAGGTGAGGCCGTGCCCTGCTCCACCCCAGGCCCTCCCCAAGCCCTGGTTGAGCTGTCAATCATAGCATCATCCAGGGACCTGAACAGAGGATGGATATGGACCTGTGGGAGCAAGGGCAGAGGAGGCCACAAAGTTGACAAGAGCACTGGAACACCTCCCTTATAAAGGCTGAGAAAGTTGGGGCTGTTCAGCAGGGACAAGGGAAGGTTGTGTGGAGACCTCATGGCAACGTTCCAGTATCTGAAGGGGCCGATGGGGAAGCCAGAGAGGGACTCTGCATCTGTCCTTGTTGTGACAGGACAAGGAGTAATGGTTACAAACTGAAAGAGCGGAAATTTAAGTTCCCTATTAGGAAGAAATTCTTTACTGTTAGGATGGTGAGACACTGGAAAAGGTTGCCTGGAAAAGTTGTGGATGCCCCACGAGTGTTCAAGGCCAGGTTGGATGGGGCTTTGGACAACCTGGTCTAGTGGGAGATGTCCCTGTCCATGGAGGGGTGTGGGACATAGGTCATCTTTCGTGTCCCAGCCAACCGAAACAGTTCTATGATTCCATGAGCTGTATTGGTAATCTTGATGATATAAAAGAGGGAGAATGTCTGGAAGGGAAATCTCAAAATTTAAATATTATGCAAGTTCCGTTGATTTGCAAAGGACACAAAGCACTTACTACCTCTCTTTGAATCTGATTGTGATGGTGCTTTGCTTCCTTTCACTTTGCCTGTTTTTCTGGGGATAGCTGATGACTGTAGTTGAAATTCTATGCATCAAAACCATTCACCATTTTAGAAATACTCATATATCTCTTCCCAGTCTCCCTTGTTTTATCCAAGCGTGTTGGTCCTTCAGGTGGTGGGTTTTAATTATTTATTTGTTTCAACATCAAAAGGTCATTCAGGTCTTTTAAAAAGACTTTCTTGAGCTTAATCTTGACTGTACTGGGCAGCTGAGATTTGTAGATGCTGTGGCTGGCCTGCCTTGGACTGGGAGTTGAGGAGCTGGGAATACTGTCTGTGAGAAAACCAGTGTCTACATTCATAGCCTGTGAGACCCTGAGGGTGGTAAAGCCCCTGGCAATGCTGGTAGGAGAGAGGTCTTCTCTCATGTTGTTCTGAACCCTTGTAGATCAAATTAAATGACATTGCACTAGATCTGGATGCTATTATGCATCCAGTGCAGATTATAGACTAGTAGTGACTTGAAAGTTTCCATTATATAGGCAGGCTGATGAGTTTTGTGTTTTACTCTTCTGGCTTGACCTAAAGTTTGGCTCTGTTTTAGTAATGCAGGCTTGCAAGGGCATATTTTATGATTACAGTATCTACATCCACATAAATGGCTGCAATTCCTTACCCTAGGTGTAGGATATAGAAAATAATCCTGTATGCTACTATTATACCTACACTTCCAGCACAATCCTCATTCAGGTAGCACAAGCATTCCCTTGTTTAATAAACCCAAGGTTTATTTGATCTGCTGGCAAAATGAAAAAAAAAAAAAAAAAAACAAACACATATTTTTTTAAAGAAATAGAGAATTCGTTATTTAAAAGAAGTAAAAACCACACCAAGTTATTACTAATGTAATAAGGCAACTGGTGGTTCCAGAGTTCTTAACAAAATAGAAAATTAAATGTATAAAGTTATAGAAACTGAGTAATGCTTGATGGCATGCTTGTCTAGTGTTAGAAAAAAATAGAAACCTGCATAAAAAGTAAAATTGCATTTATTCATATTTTAGTAGAGTCAAAAAATGTGCTAGTTTGTTGAAGTAGTTGTCTACTTCAGCTGCAGCATATATTGATGCCCCATCAATTCCAAGCATTTACCTTATTGCCAGCATTTGTGTAGGTTACTATGAATAAACATAAATACTGATTTGTACGTGTTGCCCTTCCACTGACACAGAGATATATTACCTTACTTTGGAAGTCTGTGCACCCTTCTACTTTGCATAGATGGCTAAAGGAGATGCAAGGCACCCGTCTTTGGAGAGGCAATTTAGAGGAGAGAAAAAGGTCTTTGTGCAGTTTTACAGTGCAGTCTGGGTGTAAGTAGGGCAGAATTTGGTCCCAGAAGTTTTATTCTCTGCATTATGAGGTATCATGTTTCCTTTCCTAACAAAATGGAACAGAAAAGCCCTTTGCTTTTACTGTTAAACTTTTTCTTTTTGCAATAGACAGAAATAATTTTTTAACTTTTGTCTTTAGACTTGCTTTTACCTTTTCATCATTTGACCTCTACACCTCACTGTTTCTACACCCTTTTTCTTTGTCCTTTTTTTCGATAAGGGGGTGCTCCCAAAGAAGTGTTGCTTGACTTTTTTATGCTAATCTTGCTTCTATTTCAGTTCATGTTGACTTGGAGAATATGCCTTGTAAATAGGAATACCAACTGACATACTGAATATAATCCTCAGTTTCTAAGCATTGATTGTTTTCACAGCATCCTTAAAGGGTAAGCTGTCTCACTATCCAAATATCATGGCTGGGAAACTGAGGCCAACAAAGGCTGTATGATTTATGTGAAGCCACAGAGGGAATAAATGTTGGGTTTAGAATTCCTGGCTTCTGCTCCTGTGTTTGGACTCATGCCATCTCTCAAAGAAATCCTTGATTCCTCCTAATGCTGCATACCTTTCCTTGTCTGTTAAATGTAGCCATCCGAAAAGTAGCTGGTACTCAATTCTCTCTGTCTGTCCTATTGAAACTAATGAATGCCTGCAGGCAGGCATAAGGTATCGTTACCTTTGACAGCCAGTATGTTTTATGTTTTAAATTATGTGTTGGGCAGAATTTTTGGATACTAATTTGATATAATGAGATGCGCTTCTAATATCAACCGTAGTACGGGAAGGCCTTGCAGCCAACCTACTCTTTATTTAAAATTATTCCATTTCAGATGTCCTAATGAGTGCTGTGAGTTGTGTAATTCTTTCATAATTTTCCTCCGTTCCCAGAAGGGAACTAGGAGCTGGAGTTTTTTCTATTTTTGTTTTGGTCTATTTCAAATTAGGGTAAGCATAAAATAAAGATCTAGGGGAAGATTTTTGTGAAACAGTTGCTATTGCAAGAATGGCAGTTAAGAAAAAAACATTGTAGTCTAGAAATGTTAGTGTTAAGGCAATTCTCAATGCCTGTGCGGTTTGCCATTATCTTATAAATATCTTGACTCTGACTTTACAGTGCTGTTTATAGAATTTAATAAAGCAAATGTAATAATGCTGCTTGTGCTTTAATGCACAATCTCAATTGGGTTGACCAGAAGATAAATAGGAACAGGAATGATAGTGCGTTCCTACAGATTGTTTTTAATAAGCATGTTATTTAGTTGATCAGCCTGGTACTGTAATGCCTCCTATCCTGCTCTACCAGACAAATTTATTAATGTCCCCCCCACTCCCATTTCTCAGGGAACATTGATTCCCTGCAGACATATCTCTATTAAACCTCTAGAAAGTCACAACTTCCAAATTAGATTAAGTAGCAGGAATGGTACTAGAAGAATCAAAGAAAATTGAGTGTGTTATTGAATTCATGCCACATTGTCTGAGGAAGGGATGGGAGTTATGTGTAGTGGTAACTTTTGTCTTTACTGTACTAACAAAGCTGTGGGCATTGCTGTCAAACCTAATTGTCTGCAGTGTATCAGGATGAAATGAATCTTTTATCTAAACTCGTACCCAGTGAGTTTGTACAAGTGAGAAGTAGATTTCTGAAGGAAGCTTTACAATTGATCAAAATCATTTACCATTATTTGCTGTACACAACTCAATCCTAAAAATCCTAGTGACAAAAATTTTAAAGAAGCACCTGCCTTTGGATTGGAAGCAGACTTGCTTGTCATGCTAACAGTTGCAAAATGCAGATATTAATTTTAAAGCTGCCAATTTCTCATTTTGATCTGACATATTAAAAAGCATATAATTAATGGTTGACATTAGTAATTAACATTAACTTTATGGTGCTTAATATACCATCATTCATCCATCAAATAACTGGTATGCATAATGTCTTTGCATAAAGGTTTTAATTGCTCAAAATGATCCTTCAGTTCTCAGACTCTACGCTTCAAAGTAGCTGTAAATGCGGTTTAAAAAGATGTGAATTTTTCATTTATTATACGTAAACATTGTTTTTGTTTCTCCCTAGGAGCGTGCACGAACGTGTAAGCCAGGGACCTCAACTGGGAAACACAGCCCCAGACGCACAGCTTCCATTAGTGGCTAAAGAGCACCACCTTGCTGTCGCCAGTGCTCTCTGGAGAAATTTCTTTCCCTACTTGAAGAGCCAGAGAATGTCACAGACGCCGCCTTCCCCACAGCTTGCTGATACAGCTGCAGGTTAGCACTGACCCTGCCTGCGACCTACTGCATTTGGTGCTATTCTCTGGGTCACAAACTTTCAAGGAGTTTGTACTTTGGGATGTTTCTCTTTCCGTGTAGTAACTTAAATGTGTATAAATGAAAAAAGTAGAATCTGTTCTAAATGTTTTTACAGAAGGAAGTATTGTAGTGTTGAATTCCTTAATAGGGTACAAACACGTTGAGAATGCTAAAGGGGTTTGAAGCTATACAAACCTAACTTCTTTTTCACTACTAGTCACAGATTATAATCAACATGCAAGTGTTGTACAATATAAATAAGGATACTGCTCTTCACTATATTCAGAATGTACTTGTTTTTGGAGAAGTTAATTTGTGTTGAACTATTCATAATGGTTGAGATTCAAACTAAATTTTCTAAAATATTTCTCATTTGAAAGCAATTTTTAAAAGGTTGCTTACTTGACTGTTGCTTTTTGACAAACCCTTATGTTTGTGGTCATAAAACTATTTCATGATTCATTCTAATTATTTGTCTTGCTTTACACTGAAGGCTTTTAGTCTTGGAGCACAACATTCCATAAGTGTGTGAACTCCACATGCAACGAGTCAGCTTGGCAGTGAATAGAAAGATATCCCAGTTTGATCTTTCACATCAGTAGCTAACATGGCGTTCTGCAGTTACAATGAAATCTTGTATCCAGTTAACTAAAATTCAGAAGACTGAAACATAAAATATTTTTTCCCATCACGATATGAATTAGATAAAGTTACAAGCTCAGGAGTACTGCGCTGGTAATAGAAAAGCTAAAAGATCCCTTCATTTGAAGCAGCTCTGTGGTAGTTAGGAGGCAGCATTAATGAAAGAGGCAGTGTGCAACAGTAGTGGTCTCACACTGCTGAAACATGTGTGAGAAACAGCAATACAAATCAAAGGAGAAGGTTGTTAATGTCAAAACTTTCATTCATTTCCTACAGTGACATAGATTTTTTTCTATTTTATATTAGCACAGTGAAATAGCAAGAGCAGCAAGCTATTATAAACTCCTGCGAGAAAGAGGGGAGTGCAGTTGTGACCTGCTTTATAGAGATGTGTTAGGTAGCACTGCAGAGACAGGCAAACCTTTCCCATGCTGTTTGAGCTTCTTGCCTTAAGGTTGCAGCCCAGAGGAGAGAGAGCAGCTGTCACAGCTCTCCTGCTCCCCCTGCCAGGCAAGCAGCCTGGGCCTCACAGCACTGTTCTGCCTCCCATTTCTCCCCAGCCTCTCTTATGGCTGATGCTGCAGAACAAGGTGATAATCTGGAAGAAGGCTGGCACAAATTGTTTCCTCACCTAAGGCAGAGCGGGGACTCTGTATGACCTTATTGTTTATTCTGAGGCACATAAGGAAATGGGAAGTCTTTCATGGCTTTAGGTAGTCTGTCCCTGTACTGTTAATTAAAATTATTTTATTGTTGTTTCTAAAAACTAGCCTTTTCTGTCTAACTTACAGTCAGTTTGTCAATGCATGCAGGTTTATATTTATTTGAATTGGAGAATTTGGAAACTAATGAGCCCCTTTTTCATTGCCCTCCAAAGTCAGTTTTCCTGACTCATTTGGTGTTTCTCATTTCCTGTAACCCAATAACTGCTCAGCATTTAAGATTACATCTAATTTCTGAGGTTTTATGCACTTGTCATTTGCAGTATTAATAATGCATTATATTTTTTATTCTGGTACTGTTGGATACAGAATCTACAGTAGACTTCACAGAAACAGCAAAAGGTTATGCTTCATTAAGAAAATTCTGCAGGAAGTACTGCCCCGCTTTCTAGATCTGCAGCAGTTATATGGAGATCCTTTGCAAGAGTAAATTTTTTCTGTAGTGCTTTATTTATACAATAACTTTTGATACATGAAAGTCTTCTAAAAATAGAGAGGTACCAGCTTTTACTGAGTGAATTCTTTCCAGATACAATTTTTCACTGTGAGAAGTGTGTAAAAACAACAAAACAAATAAATAAAACTCAACCCTGTAAAGCACAGTAATACTTAAGTGTACAGGGCAGATATAGTGGATGGAGGTAAGAAAAGGAAGTCAAGAAGATGAAAAAGCGGGTTTTAAGACATTGCAGAGGTGGTAAAACTATGCCTTCAGGATTTATAAACTGTGGTTTTGTGAATCTATTTAAAATTGCATGTGTTAGGATCCATTTTTTCTCCTTTGCCACCCATGTGTCTTGATGATTTACAAACTGCTTGGGATAGAGACTACATTTTTAACGTGGATACAAACAATCACTGTTAGAACAGTTGCCCAGTTTTAATTGAGATTTCTGGTACTTCCAGGCTGCACATTAGTAATTGTAATTAATTTTCAGTACTCTTTGTGGAACAGGGATTATACTGAGAAATTATTAAAATGGTGCCATGTTTTTCTGTCTTTAAAAACAGGTTTTACTCTCTTAGCTTTGGATATACCCAGCAAAGCCCTGTCAGATCTGCAGCCACAGCCTGTTCTGTCAATGATGAGGCTGTTTGGATGGGATGACATGGTGTGGCCTCAGCTGGTGTCAAGATACCTAAGTCATCTAATTGAAAACAGGTGAAAAGTTGTGACTGTTTGTTCTCCCAGTACCTTTTCATCCTTCATTAGGCTTGAGGAAAATCTTGCTTCAGACTGTAATGTTTCATTAAAATAGTCCGTATTCTTTGCATCTTCTCAAAGAGGATCAGCTAGTGCAGATTGCCCAGGACAATACAGTCAAATTTTTATATACCTGAGAAATTTTGTTTTCACTGAATAAGCCTCTGTGAACCTAAGATGGATGGGTGGTGGTTGTTTTTGTTGTGTGCTTTTTTTTTGCCTGCCTTGCCCGCTTCTGAATCAGGTTTTGGAAGCAGGGGAGGTGAGAAATGAGAGAGAAAGAGGGAATATTTCTGTGTTGGACTGTATTTGAAAGTGAAAAATGTTGCACATTTTTAGGGTACATAATGTACTAAGGACAGTAACTGTAAATCAGGATATGGTAAAGATTATTTAAGTGTGATTGACAAAGATGAGGCTATGGCTTTCTTGCAGGGAGGTGTTAGAAAAGGTTGAATTTAGTTCCCTGTGTATCATTTTGGAGCTTGGGAAAGGAGTGTTCAGTCCTCTGCTATATTTCTCTTTTATGATTTTTATAGGGTGAGTTTCATTCAAGGTTGCAGATACCTAGCATGTGCTGAATGAAATAAGAGTTAGGCATATAAATTCCTTTTATAATTTGAATTTTGTAATTTTGACTTTTGTAATTTTTAATTTTGTTCCTCTTTGGGTGAGATAAAAAAAAAAAAAATTTGACTCCTAAACTTGAATTTTGGTATTATTTAGGTTTTAAGGTTAACTATCAATTCTCTTCACTCAGGTAGGTGTTTGAAAGCAGTTACTTAAGTATTTGTCACAATATTCATTAAGCACCTGACCTATTGTTAACAATGTATACATAGATACATTGTTATCCTGGCTCAGCTTCCTTGTGAAAGGACAGAGTGTACCTAAGGTAAGATATTTTTAGTAGAATATAGAGGTATCACTGTTGTCTTGAAAGCACTTTTTTGTAGCATGATTCATGTACTTATTTGCCTTATGCAGTTGTATAGCAAAAGTTACCAAAGTATCTAAGTGCTGGGCTCTTATGACTTCATGGTTACTGTGCTCTGATAATTTTCCCATCAAACATTCTCAGCTAAAAAGTAAAAGTTTTTTTTTTTTTATTCCAATCCTGTTATACCCTGCAAGCTCTGGCAACATTCGTATGAGCTTTGGAATTTCTTATGCAGTAGAGCCTAAACCTTCCTCCCCAGATCCATGTTGTGTAGTGCATGGTAGTGTTATAGCCTGTCCAAACTAACTTTGAGCATGGGAACAAGCTCACTGTTTTAAAAGGACCACCTGCCATGCTTCCAGCAGTTAGTTATTGTTCCTTCCTTTCTAAGGATTAGGAGCATATTCCTAATCTAGGAAGATGCCTAAGTGGCCCACCTACCAGCAAGCAAGAGAAAGAAGCGTGAGACTACAACCGAAAGTGGTTTTGTCAGCCTTTGGGACCAAGCAGACTAGCTGTGTACATCAAGATTGCATGAGACTGAACTTCTTTACATGATACTGCAAGTAGCATTAAGTCCATAGGCAACTTATTTGTTCTCTTTTGGTCCTGGAATTCAGTGTTATTTTTTTTTATTTGCTTTCATTTGGTCTCCTTACTTATTTTGTCAATAGTACTTCAGCAGGGATGTTCAGACAAAATATACACAACAGATATCACTGGTTTTAAGTAAAGGAAGCAGAAAAACCCTTCAACTTCATTAATGTTGTTCAGTGAGAAGTAGAATCCAGTTTGGTTTCCATCTGGACCTTTGCTGACATTCTGTTGTAAGCATGAGTAAAAAATCAGTAGAAAATGGATAGATTTACATGTACACATATCAAGAAAGAGTACACGCATTTTTCATTAAAGTAACCAGGACTGACCAGGGAGGAAGTCTCACAAATAAAAGCTGTAACTATTTTCAAGAAATATCCCTGACCTGAAGCATACATATACCTCATTTGATAGTAATTGGGAACAGAGTGCAGCACACACCTGCTGTCTTTTAGCAAGGAGTTTCTCCAGAATTAATGATGCAAGGTTGATATGCTTGGGAAAAATGACTGCAGCAGCTACTCATGGTGGTGAGGCAAATAAAACTTTGGGAATACAGAGCAGTAGAGTACAGGGACTATGCATTGAGTGACTCTGGTCTGACACCTGACTGGTAGAATAGTAACAATTATTTGAAAGTATATATAGCATGTTTATGTGGGAATGGATGTACCTGTGTGTGTATACATACCTAAATGAATATGTCTGTAACTACTGCCAAGTACAGCAGTTTCCTTTTTCATCTCCAAGGTGCTCTTTTATGTTTCCATTTTGGATCTGTTTTGAAAGTGGCATATCTTTATTTGCTAAAGCAGACCTTCTCTTCTCCATCTTTAATGTAGTTAGAACTAAGCAGACTTCAGAGTAGCGTGGAGCACCTGGGCTGGCTATATATGGAAGGCTGGAGCAGCATGAGCAGTGTCAATATGAAGTTCCAGGCTGATTCAGATAAACTATCTCCAGCATTGTACATTGTCAGTTTAGATAATACAGTCAAATCATCCATTGTTACAGTAAGGCATTTCCCATTGTGTGCATTTTCCTCCCTCTGTTTTTTTTGTAGCCAAAACATATATACATGAGTATATATGCATCTACAGCCAAATGAGACACTCTGTCACCTTTCTGCCTACTTTTATTAGATCTGTGTACCTTTTTTCTTTCTCTTCCACCTACACAGTTCACTGTGTGAAGCTTTTTCTAGCATGGGCTATACATCCTATGAAGCTTTGACAGTACGTTCGTGGTTTCGCTGCGTTTTGCAAATGTTCCTCGATCAACCAAGTGGCGCCTTGGCCAAGACAGATGCTGAGAGAACAGTTGGTAAGTGCTCACATTTCCCTCATGTTTGCAGTAACGGGGCTATATTGCAAAGCTGGCAAACATTTTCAGCTAATTACAAAATGTATTTTTGTTTGTATTCCTTTACTTTTACCTAATTACAAAATGTGTTTCTTTACACTGCTTGTGCTATTTATTGATAGTTTGCCTGCTCTGCATATGACAAATTTATCACAAACAAAGATAAAAGGGCTTGTTTCCTTGGAAGCAAAGAATAAAAACTTGCTCCCAAGGAGACAAGTTATTTTTCCCCCATGGAGAAACTGCTCTAAAAAAATTGAAAATCTGAAGTAAATAGTCAGAAATCATGCTGTGAATGGCCTAAAAGGAAAAAAAAAAAGGGAGGGGTGGAGGAATCTAGCTGCAATTAATTCTCTCCTTTTTTTACACTGGATACTTTGCTTTCTTAGAGCAATACTTCATCCCTTCTTCTAAAACCACTGCATTTGTCATTATCTATAGAACATGTCTTCCAGTCACTATTTCTCATACACATTTTGCAGATTTCAAAAAAAAAAAAGAAACCCATCAGCTTGTTTAGCCGTACTTAAAACTCTTTATTATCTTATAAATTATATCAGAAAAATAACTGGCTTGGAATTATTTTATTTGTCTGGAGAGATGCAGTTGATTGCCAAATACTTGTGTTTTAGATATTTTAAAATAATGCTTCACTTCATGATTTTGGGACTAAATTAAATCGAAAAGCATAACTGTACACTGTATTTACTCATGTGCTCTCTTGTAATAATCAGGAAAAGCCTACATGGAGCAGCTGACGGAAATGACAAGACTGATTTTTAAACTCTCAGAAGTAGAAAACATTCTTTTAAAGGCTAATATTGGACAGTCAGTTTTCAAGCAAGACCCAAAAAATTCTCTTGTCCAGTTCATTAAGGTACTGTACATCTACCCTGTGTTAGTTTCATAGGACAATTTCAGTGAAAAGAGGCTATTTATCAGATTTAGAGTGCTGAAAAAGAAATTACTCACAGGACTCTCATGAGAGACTGATTTATATTTATTTCAGTGTTTTTCATTTCTCAGGCTGTTGGTAGAACTTACAGTGGTCTTCAGACACTCCCTGAGAAATCTGCCATGGTAGCAAAGACTCTGGAGTATTTGGGTGATGTGTTAAAGTACGTAAAACCCTATCTGAAGGCGAAAGGACCTCCAGAAGGTCTGCAGCTTACATACTGGATCATAGGTAATTATTTTACATCTCTTATCTTTTAGAAAGTAGTTTTAAAGAATCAGTAAAATAAATTTATAATACTTCTTTCCCCTCTATACTATCCAGATATATATTTGCTCTATCGTATTTAATGTTTGGAAAGGAAAGTCACCAAGATGCTACAGTTAGATTTTTTTTTTCCAGATTTTCTCTAGATCCTGATGTCTAACCTCCTTGTGCTTCTTGTTTATGGGTTTTTTTTAATTACCTCTGCAAATCAGTATTTTCAAAAGTAAGATGATTTGTATCATTCATTATTGAAAACTACCTGTTCTACCTAAACAAACTCAGAAACAGTGACAAGAGCTGGTTTCTGGCTCTTTAGCTGTAGTGAGGATTGTCATAAGACATAGCAGTTCCTGAAGTTGCAGCAATTTATACCCACAGTGGATCTGCTCTTCCCAGAGAGGGTCATGAGATCTTTTTGTATGAGGTCTCTTATTATTTTCTTCCTCTGCCCACTCATTTTAAACAGAAGTGATGAGCTCTGAGTTCTTCCTGTAGAACATAAAAGTAGGCGTACACCCTTCTGAGAGAATTCCAAGTTTTGAGCCATGTGGATTGAGGCAACATGCAGCTTTGGTGTTAGGTATCCACGCTGTGGGGCATAGCCTGACTCACCAAAGAAAACACTGTATGAGTTGCTTATTTGAATGGGTTTTTTCAGTCACTGTACAGTTAAGGTAGAAGTGAAAGTGCAGCCAAGGAGTCATAGAATTCAGCAAACTGTAGGCAGATTTTGTTAGGGCCAATGTGGAGGGGTAAGGTAGAGTTTAAAACTATGGTTTTAGGGAGTTTAGGAAAAGGTTTTTCACCCGGGGGGGATTGGGCACTGTAACAGGCTCTCCAGGGAAGTGGTCACAGCACCAGCCTTACAGAGTTCAAAAAGTGTTTGGACAATGCTCTTGGGCACATGGTGTGACTTTTGGTGGGTGTCCTGTGCAGGGCTGGGAGTTGGACTTGGTGATCCTTGTGGGTCCCTTTCATCTGAGGATATTCTGTGATAAGCAGTATTATGACAGGCTATATGGTATGTAGTGGAGTTATGTCAGTGGCCAAATTGGCTTAGGTATGTACTTCACTTATTTTTTGGAACTCCTTCTTTGACAAGCACTTTGTGTTTTACTAAAATGCAATTCTAGCATTTATTCATTAAGCGTGGAACCAGTGATAGGGTAGAAAAAGAAGAGTGCTTTAATTATCAATGAATGTGCCAGTCTGACCCACTTACCTTTAAAAACAGAGTAAACCTTACATATCTTAAAATAGAGATAATGATTTGTATGCACACACTGTTTACATCATGATTCTAAGGAGCACAGGGAAAGCATGACCAAGATGCAGAAGGTGCACCAAATGTACTGGAGCTAGAGTTTTTAAAAATAGTAAATTTTTATATTGTGAGATCAGCATACTTTGATACTCAGGATGTATATAAAATTAAACATTTTCAGATACCCAGATGTGAGTTGGAACCTTGGAAAGTAATTTTAGATTGGTGTTTTCCTTTTTAGATTGGTATTGTCCTTTTCCTTCTTTGCAGTAGGAAACGATTAATCTTCAGTCATGCTGTTGTGTGCAAGAAAATGTCCTTTCTTTTTATTTGAGAAAACATAAAGAAGGTTTAAAAGAAAAAAATATTCAAGTGTATTTCAATTACTGCTTCACATTCTGTGGGCTTGTTAAATTATAAGGACAAAGCACAAAACTTAACAAATCTAAACACCTCCTGTCTGAAGTCAGATTGTGTCTTGTACTGTCCCATACATCACAGCAGTGATAATAGAGGGAGTACTTTGAGCTGGAATGACCATGTTTCTTTCAAAGCAGGAAGCTTAGACAACATTATTAGAAGTATTGTTAGGTGATCGTTCTCTTTCTCTATGATTGATCATTGTGTTTTCTTTCACTCCACAAGATTAATGTTGTTTTGCGTTGTTTTTAGAGATGATAATGAATGACTTTTATAGATTAATAATATCTTGTAACAGCCTACTTTTGATTTTCCATTATTTTCAAAGCCTTAAACATGCTTCCTCGGGATATTCCTGTATTTTCAACCCAGAAAACTTCTTGCCTCTAATAAAATGTAAAGTTGAAAATGTCTACATAAGAATCTTGTTTTATTTAATGTGTGTTTTGTGTATTAACACTTCTGAGTATGGAGTTAGTTTTTCAAGAAAAATTACACCTCGTCTGCAATAAAGATGTTTTTCAAAGCTGGGGTATTTACACATCAACACCTTTTTACTTTTTTTTTTGAAAGTCAAAAGAACAATCTTAAAACTGGCTCAAAGCTGAGCAAGTGATACATTATTGTGCTGAAAACAAGAAAGATGTTCTCTGAGGCTCTCAGTTTGTGAACTGAGAGCCCACAAAGACCTGGCAAGACTTAATGGAGTTGGCTACCCCTCATTCTTCTTAGTCTTCTGAAATTAAATGCAGTTTGAAGGATATTTAATGTTTTGCTAACATTAAATTGCTGTGTGAGTAGTTGCTGATGTGGTGTTGCCACAGTGGTGTTAGACAAATGTAAAGGGAAGGCAAAAGCAGCATTTCTCTGCAAAAGGGATGAATGCACACAGCAAGGTGAATGTTCAAGTGCACGTGTGCTGATTGCAGTACGGTTATGGATCAAGTTTAATTAAGTTACCTGCAGGGATCTAAGACTCATCTTATCTTTAGCATTACTGTACTTTTCCTAAAGCATCTTCACTTGCCTAAAAACTTCTAACTGTGTTGTGTTGAATCAATATAGTATTTTGTTTTGATGAACTGTAAATGGACTTTTGAGTTGTTTTGACTGGGATTTTTTAACAAGATGCCATGGAATGAGTACATAGGAGTGAGACAATTCAGTTGCTTTTGCTACACTCAGATTATCTAATTTAGCATAATTGCTTCCTAAGATTGTCTTAATTTTTTTTCTAACTGTAAATTGGTTTGGGATTTTTTGAATTTTTTTCAACAGGATGTCTGGTGAAGTTCTGTGCACCAATACTGGCTACTTCCAAGGCACAGCAACTCTTGTTTCGCATTGTGGATTGCTTGCTGCTGCCACACTCTGTGCTCCAGCAGGACAAGGAGCTGCCTGTGGCTTTGCTGTCTGCCATTGAGGAAAGCCTGCCTCTTTATCTCCAGGTAAATATCTCAGCTCTAATATCAGCACACGACTCTTCAGGAAAATATTAATATTGTAGGGGATGTTTTCTTTTTCCCTAGTTGGAACAAACATTGACTGAATTTATTGAAGCAGTAAGAGAAGTTTTTTTCTTCTTATAGAAGTGAAAGGAAAATTGCCACCCATTTGGCTTTCTTCATTGCAGGCAACTGTGCTGTACACTCCAGAGCTTCTGGTCTCATCACTGCATATGGAAAACCTTTAGCCAACCTGCTGGTTACACTGGTCTCCAATGTGGCAGATTTCTCAAACAGTGCATCAAGTAATTATAATATGGAGTGAGAAAATTGTTAAGATGACAGAACAAATATTTTAAATCATCCTTGACTGGGCTAACTATAGATAGTTATAAATGAGATATCCCTCTTTTTTTTTGTTGCTCTTGGGAACAAAATGAAATCCTTGTTGTATTATGCCACTGGTTTGTCTTAATACTTGGAGAATATGTTTTGCTAAATCAGGTTCCTGCTGCTTATTGATTTCATGACTAAAGACTTCTTCCCTATTATTCGTCCTACTCTTCCCTCAGTTACCCTGTCACTCTGAAGCTCTGTAAGGCTTGTTGATGCTGTAGAAAGAGACTAATTTCTGTTGGTGAGAAAGAGAAAAGACTGTATTTTTAAATAAATAAGTTGACATGTTTTTCTTGTAAATCTTTGTCTTTTTTTGCTTACCATTTTCCTTCTCTTTTAGCCTTCATTTTGATTGCAGTCTTAACTCAGTGCTTTGCAGGATTGTATTGTGAAACAATTCAGTGGTGACATTGTAAACATCACTTAAAATTATTAGTTTCAGAAGCAGTTCACTGTGATCGAAGGCATGTTCATATGGAAGTGAATATGGTTATGCAATGCTCTGCACAGTATATTTTGCTTTATTGCTCTGTAGGTATTTTCAGAAGCTGTGTACATGTAGGGCCATCTGGACAATCATATTGGCATGGACTGTGAGTGTCTGTTTGCTAATTTGGTATTTCAGTTGTAGAGCCAGTTTCTCTGGAGCCTGCATAGGCAGATGTAGTCTTCAGCTGAAACAACTTGAGTTGGTTTTGAAGTCTTGAATATTGTATATCCTTGTTTCCTGTTTTATTTGCCAGATTCTGACTTCCAGACCTCACTTTTGTACTTTTCGTCAGTCTGCTGCATTGTCCATGTGCTTTCCAGCTATGCTAGATGATCTTGTGTGACAAAATATTTTAGACAAACACTGCTTCTAGAAAACAAGTAATTCTTTAATTTGATAAACACTTTTGGGGAGAAAAGAGGAGAATTCATGAGTTATTTTTCCTGTTTCAATATGAGCTTTTGTATTTTATTAATAGCTTGTATTTACAAGGTTCCAATATTTTAAGTGTTTAAAAATGCTTCATTTATTCAAAAATACTTCCTTCTCTTTTCTGTAGAAAAGTGGAAAAAGTCCAGTTTAGAATCAACTCAAAACAAAAATATTTCATGATCAGTTTAAAAACAACAACAAAAAAATAACTCTTCTGTGATCATTTGAGATTGAATGGATTCTAGGCACTCTCTGACATCTCAAGTTATTGTTTCACAGTTGGCTTAAAGCTACATTCATTCCCTTTTACCACTGTACACATTCCCATTTAATTTGTTTTAATGATTCTGTGAACAGCAGTTTGTGATTTGAATCAAATAGTAACTAGCCTCAAAAAACAAACAAAGCTCAAAACCCCAATTGGGCGTATCAGAAAAGTGGTAAAACAGTGTGTGGAAGGGAAGGTGGAGAATTCTTTGGGAATAACCACACCTTGACTAACCTCCTCTTGGGTAGCTGCCCTGTGCCTGGTGCTCATTCGTGGAGGTAGAGCACTGGTATTTTAGTGCAGGAGCCTTAATTTACCCTAATGTTAGACAAGCATTGTTCTGTAGATCTGTCCCTTGTCATACTCCAGCTTACCACTTAATCCTTTCACAGTTACATGAAGATAAAGAAACAGGAATTTGGAGACCATGCAAAGCATCTTCCTACACATGCGAGTTCTTTATTCATAGTCAAACTATAAAAGCCCTTGAGTGGAATTTATACTCAGCAGCCTTTCCTTTTTAATTTTTTTTTCTGTAGTCTTCTGAAAAGTTTCAGGCTCCATCTTTTTTTCTTCTTCAGTTCCTACAGTGTAGGCTTTTCTCTTTTTGCTCAAAAAGCTGCTGCGGATCTCAGAAAACATTTTAGTTTTGCTCACAATAACCTGAAAAAACTTCCCTCTTTCCAGAGGTTTTAAGAGCTAATCTTAATGTGGTTTACTTGATCCTTTTTGTGGGTTTTAAAGGGGTTTGAAGTCAGTCCTAGTAGCAGTTTATTTTACGTATCCACTGATGCAGCAATTTTATGAAATCGTATAGAATTCCTGAATATTTTCATCTTTTAGGACAACATACAAAGCTCCCTTTCTTCACACAATGGAGTTTATTACTACACATTTCATCAGAACCAATGGCTGTATTTCACTGTCCTTCAGCACCCCAAACCTACAAATTTGTTTAATATTACACAAGCACACATAACTGTCAAAGGCACTAGTTAAGACTGGATGTTGCATTTCTCTCTCCTCAGTTCAGACTGACTGTTTTTACTTACTATGTTTGTGCTTATATAGAACTTTGTGCTAGAACCCTGCCTTTTGACAGTTTTTGGGCAGCTAGTCTGGTCTCTACTGTACAGAGAGCTTATCAAGTGTTTTTTTTAAACTCAGTCACTGATGCTGCCTTGTTAAAATAGCTTAGCTCTAATGACTTTTAAACTGTTTTTTTGGGTTTTTTATCTTGCCTAAAGGGTTACTGTCTGGGTACTATTTCTTTCACTGCACATCTGTTTTGATAATACCTTATGACCTAAGAAAGATTTTTATTGAGATATAAAAATTGCCCTCAGAATTGTTTGAATGACTGACTTTGGAAAGTAAATCAGGAAGAATGTCAATGAACAGTCCCATTTTACAATTGAATGGGACTGTTCCTCATTATGAGATAGATAGGTATGTAAAATTTAACCGCAGGTACTTCACTACTGCAAAAAGAAGTTTAGTTGATTTGTGTGGTAGTGCATTGCTAAAATCTTCCATAGAAAGTTTCAGACCAATATTGCTCTTGATGGATTTCTTGGAGAATGATTTGGAGGAATTTTAGTATACATTTACCAGTAATATGGGAAAAGACTGAAGCAGTTAAGAAACTTATTTTGGAGAAGAAATATTAGTTTAAATCTATCTTGCAGAATACAGTGTGGGTGCATGGAATAAGGACTGTATATATAAGGACAGGGAAGGTAAGATACCCTGCTTGATTTATCAGTGTTAATTCTATCCAAATACAGAAGATTTGTTGATTTCTGTCTAAATACTGAGAACGGCAAAAGAGCTTCATTCTGAGTAGTGCTTGCCCCATGCACTTCTCAGTGATTTTAATGGCCCTGTGCAGGCTCAGCATTTGTCAGAGATCAGACCTTAAAAGCCCTCCCATGAGCCACATCTGTGGTCCGGTATTTGAGCAACCTTATTAGTACATTTTGTGAATTATACTATGTATTTAATAGGAATTGTACAACATTAATTGGTGGACAGCAGATTTATTCCAACAGCGGGACTTACAGTGTAAGTCATCATTAGGTAGCTTGGCATTTCTGCAGTGAATAGTTCCAGTAATCCACACTAATCGGTTCTTTGCTCTCCACAGGTGATTTACAGATATACAGATAAATCAGAAGAGGCAGCTCTGGCCACAAAAGGTTCCTGCAGTGAACACACACAGGAATCCATTGCCTTACTGCTGAAATGAAGAGCAGATGATGTCATGCTTCACTGCTCCCCTTAAAATGTCCTTTTTTTTTTTATCTTAACCTCAGAAGATGGCTGAAGAGCATAGTTAAAGAAAAGAAAGCAACTCTATCAACCCTTTAAAGTCCATCTGCTTTGTAGGGATTGTCCTGGGGGTCTGATGGGATTGGTTTCAAATCTCTAGTCCAGTTGCATGTGTGTTTCTTTTTTCTCATTTGAATGGTAGCTTCCTTCATCTTGCTTAATTACTGGTGGGATTTAAAGAAGAAATTTCTGTCAGATTACCTTGCAATCACATCCTTGGCCAGCACTACCTAGGATGTTTTGCCATTATAGCTGGAGATTTGCACCTGCTGTGCAGTGTTAGTAATTCATGCCTTGTGCCACTTGGGATATGATGTTGTCAGACCTTATGGAGGTCTGTTGGTGTCTGCACTATGTAAGAAAAGGAGGAGTCCAAAATAAAGAACACAGTTTTGACCTAAAGTCAGTAGGTCTTTTTGTCCAAGAGAGAAATCCAAGTTCTTTTCTAATTTTTTGGGATGCAGTTTCCAAATCAATTTATTTCAGCCCAAAAAACAAAAATGCTTTTATGAAGGATCAGGCTAGGCTTGTTGGTTCACTTTGAAATGAAATTATTAGACCTGCAAAAATTAGTCAGCATTCCCTCGGATATCTGAATTCTAATATTCTTTTTATTTTATTGCAACCATTTAATAAGTCTCGGATCATTCTTAAAAACAGTAACTCTTACTAGTTAATAACTGATGTCTTCTTGATACTGTGTATCATTTGTTGATCCTCAGTTGGTAGAACTGTCTCCTTTTAGCAACTGTCATTGTTAGTTCTTCAGAGGTGCTGCCTTCTTCATGTATTCCTGCAGGTATCCTCTAAGGTTGTGATGTTCTTTGTGTCCCTTTTATCCAATAAATTAATACACTTTGTCATCGATGTCTGCGTTCTTTTAGTGTTAAAACACTAAGAGTCTAGAGTCTTAAGAGTGCCTGGTCTGGTATTTGGATTATGGAATACATTCTGTCTTTTTCTATGAGCTTTACTACAGAAAGCACAGGCAACTCTTCTTTATGCCTACTGCAGTATCTTACTGAAAACATCAAGCACTTAAGTTTACACACTAAATAGTCTGTCATCTCTAACAGTGTCCGAGTCTGCTGCTTGCCCAGAAGTAGCAGACTTCTTTTTTTAAGAATTCTGATACAGTAGCAGGAGGTTTTTCCTACAATAATATACTCTAGGTACACTAAACGAGGGGAAAATCTGAAGTTTTACTCAAAGCTTCAGTTCAGAAGGTGTGGTTTTTATCATTGAGACTTGCCAGAATTATCAAGGAACCCTAAAAGTATGGGAAGTAAAACCCTTAAGCCAAGTCTGCATTCAAGAGAGCCACCAAGTCTTCAGGCACCACATTTCTTTAAATCTCATGTTTCCTGTGGAACCAGAATTGGGAACTCAGCATTTCAAGACTCTCAGCTATGCCTCTGCCCGGGTTTTTTTGGTGTTTATTTTTGGGGTTTTTTTTTTTTTTTTCCCTGAATGTTCTGTCATGTTCACACAGACAGGTATAGATGAAAATGTTTTTGGGGAATCAAAAAATGGGGTTTTTTGACTTCTATACAAAAAGCAACAGAAATACACCTTTTCCATAGCTGAGGAACAAAAAGAGCTTGTCTTGATCTGTTCATTCCTATATTAGGGGCATTAGTTTACCTCAGCAACCATAAATATTCAGACAGATACTCCTCCTATCAAAACTGGAGTCTGGATTGCAATGCTAATGGAAATTTGAAGTACTGTTGAAATTGCTGTCTAGGGAGCTCTGTGCTTGACCTTGTTTTACACCATTATTCTTGTTGGACAAAACTATTGTGAAAACTGAGTTCTCAAGAGGCTTCTGTTTGTGCTGCTGACTGTGACCCTTGAGATAGGAGACCACGGGACCTTTTTATTTTTCTCTTAGTGATTTGTTCTTCTTGCTCTCAGTAGTTGGAGGAGGGGGAAGGAAACAAGGTCTTAACTTTCTCTTATGGGAACCCATTCCAGTAAGAATGTTACTCTTTTTTTCAGGGATAGACCATATATATGTTCCATAACTACAGGTAGAGTTCAGATAAGCACTTTCTGGGCAAGTACTTTCATTATAGATTTTTCTCTGGATCAATAGAGCTTATATTGGATAAATCACAGCAGTTTTAGCCTTATCTTAAACAGAGTTTAAAACCTCCTCTAAATCCCTTATAAATGGTGCCTAATTTACCCTAATTTGTTCCTACTATGAGCAAATCTTTTCTTGTTGGAGCTCAATTCTAAGTGCTCATTTTTCTGCTATATCATTTATACAAAAATTTCACACAGTCCTTTACAAGCAGATGAGGTATTTATTCTTTCTGTCCCATCTTAAATATTACCTGATTAACATAGTTTGTTAGATCATGTGCAGGATTGAAAACAGAAATGAGAAGCTTTTGGGCACAGAAGCTTTTTCAGGTCTGAAATGCCACAATTTTATTTTGAATTTGAAGGGGAGCTTGCATGTCCCAAAGCTTATCTTCCAATGTATTACTGTAGTGAAAGATTTTTCTCTCCTTTGCAAGCTTTGCCTGCCTCTGTCTTCATTTGCAGATCATCATGTCTGCCGCAAATCAGCAATGCTCGTTTGTCAGGCATAGTTACTCTGTGTGCAGCAGTTTACACAGCATGTAGTGAGTGTTTAGCATACAGTTGTTAAAGATTTATTCAACTGTACTGGTAAAAATTTATTTAATTCCTCACTTTCTAAAATTTTCTTCTACAGGGCCTGTCCTTCATATGTTGTCAGTCCCAAACACAGGGTGCCTATTTAAATCAACTCCTTGGGAGCATTATTCGCCATTATTTTGGACGATTCCTGCCTTCCTCCCCGACTGCGGCCGGTGCCGGGCAGCATCCTCTGCTCACTGCTTTAGGCAGCTCCATCACAGCCCCCCAGCTGCTCCGTCTGCGCAAGACCACCTGGCATGTCATAAGGTAAGGACCAGTGGGATATAAAACATCACTTACTCAGGTTTCAGATTCAGATTTCACAAATAGCTCATGAGCTCAGGCCTCTGCTTTCCTCTCAGCTGATGGTGCAGCTCTTGGATGAGCCTGGGAGTTGCTGGGCAGGGAGCAAAGGGAGGACAGTGTTTATATATCAGAAGAGTAAAATTGGAAAGATTTGTGAGAGAGTACTTAAGGATAAAAGTCCTAGACCACAACAAAAAATATTGCTGGAGGTCATGTGAAATGCAAGTCCTTTTCTAGAAAAATTATGCTCCAATAGACATCATCATGTGTGTGTCTCAGGCTGTATTTAGGGGTAGACCGTTGTAGTGCTTAGAGCTGCCAGTTACCTGTGCATGGGGGGCCTTGTTGCTCTCTAAGTGTCAGAGCATACACAGGTGTGCCAGCTGCCCAGGGGACATGGAAAACTGGGGGTGTGGGAACAGGAAGAGAGGCAGGGAGACAGTATTTGTTCACTGCGCTGTCACCACTCGCATGATGTCAACAGCAGCTACAAATCTCTGTTCCTGCTGCTGAGAGGCTGACACTTGTTTTATGTACTGCAGGATAGTGAACAATCTGTACTTTTTTTCCATGTTGGGAAAGGATTTAAACCCCCTCAAATACAGGCCTATATCCACCGTAATTGGATCTTTATTTATTAAAGAGTGGGTATACATGTTGATCAGAAAAAGAATGTCACTGTTGATCTTGGGTAAATATGATAGGCAGTCCTGAAAGTAAAGCCTGTATTATCACCTATTAAGGGAGTCAATTAAGATTTCGCAATCTTAGTTCTGACATGTTTTTGGATACCCAAACTTTGTCATCTTATTAAAGTTATTTTTGAATGTGTGCATGCATATGTGAACATGGGGATTGAGAATGGAAAGTTCTGAAGGTGTAATGGCACTTGGTGATTTTTAAGATGTGAAACATTCCTTAGTGGTCTGGGAAGAATGTGTTGGAACTGAGCAGCACCCTGGTTTGCAAAGTGCTGGGTGGTCATGAGGCAGTCACAGGGTCTGTACACAAATAGGTGCAGTTTGTTTGCCTCTTTGCTGTATGAAAGCAGTGAATGTATTGCTGCTGCAGAGAGGAAAGAGAACCACACCATCAGGATTGTACTATCTGGCTCAGAGAGCTGTTGTAGTGGAAGAACACATAAAAAATTGTGGGAAATTTTCAGAGTAATTAATGAGACAGAAGATTTCAGAGTTGCTAATATTAAAGTACGACAGACCACATGATACAAGAACTGTGAGTGTCACAGCTTTCAATTGCCAAGTCACACCAGTGCTCTGGAGCAGTGCAATGAAGTCACATTTAATTTAAAAGTTGTAGAAGCACTCTTTACTGAGTTTTTAATGAGGATGCTGGTTTTTAATTGATGCATTGCTCAGCCAACATATGTGCCTTGTTTGAGTAGGTAACAGTACCTAATATTAAATATCTTAAAATGTTTTTTTGAAGGTTCTGGGAGTGCTCTTGCTGACTGATGAATAAATGCTGTGTTCTCTTTCACCTGCAAAACTTACTGTCTTCAGATTCCATTAATTTGTCGTGCCAAACCAACAGTAGTTCATATTCTTGTATTCTTTTGTGGAAAATGAACAAATCAATGTGTTAAAATTGAAACACTCCATGTGTGTGATGTTGAAATTTGCTCTTGTTGCAGATTGACAGGTCACCTTTTATCCTCATGCCAGATTTTATATTGGAGATGTTTGTGTTAATTTTGACAGAACAAAATCAGTCATTGGCTGTCCTGTTACAACATACTGTTTACAAAAATCAAATAACAGTACCAGTATAACAGCAGAGCTGTTACCACAAGTATGATTGTGAGTTTGCAAAAGCACATAAAGCTAAATAATGTAATTAATTAACAGCTGTATTATGCATGTTGGTTTAAGATTTTAGAATCTTGATTCCTTCACGAATTCAATTATATTATGAAGCTCCCTTTGTATTTAGCTTTTAATAGTAACACTTGGGTTTTTATCTGTAATTATGATGGCTTTTATTTCTCACTCCTTTCTGAATAGAAGAGTCAGAAGATATCACTGTCCTCTGACAAACTGGGAGTCATTATTACAACTAAGATAAATAGAAGCCATTATTTAAGCCTAGATAAAGACAGAATTCTATGTAATAGGCCTCCTGCTGAAATATCACTGTTATTTTAAGGTATATGGTGCTTGCATTACATGGAATAAAAACCCCAAATCATAGACTTTGTTCTGGCTTGCTTTGTCTTCCCAGGGAAAACTACCTGCAGTTCAAAGGGCATGCTCCACCTCCTCGCTTGGCCTCTGTTCTTGCTTTCATTCTTGAAGTACTTCAGAGAAGCCAGAGCACTGAACTGTGTGACATAGACTTGGTTCTCCCAGCTGTGTTGAAGTGCTTGGTACTGGTTAATGAGCTGCAAGGTGAGCTGTTTGTTTGCTTTATCTCTCCACTCCTGCAAGATTTCTGCACTGCTGAGCATCTTTCATCCCAGTATTTAAGACTCTCAGATGAGGTGAATAAAACAATCTGGCTGGCTAAACTGGATGAGGCTTTTTTTTTTCATTAGCTGGTCTGGGACTTCTGCCTCTCAGGCAGAGAAGTCCTGCCTCATTTAACTCTCTAATGAACTAATCAACTTCTCAGGAATCTGAAGGCATTTCCTTTTTTCCCCACCCTTCCCATATAATCTCCTCCATTAGCAATTGCGGAATTTTTCTACCACCTAAAGTTTTGAGACCAAATAAGACTAGTGTATGTTTTCCCCACAGAGGCATTATAAATGGATTAAAAGTAGCATGTTGCTCTCTGAAGGTATCTTTCTTTCTTCTTTTAGCATGCTTTGTTTTGTAGCAAGAACATCTTGATTTTTAGCTGCTTAAGGAATGAAGCACTCTCTTCACCTCACCATTGTGTAACAAATGTACCTGAGTTCAAAATTTCCATTTCTTGCTGCTAGAGAGGCATTAAGTAAAATTTGGATTCACCTCTGACTTCTCCTGGGAATTTTCTCCTATAAAGTAGTGTTTGATTCTGATCTATAATACTTTCAGGGACAAGATGTGCTTAGGAAATTGGCTCAGTCATCACCAATTTTCTTCCCCTTTTTGCCATCACACCCATATATGCTAAAAGCTGAGTACCCACCTTGCAATGTACCAGGCAATGAGCTGGAAATCCTGTGTTGCTGTAGCCACCAGCTCCCTGCCTGCCTGGACAGGGTTCTGCCACACCCTTCTAGAAAAGTCCTTGCAGCTCAGTTCCATCTTTATAAAGGAAGAGATGTATCTTGCAACTTGGGTATTTATTTGGAAACAATTATTGAGAAAATAGTGGGGGAGGTTGTTGGGTTTTTTAGGGTTTTTTTTTCCCTTAAAAAACAGTTAGGGTACATTTCAGAACAATCTCTACCATTGAAATTATGGAGTAGATCCACACAGCTTCGAGCAGGATATAATGCTGTGACTACCTTTCTTTTGAATCAAATAGGAATGCTTAAAGAATATAAACAGAACTTATATTTAAATAAAACCTCTGTTTCCTCTAAATGTATATCTCTTGGCTTTAACTTTAAAAAAAACATTGTGTATTTAAAAATCTGTTTAAAGGATAATGGTGGTGAAAACAAGACTTTTGCATAAACCCATGACTCATTCTGTTCTTTATAGCCAATCTAAGTGCTCTCACAATCATTTCACTTGCAACAAAGATAGATTAAACCTTTTTTTTCTCATTTAAAGATTTTTGTCTTCATGAAAGACATTCTCCAGATGGTCAGTTCAAGAGCTCTGTGTGAATCTTGTGATTTTTCTTTTGCAGTTAAAAAAATATCTACAGACATTGTACAGTACATGATAGAAGGCTGCCAAGCAGGGTCAGGAGGAGAACATGCCACCCAGCTGACTTCTGTATTTAGGTAACCAGAAAATATGCCAACTGGCAGGAAAGCTGCTGGAAGCCAATTGACAGCAAACATGTTTTCTTAAAATAACTAATTATCCTAGCAGGCTGCATTGTTGTTGTTTATGGTATTTTAGTAATGGTACTTTTGGCACTGGATTTGAACGCAGCTTTGCCAAAAAGCCAGAGCAGAAAAATAGAAGTGAGAGGCATACCTGCTTCCTCATGAATGAGGTACTATTTTGATAGGCATATAGTTTTTCCTGCGATGGGAAAATCTCCTTGGAAAAACTCCTTGGGATTGCTGATGGTGCTGTGAAAGATGTGTGTGCCTAATCTGAAGTGCAGCTAATATTCATATAACAAGCTTAGCTTTTTTTTTATTTGATTTTGTGACAATATAATAGATTATTATAATGTAAATTATCCTTATTTCATAGCTCTGCAAAATGAATCCTGTATCTTGCATGGCTGCAGTAGAAGAGCTGCATGACCTGGTACTCAAAAGACATTCTGCAGACCTTAAGCACTGCTGCTGTATTGGGCTTAGGTCTAGGTGAAAGCCTTGAGAGAGACTCACTGAAAAAAGAATGGGTGTTTGTGGGAATGCCAGTCTATATGTGATACATCAATTTCATTGGATGTGTCATCCTTAGGGTGCTAAGGATGTAATCCGTGAGCCTTCAAGTCCTCAGGTCCTCAGGATGGCAAATGGATGTGCTTCCATCTTATTATCTGCCCTATTTAAGATCCAGGGGAGCTTTTTAAGAAATGCCAACATTGTTCTGCAAATTTGAATCAAAACTCTTGTTTTGTTAGTCTTTTTATTACAATTATTATTTATTAAACAAGAAATATATGGTTTAGTTTCACACGCATTCACACACATTACGAGAAAGGCAGTCCTGGTGAAACAGCAGCAGAATCTGACAAATTACTTGAAAATAAATGTGTGGAATTTTTAGCATTAGGCTTCAAAACCATCATTTGTTTAGAGAAAGTTTTCCAAGTAGAGTATTCCAGTGTAACAATATGAAAATTGCTATGCAGCCAGACTGTTCTGATTAGACTCTACAGTTGTTTGCATATTCTCTGCATCTAGTTTTGACCCTGCATTAAATGCTCCTGTATCCCCCTCAGGCAGTTTATCCAGGACTACACTGCTGTCTATGATCACCGGGTTTTCAGCATCCTGGAAACAGTGGCAGTCTTGGATCAGACTTTAGTTACCAGCCTGATTCCCACAATCACACAGTCTCTGAAGGATTCCGAGCACAAACAAGGCCTTGGAAGAAATGCTGCACAGAGGTTTGATTTTCATTCAATATTATTTTTTACAATGAATAGAAGAGGTTTATTCTGTTGAAAGAAAGCCATGTTAAGACAGCAGCACAGACTCTCAAAAATGAGTGATTTTTAAGTGTTTTCAGCCAGAAATCTCTCTTAACTCAAGCCTTTCATAGTTTTAAGCCATCTATATTTGCTAAATATTTCCAGAGATGTTTTGATACTAGGATCCACAGACCAGAGTAGAATTTTTGTGAAGCCAGGTTGTCTCTACAATGTATGTTGCAAAACAGAATTGGGAATTCCTTACCCAAAGAATTTTCCTGTTAGTCCCTGTTTTAGAGGACTTTATGGGTCATCTGTGAAATTATACTATAGTCAGGTATGGTCTGAGACGCTTGGAAAATAAATACCCCCAACTTAATATCAAGAGCTCTCTCATAATCTAAACTTAGAAGAGTTGTGGGTGTCCAGGATAGGTTGGCTCCAATAGGCACAGCAGGCTCACACTTCCTCTGTTTGCCCCCCAAGAACTCAGGACAGAAATATTTGGCACGTGGATCCATCTGGCCCAAGGAGAAAGTGGCACAGGAGGGGAGCAGCTCTACAGGGAATGGTGGTGCCTGGGTGCAGATGCAGCACTGACCTTTTAGCATCTATGCAAGTACTGCTACAAAACTCCAGGAAGCTCTGCCTCATGTAGCACCTGAGCTAAAAGGGCTCCTCCTGTGAGTGCTGCTCACTGGAAGGCTGCCCATGACCCTCCTGTGGTCTGGGCAGGGAACTGGCCCCAGTGTTAGCATTGCTACACATCCTGGGACTACGCAAAGGGGAGAATCCACTCATGCCTCACACTGGGGAAGTTTTGAGGTGTGTGTTGGCAGGGCCTGGGCTATAAGAAATCCAAAAGACAAGAGTTGTGCAAGAATAACTCGTGAGACACTGAAGGATACTCACAGGATAGTCATCTATCATTTAATGAAAAATGTATTTAATTCATTTGTGATTATATTACGCACTTTTTACTATCCACTACCAACAACTGCATTTGCTTTTATTTAAGAGAATTTGCCCAGGATCAGCCTGATTTACCGTTATATGAAGGATTTCCACACGACCTGCTTTTCATTCTTTGATAATGTGTTCCATAGCTAAAATTTCTGCTTGTTTTTCTTTTGTTAAATACCGTTAATATTGTAACATTCATCCCATTATCTACAAAATGCTGAAAGCACGCAGGTTGTTTGAGCTTCCTGAAATACATGCTTGGAGATTACTGAAGAGCTACATTTCCTTTATGCTCATCACTTAAACCATATGTATTATCTAATCTGTTGCTGATGTTTTCTATTAGTAATTTGTATTTAGAATGTGCTCCATTACCCAGCAGCCTAAGGTGATCCATGAGCATTTTATTGTAAGAACACTAATTTTCTCTCTTCAAAAACACCTGATTTTTCTCTCTTTGGTCCTAGACTCTAAATAACATGATATTAACATATTCAGTGCAATTACTGTAGACATTCAAGTGCAAATCTGTATCTGTAAAAGAAGGTTCAGAAGTTGCATTAAATGCTTATAGTAGTGATGTCCAGTGTTGTAATTGCAAGGAACTAGTATGAAAACTGCAGTTTTGTTTGCTCAAGTTAATATTTCATGACAAAAATAGATAATTAGAAAAGACCTAAATGTCAGAGGCAATACTTTAACAATAATTACATTGTTTGGGTTGGAGAGTATTAGAATGAACTTAAGGTGAAAAGTGTCACCAACACATATGCACTCTTCTGCAAAATCCACTTGAGTGACAGTTCCCTTCTGAATTCCAGGTTTATTTTAAAACAGTCATTGTCCTTGGTTGAGGATGGTGGTCTGAATCTGGTTCAGTCAGTTCAGTTCAGCTTGGGCTGCACCCAAGTGCGAGAGTCTCACATCACTGTGCTGGGGTGAGAGTCACAGGGATTGCTTAGGCAGGAATGAGAGAGCAAACATCATCAAGTCTGAATGCTGGTATTATCTAGGCCTTGGAAACTCCTATTTTTAAATAAGGAACTTGTATTTCACGGCAGTTTACTAAACAAGTAGGCTTCTAAGCAGCTCCACTACACTTCTAGCTGTAAACAGTGCAGTCCCTATTCTTCCTCTGATCTGGCCATGCTAAAGA
Organism: Pyrgilauda ruficollis; assembly: GCF_017590135.1. Taxonomy (NCBI): domain Eukaryota; kingdom Metazoa; phylum Chordata; class Aves; order Passeriformes; family Passeridae; genus Pyrgilauda; species Pyrgilauda ruficollis. The sequence continues at coordinate 2,190,105 of NW_024525823.1, read as the reverse complement.
GTCACAGCAAAAAAGCAGATGAATAGGTGGGGGGAAGTTAAAATGTTTTAATATCTCAGTATCTAAACAATGTGTTTGGGAATTACACACTTTAACTCCTAGAAGGTGTGAGATTATTAAAGTAACATGTTGTATGTTTTGGTTTTTTTCCCCCAACAGAGAAGCCTATAAGAGACTCTTATCACACCTTGCAGAGGCTGGACAAAATGAGATACAAAACCTGGAAAATGAGACAGATCAATAATGTGCTGGTGATTAATCCTTTCCTCTTGGACGTTATGACATTGTTGGTACTTAAAACTACAGATTACGATACACTAGACAAGTTCTTCGTCTTTACAATGGAAATACATGTGTCAATTTTTGTGGTTGCTTTTTCCCCAATTTATGTATTAATTAAAAAAAAAAAAAAAAAAAAAAAAAAAACAAAACTTTGGTATTGTACTATTGTCATGCATTTGAAGATTGACTCAATATCCTGATGAAAAGCAATAGAACAATTGAAAGCTAATTTATTACAGATTCAAATATCTGTATGAACAGAGCCTGTATTGCAACACACAAGACCAGATTTCAAAGAATTTCACAACTTGGTTCACATTGAATGAGACCTGTCCTTCTTAATAGTGTACATTTGAAAATCTTATTCAGTCTGTTCTTAAGAAAATCATAATTTTGTAATTTCTAATTTATTATTTTAGTAGAATGGGAAGAACGTGTGCTCTCTAGTACTCAGCTTGTTGAATGCAGTGCATTCACCAGGGGTTGTGCCAATGTGATAAAGCTTGTGTTAAGAGAGAGCATTTTTTTAATATGTTTATGTTGCACAGAATGTATATAGCTGTCTTTAACTTCCATCTGTATTAAAACATTTCAGTATTTCATATTCCATTGTAAAACCTCTCTGTTTTCTTTTTGGTTAAATAAGAAAGGGCAGGTTTAGATTTCCTGTTCCCTTCCTTTTCCATGCTATGTTCTTAAAATTGATCTGTACTTTCTGGGGGTCCCAATGGTCTTTTAATTAAGTCATGACATTATTAGTTATCCACTTATACTAAGTGTGAAAGGTGGGAGGGAAAAAGAAGAGAGGACAGACTTCTAATTAAAATACTCATAATTTGATGGTAGGCTAGTAATTATTCCTGTTTGCTGGGAAAGTTGGATCTTTCAAATCTTTTGCTGTGTTATGGGTCTTTCCAGGGTGGATCTAGCTCTGCAACTTTTTCTACGTTTTTTTTTTGCTAAAGTGCTCAGGAAACTTTCGTTTAATGGCTGTGGTATCTACACTTTTCACTTCTCTCAATAATCTGAAGCTTTCTGAAAATTTCTGAAGCTACTTACTGGACTTTGGAGTGGGTTTGCCATTAATGGCAACACCAGTGAGCAGGCTCTTACTTTTAAAGTTATTCACATTTTAATTTTACAATGTTAACAGGAAGGAAAAATTATTTTTATGTCTAATAGCTCCACAAAAATCCCTAAAATCTTGTTCAGAGCAGCCTCTCTTTCGTTACAGTAATCTTATCAAGTTGAACTAGATAATCTGCTTGACTAAATCGGCTATCGGTACTTCAGATAATGCAGTAACTAAAAGCCTCTTTAGGCTACTTAATAGTGCAGAACATGGAGGTTCTTTTCATTATGAAAGTAACTTATTGAACTTGCATTGTAGCTTCTTGTAAGCTTATGTACCTGGGAGTTTTATTCATCCCAGGAGGATTCTGCTTCTGAAAAGCTTTTTTGAAAAAAATTAAAAACACCCCTCTCCAGGAGAAATTAATTGAGATGCCTTTTGAAATTTGAGTCCTACCACACAGTAGATCCCAGAACAGATGTCTGACTGTAGTATTACTTCCTGAAAGTAAAAAATGTGATTTTGAAGGATAGCACAGATATTACAATGAAGCACTTAATGATGTGTTTAGTAGGTTATTAAAGACATATTTAATATGCTATCTGTAGTGGCTGGAAGTTTCAGAAAAAGCAACAGGACTTTATGTAAAAGCATAGCAGCTCCTGGCACATGAGAAATTAATTTAAACACTTCGGAAACTATCATTCTTCTTTGTCACAATGTTAATACAAACAGAAACAAGACATTTTGCATCACAGTCATCAACCAGTGCCAAATGGGCAATCTGATGGGTGGTATGGGCATTTGCAGATGTGACTGATAGTACCAATATTAATGAGAGGAAGACTTGCAGAATGCTAGTTTATGGTGACCTACTAAGCATACACCAAACAGCAGTCCAAAACCAGTCAGGAGGAATGAAGAAAATGCTGGTTTAAACTAAAATATAGAAAAACCGAATAGCTAAAATATATATATATATATATCTTATTAGATGCTGTCTGTAAAGAGGCTTCTTAAGGCAATGAACATTATTTAAATTGAACCTTTCTATAGTATTTTACACTGAAAAGGTTGATTTACAAAGGGTAGATTCAGACTAGATATATGAAAGAATTTTTTTTTTTTATTATGAGGATGGTGAAACACTGGGAGAGGTTTCTCAGAGAGCTGGTAGACACACTGTCCCTGGAACCATTAAAGGTCAGGTAAGATGAGGTTCTAAGCAACCTCACTCATTTGAAGATTGCTACTTATTGTAGGGATGTTTTACTTAGAGGATGGCAAGAGTGTCTCCCAGTACGTTGTTTAAAAGTACCACTGCTGCATGGATGAACATTGCCTGCAGCTGTAAATTCTGCAACGGATGGTGAAAAGTCCTGAAAATAAAATTGTAGCTAGAGTACCTAATTCAGAGAAATTTCATCACTCAAACACATCTATATGATGAAAAATTTATAGTATTAAGCTATATTTAATGTTGTGATGGTTTAACCCCAGCCAGCAGCCAAGCCCCACACAGCTGCTCCCCCACCAGTGGGACAGGGAGAGAATTGAAAGGGTAAAAGGTAGGAAACTCCTTGGTTGAGACAAAGACAGTTTAATGGGGAAAGCAAAAGCCATAAATAGGAATTGCATGCAAATAAAGCAAAGCAAGGAATAAATTCACTGCTTCCCCAGGGCAGGCAGGTGCTCAGCCATCTCCAGGACAGCAGGGCCCCATGACACATAACAGTGTAGCACCATAACAGGGGAAGATGAACACCATCACTCCAAACGTGTCTTCCTTCTTCCCCCACTTTACGTACTGAGCATGATGTCACATGCTCTGGAATGTCCCTTTGGTCAGTTTGGGTCACCTGTCCCAGCTGTGTCTCCTCCCAGCCTCCCAAGCATCTCCCTAGCGTGGCGGTATGAGAAGCAGGAAAGGCCTTGGCTCTGTAAGCCCTGCTCAGCAATAACAAAAACATCTCTTATGAAGAAGAAACTTGAGTGAAGAAAATTAACTCCACCCCAGCCAAAACTAGCAGACATCTAATTTATTACTCATAACTATAGAATCACTGTTTGTCAGTGGCGTTTTAACAAAATTTTAAATTTCAGTATGCTTTTTCTTGCCCTCAGTCTGTGACCAGAATGTCCTTTCATTTGGAAATGCTAATACTGTTGATGGGAGACCTGTCTGAAAATGAGCCATCATGATCCTTGCTGGAATTTTCCACACTGATCTCCTTGGCCAGAGTACAGTTCCCAGGATATAAGAGGATGTGTTGTGATGGTTTAACCATCACAACACACATTTTTGCAATGTGTGTGTAGGATATACTAAGTAGCCTTTTTTTCTGCAATGCATAGAATTGAGATCTAAATAGACAGTATTTAATCTTTATATTTTCCCTATTCCAGAATTCAGGATACCAATCACCTCTGACCCATTATCACCTTGTGATATGAAACACATGTCCAGCACATGATGAACAATGGCAGGCAGAGGGAAGACTGGCTTATCTTTTCTTTAGTAACCTTAACAAGATAACATGAAAAAAATACCTTCTGTTCAGAATTCACATGACTTTCTTTAGTCCAACAAAGCTGTCCCTCCGTTTCATAAGAATTTTACATTTGTTATTGTTATTGAAGAGCTGAAACATCCTGATTTTAATTACTCTTTGCTCTCATTTTCAATGGGGAAAAAAAAGGTGGGGGGGAGGGTATGTGTTTTAGTAAAAAAGAGGTTCTGAAATAGAAAAGTTCATATCTTTTATACTGGAATAGAGCAGCAGACCCATGGAAAGAATAAGGTCCTGGCCTATCTGTTGTAATTGGACAGAAGAGGAGCTGCCAATAGCATAAACTGCTTGCTCATCTAAGGAACTTTGATAACTCTGCACTTAAATGCAATATAGTTCCCTCAGGAAACAAAAAAAGGGATTTTACTGCACTCTGGTTTTCCTTCTTTCAGAAGCCTTTTGAAAATTAGGTATGCAATGGGTATTTCCAGTTTAATTATATTTTAGAATTTTTAACTATTACTTAAAACCCAAATTCAGTGTAATCAGCCCATCTGTTAGTAATGGTTATAAAATTATGCTGAAGATTAAAAATCTGATGCAGTGTCAATATGTCCTAGCATAATTAAGCTTGTTTTATGATGAATGACTAGGATATGGCTTTTGTCTACTTGAGCAGCTTTAAAGTGGTAAACCTTTTGCAAGCCTAATGTACAAAGCGCAAAGGTATGTACGTAACAACAACAACAAAAAAAAGCAAAAGCTCAGATCCTCTATTCCTAGATGTGGTATCTTTACAGGCCTTTAGAAATGCCAGCAGAGTAATTCCACATTACAACCAAATTCACTGCATTTGTCAGTCCATCAAACTATCTTGGCTCTACCCTTCTTCTTGCAGAATGACACTAAAACAGGCATTAAAAATGCAAATTTGCTAAATTCATTATTTGTTTTAGAAAGGCCCAGCATGACCTGCATAGGCACCGGTGGAAAAATTAGCACAGCATTTGCTTACATGAATTGAGGGTATTGCTAAAAATACTTATTTTGTTCTTCAGTACTTGAAGCATTGCGTTTTTAGCATTTTAATTCTGGCATTTCTGTGAAACTGCTATATATAAAATCATCTCTATTGGAAAACCATTCTTTATGTGGACACTTTATCCCTTTATAAAGTGTCCTTGGGAGGGGGGAAACCCCTTCATTTTGCAAAAAATAGAACTGCATAAATCCTTTATACACAGTCTATGTGATAAACTTCTTGCAGTCTTCCTCCCCTACAAACTCTGTCTGCAGATGAAGTGTTTTAACCTTGCCCTCTTAATTTATTCTACATTTTAATTCTCAATAAACAGATGCCGCCTCTTTTCGCGCCTGTTTCCACATTGTTCCACATTCTGCCTGGGTTGTTTCTGCATGTGTGAATATTCAATTATCTGTTTCTCCACGATTCTGCAAGTGATGTACTAAATGTCTGTACAGGTTTGGGGGAGGGTAACTGGGGAAGGCAAAATTTAGATGAAAAAGAGTTACAGAAGTTTCAGCTCTTCTGAAAGTAAGGAACTTGGCTCAAAAGCTGCTAAACTAAGAAGAAAATCATAAGCCACAACTAGAAGGCAAAGGATTACAAAAACATTACTGTACAGAAGCAGAACTGCCGCACACTGGCTTATCAAGTGTGAGTGTTCCTTTAGTCAGCACTTGGGTGTGAAATGCTCAAAAGACACCGAAGTGGCAGAAGAGGCTGTGGTGCTGCTGCTGCTTGTGAAGTATATATATTCATATACTTTAATTAAAGCTATATAAAGGATAGAATATTATTCTTTATGGGTGTGGCCTGAAAAAGATCAGAGTACAGCTCTTCAAGATCTTATGGCCCAAAAGTTTTAGGTGCAGATATAAATAGCCTTAATGTGTAAATCTAAGGAATTCAGGGCATAGAACTGCACCCTCTTCCAAACAGGAGTCAGTGACTGCTGCATTATTCACTGGTAAGGACAGCTCTTTCCCTGAAGCAGTAGTGAGTTCTCACTGGTTGTAACTTGGCCCCTTACCTTGCGCACTCCTAGCTGGATAAATTACTTGTGCTGGCATCTGCTCTCCCACTGTGATGATCAGACTGTGACAAAAGAACCAGCAAGCATGGAAATAATATTCTTGTTCTGGACAGCTTTAAGGCTGTGTGGGAAAACTGAGCTAAACTGTGCCAGAGTACCAAAACCAATAGGCTGGATAGGGACGAAAGTTGGGTTCAGAGTTGTATGTCTGCCTAAAATAGTACAAAATTTAGAACATCACAGGTGGATCAGGAGGTCATGCACAGGATTCTGTAACCATGGCAGTTTTAGAAGCCAGAGACATTCAATGGAAGGATGGCAGAGCGAGGACAGGATGATTCAGAAACTTCAGCTCCCCAGGCAGCCTTTGCAGGAGTCCTGCACAGCTGCAGGTGGCAGGTGAAGCCAGCCTTGCTCTCCCATCCTCGCTCCTTCCAGCTGAGACCCCTCAGCCACAGCAGGGTGCTCTCTGCCTGCTCTTTGCGTCCACACTCCTCCCTTTTCTTACCTGGTAATAATTAACGGGGTTCTGCTCATCGGGCAAGGGCTATGAGGCATTTTCTGACTTCAGGTGCAGCAAAGCACCCTCCATCTGTCCTGTAACAAAAGCAGAAAGACCCAGATAGGAAAGTGTGACACAAAAACCTAAATGACTAAGGTTGCTGTGAAAGACCTCTGTAATCAGTGGAGCCTGATGATTAAGAGCCAGAGCAGGATCCTGACACTAATAGGAGCATATGTGTTGTCCTGAGGCTCTGTGGCAGAGGTACCCCTAACCAATATAATGCAATTGCACAGCTGTTTAAAACTGCCATTCACAGTGCAGACAATTGGTGACAACAACCAGAGCAGTAGAAGTGTCTAAAGGGTAGAACAAACATGATAAACAACTTTCTTGCCTTTCAGACCTTGAACCAAGAGGCACATGCTGCTCTGCATAAGGAAGCTGCTCCCCTCTGCTTCTCATACCCAGGCCACTGCTGCCCCTTTCTGCCGCTGCTCAGCAGTCATCCTGATCCATCCTAATCCCTCCCCCTGCTCTCCAGAAGCAGCAGTTTAGAAATGATTCCATAGCTACAGCTGTGGTAAGCTATGAGACTTAGGAATAAAAGTCTCCAAACTGAGACATAGAAAACACACTTTGCACAATTGTCCAGAAGTGCCCTGGGCTTTACAAACAGGAATTGTCAGTTCTGCCCCCAAAACACAAGCAGATGACTCACCTAGTGTGGTACCTCCAGGATGAGACTCAAAGCCCCTGCACACCTTTTGATTATTTTAGCCACCCTTCTCTTGAAAACGAGACATATACTCCATTTTTGTCCCTGAAAACCACACCTAAGTCAAAGTTTGTATACTTGCCTGGCTTGGACCCTGCAGCCCACAAAGGAAAACAATTTCTGTAAATGGACTGTTCAGAGAGTTGTCCCTTGCATGCAGATTTCCAGGAGATCAAACAAATTAAATCAAGAAATTAAAACGTGTCTTGATGTACAGCCTATCCAGCTCCCACGCAGCATAGAGCAAAGTCCTGCCTAGATATAGGTGTGCTTTTTGCACAGAGGGAGATGCTGTTAGCAGCTCGAGCCAGTGTGCCAGGCAAAGACTGTGCAGCTGCAGCTCTGCTCGAGGCAAGGAAAGTGAGGAAGCTCAGCAAAAAAAAAAAACAACAAAAAAAAAAAAAAAAAAACCCAAAACCCAACCAAAAGCAACAAAAACCCAACCATAAAACATTCTAGCCTGAAAAGTACAGAAAAGGAAAGGTGACGTTCCTCCAGTATACTGCCCAGCAGGAGACAGAAATGATAATAAAGTTAACTCCCTGTAATCAGACCCTTAAAAGATAGTTTTGATTAGAAAGCACTGCTCACTGGACAAAGTCAAACCTGTTCCTGTCCAGCAGGCACGGGCTACTGCTGCAGCACATTCCACATGTGGCATTAGCAGGAGCATCAGCAGGAATTTGATAGGTCTGCTCAGGCAGCACAGTGGCAGGGAGTTGATCAGTAGGTAAGGCAGAGAAGTGCAGAGTATCCATAAATCAGAAATAGAGAAAGATTTAATTACATGCTTGGTTAATATTTACAAACATTGACATTTTTGTTCAATATGTAAATAAAACACAGAGATAAGAGACAGGGACTGCAGTAGCCAAGCAAAGCCAAAATACACCAGGTTAGAGTATTTGCTGTGAGCTGGCATATGCCTGGAGAGTGGAATGGAGACACGCTATATAAACTGAAAGAATAAATAAATAAATATTGACATTGTTCTACACCTGTTTAGCCTCTGGAGACCAGTGATTTGTGGGACCATATGTTGGACAAAATGAGACTGTTCATTGATAATTGTAAATGTGGTGACCCCTTGCAAACTGGATATTAAAAATATTAAGTAAATGGCACATTTTAATTATATAGTAAAGAGGCTGATCTCCACCATTAAAAGACTGCAGCTGTCAGGCAGAATTGATCATATGACAGAAGGTAACATTTATTTGGTAAGTAGACCTTGGTAAATGACATCCCAAACAATCTTTAGATTCTCAGACAAACACATTCAGTTCAGACTTGAGTTTAACCGTGAGGCTTCATTTTCTTTGCCTTTCAGCTGAGACAATTTTTATCTGTTCCTCATATCCTATAGGGCTTGTTTTCTTATTTTTGTTTTAATCTGTTTTGAAGTATTTAAATTTCAAATGAAGTATTATTAAATGAGAAACTGTAAACGATGGAGTTCAAAATTGGAAGTCAACACATTTGTTATTCTTTTTGCCAAAGGTATTGAGTAAGTTGCATAATTAGCACAGTATTATATCATCTTTGTCAACATAAACAGAGCTTTTTTATTGTCTTTGAAAGCGCCACTGGTGAGCAACTGAATGTGCAGACTCCAAAGAGCAGCGGCCCAGGAAGAGCTGAGAGCATCCACAATGCCTGACTAAGTTGCATAAGGAAATGAAGAGGACACGTAGCAAGTGGTCATCGCAGAAATGCACAACGCGCTCACGCATCTGCTGCTGCGCCTGAGGCCGAGGAGAGAAACCGCACGCAGGCTTTGGAACTTCCTGCCTGCCTGCTGTGAGCTGAATTTAAGACAAATGTGTAATGGTAAAGCAGCAGCCCAAGTGGATTGATTCTTCTCACTGACCCAGAGAAACCCTTCTATACACAGGGTTTGATGTTTTCCTCTTCCACTTCCAATTCCGTGAAGCGCAAGGAATGTGTCACATCGTGCCGATCCTGTGGTGAGGCACTTGCAGAGTCTGAAGGTTGGGGCATGTGAAATAAGGAGCTGGAAGAAAGCAGGCTGCTATTCCATTGGAAGCAAAGGGGAGCGTAGGCCCATAGAATACCTCTTCCTTCCCCTCCTTGCTAACATCCAGCACCTGCATGGCAAAGCATACAAAATATTTTTGGGATCACAGAAGAAAGCTGAAACAAATTTGCTGGCGCCCACCTCATGTATTTACTATTAATCCCAGCGGAAAAGGTAGCTTAAGATAATTTTTAGATTATTTATGGATCTGGTGATCCATTTGCTGTTCTCATCACCCAACCCAAAACCTGAGTGCTCAGGCACTCGGGAGCAAACAATGACATTGGATCCTGCTTTCTGGCAGGAGAATGTGCAGCCATGCAAGTGGATTACTCTGCAGAGTAGAAGGGCTCTTGTTAGCACAGAGTAGAAATCGTTTGTCAGCTCCAAGGTATTTAGGGGGCACAGAAGCTCTATGGAAGATGGGAATGCCAAATAAATGACTTAAAGCAAGAAAAGAAATTTAAAGAAAAAATGGAATTTTTTCTTCCAAAGGAGAGAGCAACCTCAGTTTTCCTCAATTGGAAGATAAAAGGGCTAGTTTTGCTAGTTAAAGCCAGGCACACTGCCAACAGCTGAGGAGGGACAGCACACACAGCTCTGCCAAATCACTCATTATATTTCTTTTCCCTTTTATGTGGGGACTGTGTCAGGCAGGCTGCCAGTTCACGACTAGTCTGGGGATGTGGACAAATGTCCATTTAAGAAAGCAAGATCCCAGGATTATTTTTGCTTGTCACTAAGCCGTATTAAAACCCAGGTGCAATACTGCAGAGTACCTGTTGATTATAAACGAGCCCACTGGTGGAGCACAGCTGCTACCTCTATACGGTGCTATTACTCCATCAAAGCATTATATGTCAGCTATATCCAAGCCAGCCTGAATTACTTTTTCCAATAAATTTTTTGGTGTGGTATCCAACAACTTGCTAAAACACAATTATACTAGTGACCAGAACATGTTTTTAACTGTTTATCTTGTGTTATCTTACTCTTTACAAATTCATGCTACTAAGTGTTCAACATAAGACCAGCATCTTGGCACCTAATATACTCCCTTCTTATGCTAAGCCTAACTTCTGGTCTTATGGGACAGTCTGGAGATGAAATTCTAAAATCCAAAAAGTTGGTAGCTAATAAAAATGTTGTTTATCAGCAAAAGTGCAGAAACTGAGATATAAACAGGGGTTTCTGCCTTTAACTGCCCAGCTGGTGACAAAGCAGTGGCTGTGATGCTGAACTGCTTCACTCAGAAACATGCAGAAAGATAAGAATTCCTAATTTCTGTACCAAAATACCTGAAAGCCATGGATCTGCGGGTGAGCTGCTTTTATAAAAGATGGGAGAGCAGAAGAGTTTGTTGGACAACCTATTGCTTAGGGCAGGGATCAAAAAACTTCTATTGAAGATTTAAAACAGTAAGCAGAAGGGCAGGTAGCAGGCTGACTGCACTTGGTGAATGAACAACTAATTAACTCTGGCTGCCCTTCAGAAACACAACTTGGAAAGAAAAGAAAAACCCCAATATGGGCTGAAAAATTCTTAGCCCCATTATCCATGTCTGCAACCCTTTTAATTTTGAACTTGATTGTGTAACCAGTGAATATATACACATTATTTTATCCAAACCTTGCCAAAGGAAAGACAATTCAACCCTGGTTTACTGGAACATCTTAGAGGAATTGCATCTTTTGGCTCATCTGGAAATAGTTTTAATTTCTACAGTATTTCCTCTCTGTTTATGCAGGTTCAGTGGCTGCATAAGAAATATCCTTAATCTCTCCTCTTCACATGTACTTTCCTTTTTTAATAACAACTCTGCAAAACTTATACTTGCAAGATTATTGGAAAAGACTTTAAAAGAAACCTAAATCGCTCACCTGGATACATGCCAAAGGCTCATTTGTCCAAATCGAATAGCCACCAACTAAATATATTCTACCGTTATGGACAGCAACTCCAGACTCATTTTGACCTAAAGCAAAGAAGGAAATAGAAACCATTTTCAGCGTTTAATTAACCCTTTTAACACCAAATGCTGGAGTTCTCTAATGGGATGCAAACACTCCTGGCAGTGAGTTGACTGTCGTGTCGGAGTGAAGGTGAGGCGTGGGGGCAGTTCCTTGCTCTCTGCAGGAGCCCTGCGTGGTGCTGCCGGGATGAGCATTAATGTGGCTGTGCAGGGGACCATCCGCTCCCTCCTCACGTGTGCCACAGGTGACAGACACGGTCCCCACCCGTGCTGCCCACAGCTGTTCAGCCCCGCTCCTCCAGGTACAAGTACGGTGACAATCACAGGAGCTGCTGCACAAGTTCATCCCCATAGCAACGGTCTCCCAGCAAGTTTGGAGGTTTTGAAGGAAGAATACAGCCTAAAAAAAAATCTGCACTACACAGTTCACCAGGAACATTTACTGCCAGTTGTACTGACAGGAAGAAAGGCTTAGGTAGCTTCTTAAGGCACAGGTTGTGGAAACAACCTGGAGGCAGTGGAGAGGAGGCTACCTCACAGTGGGACAGGGTCAGCTCCAGAATGAGAAGATGCCTGCAGTGCCAGGGTTTTGCAGTTACAAATCAGATGACATCCTTATCAAAGGCTGTCAATTCCTCCACATAATAAAATAATTAACTAGTGAGCAAGACACATCTAAAACTAGTTCTGTTTGACCATGTGCAAGTCTTTTTTAATCTATGCCTCTCTCCCTAGTGTCCATCAAGTACTCTGATGGCCTGACTTGGAAATCAAACAACCCTACAGTTGGTGCTTCTCTAAAAATGTGTCACATGCCTGTCTGGAAGTGTGGCCAGCAGGTTCAGGGAGGTGATTCTGCTCCATTCTGGTGAGACCCCCACCTGGAGTGCTATTCCCAGCTCTGGGGACCTCACTACAGGAAGGATGCACTACTGGAGCAAGTCCAGAGGAGGCCACCAAGTTAATTAGAGAGATGGAGCATGTCTCCTAGGATAAAAGGCTGATAAGATTGGGGTCTGTTCAGTCTAAAGAAGAGAACACTTCAGCGTGACCTAACTGTGGCCTTCCACTACAAACACAGAGCCTACCAAAAAGCTGGAGAGGGGCTTTTTAAAAGGGCATGTAATGACAGAACAAGGGGGATTGCCTTCAAGCTGGAAGGGAGTAGATTTAGATTAGATATTAGGAAGAAAGTATTTACCATAAGGGTGAGATGGTGAGGCTGCCCAGAGAAGTTGTGGACACCCAGTCCCAGGAAGTGCTCAAGGTTGGATGGGGCTTTGAGCAGTACGGGTCCAGTGGGAGGTGCCCCTGCCCATGGAAGGAGGTGGGAACTAGATGATCTTTAGGGTGCCTTCCAACCCAAACCATTCTATGATTCTGTTTCTCCCTGGGATTCAAGGGGATCATCTGGGAATTGTATCAGGTGCAGGTGAACTTTGGTGGACTGGGTGGCAGGGACAGTGAGCTGCAGTGTTTTGCAAGTTCCAGCTGTAACAGTTCTTCCTAATAAGTGAAGAAGAACTTTACAGATCTTGTAGTTAACTAAGTGCTCAATTAATTTCTGACTTGATGGAATTCCAACAAGGACACATGTTTTTGGGTAATTTATTGATAAGACACTGTTTAGAAATAAGTGAGAGTTAACAGATTTCAGTAAAAGCTTTGCCCTATAATGCCAGCAGAAACCACTACAAAACAATGCTACATGGTAAAGACACATCAGTCTCTTGCACACTCACACAGGGAGCTAAACCAATACCACAGGAAAGCTTTTGGAGAATTAGAAAGCTTTTGCAGAATTAGAAAACAGTACTAGTAACAATTATGGCAAATTATTTTTGACTGCAGAGTTGCAGATAAAGAAATTTATCTGCAACTTCTTCAAAATTTAATGTATGATGTACGAAAACAAATGCTTTGTAGACCACTGAATGCCAGAACTGTAATGAAAAGTGTCTCCTTGGCTAACAGTGATCCCTAAATTGGAAGCACTTGTTGCAAACTCATGGAGTTCCACAGACTAAAGGCATCTAAAGGGAAAAGATGTTTCAGTTCAACAGCAGCGAGTTCCCCTTTTGTACAATGCTCACCTGTGAGCATGTTGAAGCTGCAACGGGTCCACTGGTCGGCGTCTATGCTGTAGGAGTCGATGTGACGGACCAGGATCCGATCGTTGTTGTAGTCGAGGTCGTTCCCACCTAACACGTACAGCTTCCTCTGGACAGCGGCCATGGAGTGGTACACTCTCCTCTGCAGCATCGGGCTACGGCTTAACCACTTGTTCTGGAGAGAGAGGGAGCTTGTCTGAGCGCTGCTCAAAGGCACACCTACAGTGGCAGTGCAATGAACAGTAGCACAGTACTGGCTTCTTCTTACCCTTGCTCAGGAACCACAAGTGCATATACTGGTTCTGGTCATATGCTAGACGTGTGTGTTGGTTCTAACACCGAATAAATCCTTATTCAGTGGACTATCAACACATGGTTTATAGTTCTCATATTTAAGTTCACTAATTTAATGGCATTTCTTGCTCTATTTTTTTTTTTGTCTAGCTCATCAGGTTTCAAAGGTTTTTTTTTTTCCCCTTTATAACTCAGTAGCAAATTTTCTTTAAACCAGACTATTAAATGTCTCCTTTGTATACAGTGCTAAAATTATCTGTACCAATGAGCTCTGTTATGTGAGAAGAGATTCTTCTGCCTTTTGTTATTCAGAAGCTTATTTGATCTTATCCTTGGGGAATAAAGCAACAGGAAAAATAATTTCCTAAAGAATCTTTTCAAATTATTCATTTGGTTTAATGTCAACACTTTATTTGTGGCAACTTACAAAGTTCCAATCTTTTCTCTATTTTTCTTACTCATTAATAATATCCAAGAACTTTACCTGTTTAGGGGAGAGGCAGGAAGATATGGAAGACAAGGGATTAAAGCAGAGTATTTTATACCTGAGAAAACAATTGCTCCTGCTATGCCTACCAAATCAAACGACCTGGCAAGGGATAAGATTAATTTAAGTGGAGGAAGTTAAAAATCCGTAAGGAAATTTTTTGTGACACATGTGCAGCAACTCCAGAGTCTCTAAGCCTTCTGCCTTTTAACCTCCACAATATATACCTATACATTTCAATGTGTAATAGTTGAATATTAGGCATTAATGTTTGCATTAGTAGTCCAGTCTCTTAACACCAGACTATAGACACCATCTGCTTTGCAAAGCCTGCCTGCATCCCCTGATTATATCTTTAGCTTCCTCCACTGCAGTGCCTGCCAGGTGAGCCTCAAAGCACTGCAAAGGCAGCGAAACAGAGGGGCCTGGCAGGGTCATTTCTAATAAGGCGGCGTGTGAATACTAATCAGCGGTGGGGAGGCAGAGGTCAGCGCAGCCGGCTTGCTGGCAGGTAGCTGTGTGCTCGGTGGCAGATGGCAGGCATTATCGACTCGCCACAAAGGCCTCGCGCGGGAGCGGGCGCCGCGGCTCCGTGATGGAGCTATTGAGATTCCGTGCGAGATGCAAGCAGATGTGATGGTTTCCAGTACCCACCGTAAACAATATGCCAGCAGAATTTTTAAAAAGAGCTTGTGTGTACAAACACGAAGCAGACGTCGTTTGAAGAATGCAAGTGCACAATTCCTCTGTAACTCTTCACGCGCCAGGCCGGGCTCCTTGCCGTCAGCACGGCACACTGAGGCAGCCCAAGGTAACTCGGGGTGCGACTTTCACATCAGCAAAGGAAGAATCCCAAGGGAAAGGTACACAATAGAGACACGGTATCCAAATATGTGTCCTCCTCACAAACAAAGTAGGATTGCTGCCTGTAATTGCTACTTGGATTTAGGACAGTCAGCATTTGTAGTCAATGACAAAACACACACCTCGAAAAGAACGAGGCAGGTGTGTCATCTGCTTTCTGCTTCAGGCTTCGTTTGTGCAATGCTTTAAATAGTCAGTGGGAACCACATAGAAGTATCTCCTGGCACAATTTTGCTCCAAATACAGCAATCAAAGCCCCTATCCTACAATCAGAAAAGTCAATACTCTTCCACGTGGGTGTAAATCAGGCTATGCAACTCTGATTGCAAGCTTAGGACTTTTAATTCCTAATACAAGCAAGAGGGCATAACCATGCCCTAACCCTCTGAAATGGTTACTGAGCCGTGCTAACCTAATCAAAACACATACATTATGTATGAAATAATCCCTAAAAGATATTTTAGGTGCTTGGGTAATGAAACGATAGGCACCCTTGCAGTCAGCAGAGTAAGTCACAGCCAGGTAGTACAGTTCTCAAAGTATTCAGGAAACAAAAAGACTCATATATGCAATTCAAAACAGAAATGCCAATGACAAGGAGCGGTTTTGGAACACTGACTCTGAGTATACATTGCCTAGGGCTGCTGGATTACAAATAAAAAAAGAACAAGCAAAATAAATACTGACAAATACAGGGGATTTAAAGCCCATTTCTGTATTTAACCTAGGATGTTTCTAATTCCTACAGGCTTAAAAAGCATAATAAATTGTCAGGGTCTCCATCACTCTTTTAAACTCACACATCAGTACAAAGTGAATTCAAAACACCACTAATTCAAATGGTCAGCACTTTTAGCCTTACAAAATCTTTGTATGTATTTGCCAAGAGATCTGCTTGAAGCAAAACAAAACATAACACAGATACTCACCTGCTTAGGATCATAGACCATGAGTCTATTTTGATATTGTGCAGTATTTGTTACTCCTCCTATAAAAGAGTTTATACAGGTTACATTTTTTCATATAGGCAAAGCCATGACCAAGATCACGTGCAGTAAAATAACCAATTCTAGAGTTCATCTGCAGATAATAATTACACTACATACCACCATTTCTGCTTACATTCCACTGCACTTAACCTGGTTACAAGGGAAAAAGCAGCTCCATTTGTCAAGCATACAGTAACGCAGAGCAGCATCAACAAACAGCCCCTATACACTTCCTTTGTAGAGTTAATTTTATGGGCCAAAATTGAGTAAAAAATGGATCAATGGATCTCTTTATACATAACTGTATACATAACTGCATCCGAAGTTCATCAAGACACAAAGATAAAAACCATTCCTGTTCCAAGGAACATACAGTGTGTGACAGGGTTTAAAAGAAGAGAAGGTGGGCTTGCACCAATGAGAAGGAAGAGGTCAGAGAAAAGCTCTGCCTTACCAAAAACATGACAGGGGATACCAATGCCAGTTAAAAGTTCAAGCCTGTGCAACTGTGCTTATCTATATATTTGAAAGAAATTCTGTGCTTAATTTATGTTATAGAAAACATCTCATTTAGTTGTAAACTTAGGTGGAAGGTTCCTCCACAGTGACCAGAAACAGCCCTACCATTTACTTTTCAATAGTGGTCAGGAAATCATGGTGTGAAGCACCTCAGAAAAGCTCAGAATAGACTCTGACCCAACTAGATGCTGGAAATCAGCTGTTTACCTCAACACAGTAAAGAGACACTTAATGCCAAATCATCCTCTTCTTGTTTGGTTTTAAATGGCAAATTTCACTAAGTAAGCACAGAAAACTTCTTCAGTCTGTAATCTTACCTGTGCAAACATGTTTTTGAATGTGCTGAAGCCTCCTGGGGTCACTGCAGCACTGCCACAGCTCCCAGTCCCCCTCTGTCACCAAGCTGGGCCCATGGAGAGATGGAATCAGAAATAACACCTGCAAGCTGTGCCCCACCTTCATCCTGCCACGAGGTCTGGGCAGAACTAGGGCATGTCAGTGGCCACACACCAGTGACACTCATACTGACAGACAAACTATTTATATTACAGTTTTAATGGCACATACCAATAGTGGACAAAATCCGCAGCAATGGGAGGAAGGATCTTCATCTTATTACGTTTTATTTTGTTGACACTTCCCTTTTTGTCGGGGCATATCCTGTTTCAGCCAGGACAGCAGCACAGTGACTTACATTCCTGTTGGCTGAGCTATGACCCAGTCCCACTAAGGTTGCTGGGTTGGTTTTTCCCTTTTATCTCCAAGCTCTGTGCTGGGGAATTCTCATTTTGCCAGCCTCCAGCTAGGCCGAGGGCAGCATTTTGGTTCAGAGCCATATTGTGATTTTGAAGTAACTCTGCCACCTCACCCATGTCGTTTTAGGCTGTAGGTTGGGACTGGTGTGCATTCAAGTTAAACCAGAAGCTCTGCTCCAGATGTGCACCGGCCATGCTCCATTTCCTGGCAGCATAAAGGTGGGAAATAATAACTGGTCTTTTGGCTTTGTACCATCTGAGTGCTGGGAACATTTGAGCCAGAGGACCAGAACAAACCTGGCCCAAAGCAAAAAAAGTGAAAAGTACATGGAGTAAACACAGAGAACTTAGTGCTAAGGTTTTACCTGCTGATCTGCTCCTACTGGGCTGAGCTACTTGCTGACATAGAATTACCCTCTGATCACTCACAAAAAATTAAGTGGGGCCAAGAATCTATAGCAGAAACTACAGATGTATCTATTTTAGAGTCTTTTCTTCAACTGCAGCAGCAAGGAGAAACGATGCTGTTACTTGGGTGCATCTCTGCAAGCACCAGGCTGTGCTGGGCACCTCCAGAGGGACGGGAGACCAAACTCCCAGCTCAGAGATAGCTGGGATGAGATGGAGTCTGTCCAAACTGTTTCCATCACACTATGCCACACCCTGCCCATCAAAGCACATGTGAAATGCACACACAGGCATTGGAAAGCAAAGACTGCTCCTGTGTCTGATCTCACAATCTGTTATTGGTTTCCACACTGTTGTGCAGCCTTCACGTTCCTAGTGGGCATCAGCCAGCCAGACAAAACAATCTTTTCTAATATCTGTTTTGTAATTTGATTTTTTTTTACATATAGTTATTTTCACTCCCAGCACAATGTCTAAAATGAGACATCAGACTAGTACTTTGAAAAATAAAAATCATAGTTATTTGGATTATTACCTCCAGAATGTTAAACTACAGAAGACACATTTGAAACACAATTTGGGTCATACGTTTCCATTCTGAAAGGACACCTTAATTTGGGGGGAAAGATGTGAAGGAAGAAGAGAAAGAAGAGTGTTGTTTCCTCATAAAGTAATAAAATAAGCAAAATTATTTCTTTCCCTTCACAAAGGGCGCCTCACATCAAGTACACAGCTTACATCTTTTTCCTTGCAATATTGCTCATCTCTGGTGTTTTATCATTACATTCCCTTCACATACCGCTCTTCACTTTTAGATTAATCTGCCAAAATGAGATGCTAAGGATTTGCATACAGATTTGACTACACAAAAATAGATCTGGAATTAATAACAGTCTCTATATGTTTTAATTTCTTCTAGACTGGAGTACCCTTGCCTCCAGCAGTATTCTTGGCTTTGAAAGTCATCAAGCTGATTTGTCTGCTCTTAGGTTATGATGCCACATGCTGCTACACTGTCCCCTGCAATCAAAGTGCTCGCAGAGATAGATTCCATGCCTTCCCCTAACAAGTATATTTTATAGATTGGCAGTTTTGATCTCCCCTCCCCAGGGGGATAATCTGCATCTTAACAGGTTTCTATAGATACATCTGTCATTAAATATGCCATCTTATATCTGCATCAATTTTCAAACTCTAGTTCCTTCTAACTTTGAAGTGCTATAGCAAAAGTTTAAAATTTTCTGCCAAAATTCAGATTTAACAAGTTTGCAATGTCCTCTTGAACTATTTTTTTTTAAATACTACAGACAGCTTGGAAAGGGCGAAAGAGCAGCAATATGTCTCTTAAAAATAAGAAAAGAAGGGGAAAAAAGAGTTTAAATGGTACTAAAAATAATACATACTTTCTCAGAAAAGAACTGGGGTAGTTCTGAGAGAATTTCTTACACTTCTCTGTCATGTTTTCTATGAGGAAAGGAGAGGATTGAGAGCCATCATAATGAGAGAAAGTAGTTAAAAATACAAACTATGCTATTAAATTTAATGTCAAGCAATAACAGCTAATGTGGTAGTAACCCAACAGTTAGAGAAAGAGAAAATGTAATGTCTGTCTGGTTAAATGACAGAAAATTTACAGTTTGGTCAGCATTTGCTGTTTTTGTAAACAGAGTGATGGTTACACCACTTTACATGAGCAGTTTGCTTTGAGGACTCCAGTTCCTGGGAAGCAAGGAGCATCTTCAGGACAAGACTTTCTTGCTCTTACAGAGGAGAACACCCTCATGGAAGGGCCATCATCTGCCCCATGGGCTCACAGTGTTTTTACACTGCCACAATAACTGTCTCTCACTCCCTTGTAGGCTGTAAATGTTGCTTTTTAAGCATTCCAAGATCTGTAAATTCCCAACTCGTGCAACAGTGCCCCTCTACATGGGGAAATTGCTCAAGGATACCAAAATACACCTCGTTCATCCCTTTCCCACACTTGATAAACATTTTGTGTTATTACAGTCCTCCCAAACACTCCACAAAGCACATTGACACACTTCAAGACACACTTCTAAAAACAGAAGGGTAGGAGGCAGTAGATTCAACATTTTCCTCAATGACAATTTATAAACCATATTTATAACGTGGCCTAGCAAGGCCCCCATATGACTTGAGAAACCTAATCCAATCCAAATCCCCCAGAAAATATCACAGCTCTCTCCGCAGTCCCAAAGTGCGAGGCTGCGTGCGGGAATCCGAGTTCACTGGGAGACGTGTAAAACTACATGTTGGCAAAGAGCTCCATGTGTGCTCCCTCCAGCAAATCCAGGGAATATATAGAAACCCATGACATGTACCCTAAGGTGCTCTGCTATTTTAAAACAGAAATCTCTCCTCTCTTAGGTGTCTGTGTGTTAAACACAAGATAATCCCTCGTCAACATCCAAAGCAAACCTGCTGTCTCGTCAACATCCAAAGCAAACCTGCAGCCAGCCCAGGTGCAGTCAGGAGAGCTGAGCTGGAGCACATTCTCCCAAGGTAAGGAGTCCCCTGGAAGAGGCCAACAGCAGCTCTGCTTAGTGCTCTTTGACTCCAGATGCAATCGAGCCACAAACAAGAGGGGCACAAGCCCTAGCTTTGTTTAAATCTCTAATGCTGGATGTTTACATTCAATCTAAGGAGAATCAGTGGCGTCAAACCAATAATGTCCATCACTAAAAGGAGACCATTCACTCAAATACAGTAAAAATGAAGTCTCTATATATATGAAACATAAGGAGACTAAGACTGGGCCACTAAGGCAATTTTTAGGTACTTGTCAACTTCCCATTCCCAGCAAATTCTGTGCCAGCCACACTGTAAAACTTGATTTGGATGGATTCTGTAAACTCCTATTATTCCAGATCTATTTTTCATAAAATAATTTTATAGACTTTTCCTGAGAAAAAATTCTTTACTTCATGACAGAATACTGATGGTAAGGTCATACTTTTCATCCCAAATCACTCACAAACTCAGTGATTGATATTCTTGGAGATATGTTACCACCATCATTTCCTTGGTCAAAATCTTCACCATTAGAAAAAAAAACCAACAGTTTAGAAACCAAAAAAGAATGAATCTTGAATTTTGAAAAAAAAAAAAATTATCCCCTGTATTGAGTACAAAGCAACTTTACAGGGATGGCTTGTTTACCTCCTTCCCCCAAGCTGAGTTTCTGTGTGCATGTCAATATGTTATTCTAGCTGACACACAGGGTCAGACAGCTTGGGCCTCTGCAAAACACCAGTGTAACACTTTGTTTTAAACAAGACTTTTCATGTGCTAATCTCTGGAGCACCTAAAGCAAGGGGAAGTGTCATTATCCCAAGATGCAGGTGCAGGAATGGCCCAGAGTTGGAATGTCTGGCAGAGGTCCCCTGTCCCTCGATGTCCCCAGGGGCACTAGACCTATACTGGTGGAGGAAGGTTAACATGGATAGAAAAGGAGGTCTCCAGATTTACATGTGCACTCCACAGAGGATGCTGGGAAATGGGCACAGTTCAAGTCCTCGCTCTTATGGAAAATATCTCCCCGCTTTTAGAGATAGTGATTGTTAGTCATGTTGAACTCCAAAGTGTTCAGTGTACTTAGTTTTTCTTTCACTGAAATACTTCACTTTACAAGCATTGTGGCATGCAATTCGTTTGTGAAATTGGTCATGACACCAGATGTTAACTGGGACCTTTCTATAAATTACCTTTCTATAAAATTTCCAAACTATCCGCCCAATGCAATGTCAGTACAGAGAACTATTTGTTGTAGTTTAACCCCAGTCAGCATCTCAGCCTCACACAGCCACTCATTCACTTCCCCAGCATGGGATGGGGAGACAACTGGAAAAGTAAAACTGAGAAAATTTGTGGGTTGGGATAAAGAGTTTAAGAGGTAAAGCAAAAGCCATGCACACAAGCAAAGCAAAACATGGAATTAATTCACTGCTTCTTATGAGCAGGCAGGTGTTCAGCCATCTCCAGGAGAGCAGGGATCCATCCAGCATAATGGTGATTTGGGAAGTCAAACATCAGCACTATGAACACCCCCCATTTCTTCCTTCTTCCCCCAGCTTTACATGCTGAGCATGACAGCACATGATCTGGAATATCCCTTCAGTCAGCAGGGGTCAGCTGTCCTGGCTGTGTCCCCTCTCAAGCCCTTGCCCATCCCCAGTCTCCTCACTGGTGGGGTGGGGTGAGAAGTAAAATCACCTTCACTCTGTAGAACCACTGCTCAGCAATAACAAAAACATTCCTGTTTCCAGCACAAATCCAAAACATTGCCCAGACTAGTTGCTATGAGGAACATTAACTCTATCCCAGTCAAAACCAGCACATTATTTTAATAAATTCTCATGCTTTGTTTTTCTTTAAATAAGAAAATAAAATGAGGACTGTGGGGGGAAAACAATAAATAATATAAATATGAAAATATGGAGCTTGAAAAACTCAAGGGCTGAACCCACTTGTGCTGAGCAGAGGGACTGACTAGTTCCAGTATTCAAAAGGCTCCCTCTTTTATTCTGCTTCTGTCAGGTTAAAAACCCCAAAGAGGTGGTGGCAGCTTAGGAGTCCCTCTGTCACCTGAACACCAGCCACCCACCTACTATTGCCAGTGTGTAAACTCATACAGTGGCTTGTTTTGTCCATTTTCCTTTCCTGCTGCCTTTGCCATTATTTCATTATCTATTAGTTTTGAATCCTTGTCATATTTGTCCCAAAGGAGCATGAAAGCAAAGCTGAAAATAAATCCCAATAATGACTGAAATCCCTTTAGTCTAGTTAGCTTTTGATCAGCAAAGCCTTTAAGAGGGCACGGGGCTGTAGCAGAGGCACTGAGTAAGTAAATGGTCAGTGTGCAGATCAAGCTTTGATGATGCTCTCCACAAATAGAAGGGCTAGAAACTTTTATTATCACCATTTAATTTATTCCCTCACTAAAAAACTGGGCACATTTCCATGGTTCCCTTGCCAGCTGGTAGTAGCAGACTGACTTTGAGAGCTCTTTGCTGATGACCTGTATTTCCCAGAAAAAGCAGCAGGGATACAGCTCAGAAACATTTCTAACTCAGACTAATTTTTTAATTACTTAATTTTAGGCCACATACTTCAAAATTAGGTTCCCTCCTGCATTACTAATTACTTTTATGCTAACATCATATATTCAATGATGAACAGTGGATTTTCCAGCAGTGACTATGATACAATAAAACATCTCTCTGTACTATTCCCCTGCCCCTGAATGTACGTGTACCACAAGCTCCATTCTGGTCCTAAGCAATTAATTAATAATAGAAAGCTAGCTATAGTTATTACATCTCCATCCACTTTTCTTTTTAAAATGACTCTATTCAACACACAACCAGGTTTCAGTGTGAGAGGACAAAATTCAGATCGATATCTACTGAAGTGTAGTACAGTAAGTGCACTCCCGTACTTCATAATAACCTGTCATAATTGAGCAACTCAAAACTTTCTAAGCATTTTCTCAGAACCTACCAAAATGAAAAGCTGTGTCTACCTTACTCCACTGTTGGCAGCATTTTCGAATATAAATGAAACAATACTGATAAAATATATTTTGTTGCTTTGCCCCATTTTAAAGAATTCATCCAGTGGGTTTCCACTTACCTCTTCTACTGATTCTACAGCTCTGTTAGAGGCATAGCCTTGAACACAATATCACACTGCATCATTTTCTAAACACAAGTGGAATTTAAAACACACAGGCATGCATGCATTTCACCTACATAACTAAGCACATGAATTAATCCTTAGGATAATTTCGCCCTTCCCTAGCAAATCTGGAAAGATTAAATTTAATCTTCAACCAGCCCTTTGTTTGACTTAAAAAGTGCTATCAAATACTGCTTTGAGTTTTGATTGTTTTGTTGTTTGGGGTTCTTTTTTCATGAGATTAAGACAAAAAAATATTACTTTTTTCATTTACTGGAGGAAAGACCACACTGATGGATTTCTAGTGCACATTCAATGATTTTATGTGAAAACATGTAATACCATTTTTTAAAAGGTCCTATTCCTCATAAATACTGACAAATGTAAAACACAAAATAAGAAAAAAAAAATCAGCAATCAAGACACAGCAGTAGTAACATCCATGTATTTGAAGTGCCCACTGCAGACACACATCCCTCTCCGCTAATAAAATAGGAAAAGTAGTGAATAAACACAATAATGCTCTGAATACACCCAGCTGGTAGCCTAACACAGAAATCCTGTCCCTGTACTCTACCTGGGTCTCACCTCAGGATTCACACAACACAACTCTACAAGACTCCCTAAATTATGGTCACTAAAGAAAATGACCCAAAGGACCTGCCAAGGATCTTGGTGATTTGCTGTGCTCTGTCCTGCTTCTAATTCCAAAGTCATCATTCACAACTTTAGTGTATATGTATTAAAAGAGATTGCTAATTCCCATACCAATGCTTGGCAATCCACTCCCATGAGGCACTTAATCCATAGGGACAGAAAGGTACATCCGCTAGCCTGAATGGCAGACTTTGAGAAGCACAGCACAGGCCTAAGAAGCTAACTTAATCTCCCATTCATATTCCATCCTTTCACCACAGGCATTCCAGACCATATTAAAATCCCTAGAGGGTATCTACGGTGAAGATGCCAATCACTGAACATTTACCTCAAGGGCTGGCCCCATTTACTCATTAGCTTCCTTAATAAATATTATAACTATATAACCTTCTGTGGCACACTTCTTAGTAAAGGGAGAATATTTTTCTGTCAAATCTTCTGTAGACAGCATCAGCCGTATTCCAAAATAACTAATACCCACTACAAGGACTGGGGTAACTAAATCCTCCCACCACCATCAATGGAACATAACAACTAAAGACTCAGTTGCAAATGACATGTTCTTTTAGGATTATAGGGTCTAAACATTCATCTATCTGTGCTGTAAAGCCATGATTACATCCAGACAGCCTTGTGCACTTGTTATGGACAGAGCCATGGATGATTTCTAAAAATGGTCATCTTGGTGTGTTTCAATATTGTGAAAAGCAAGTGGGAGTAAATCATACATTTGCCTTCAAGCCCTGGAACAACACAAGCTAACAAGCACTTAATTTTCCATTCCATCATCAGGAATAAGTGAATCATAGAATATTCTGAGTTGAAGGGACCCACAAGGATCATCAAAGTCCAACTCCAGGCCCTGCACAGGCTCAGGAACCACACTATGTGCCTGAAAGCGTTGTCCAAACGCGTCCCAAACTTTGTCAGGGTGATGTTATGACCACCTCCCTGGGGAGCCTGTTCCAGTGCCCAGTCAACCTGTGGGTGAAGAACCTTTCCCTGATATCCAACCTAAACCTCCCCCTGACACAACTTCAGGCCATTCCCTCGGGTCCTGTGACTGTCAAAAGTACCAGATCATATTACAGAAACAATGTCCTTTTTTGTTTGTTTTTAGGAAGCTCATAGAATTTATCATGGGAAATTTGTCCAAAAGTGCATTATCATTCCAGTCCACTGTGATTTATGAATGGCAACTGGAGATAGCACATATGATATCAGCAGCTCTGAAATACTGAGTGTAATGTACAAGATACATTACGCTTCTATACTTCTAATGAGGTTTCAGCTCCTTGTTCTCTCCGCAGAGAAAAGTTATCATGACATATAAACCAAAGATTTATTACTTTAATTCAAGACAGTATTTTGGTATTTTGTTAGTACCTCAAACTGTGTGAAACGTTTTCTACCTGATATCCAAAGAAGACCATCCACCACATATCCCGCATGGCATGAGAGCGATCGATCAAAGGACTGTACAAAGGTCCACTTGTTCTTCTTGGGGCAGTAGCGTTCGACTGTGGGCAACACTTGACGCAATTCGTTTCTGCCCCCTACGGCATAGAGGTACTCGTCCACGGCTCCCAGCACAAAGTGTTCCCGGCAGTTCTTCATCGGAGCTATCTCTGCCCAGGAGTTAGTGCGGGGGTCGTATCGACAGACAGTTCTCACGGCACACGTGCGCCCTGTGGAGTGCTCTACCTCTCCACCAGCTACAAAAAGAAAGTCTCCCATGACAGCAACGCAGTGGTGGCTCCTCCCCACAGGCATAGGCGCCAGCTCGCTCCAGTTGGCAATCCCCGCGATATGAACGTTCTCCTGGTCTACCGGATTGAAGTATCGCAACTCCTTCACTTTACAGACTTCTCGCTTTTTCCCACCAATAATATAAAGAGTATCCGACTGGAAGCGAGGCTTTGTCCTTGCAGTTTGCCAAACTGGCTGTGCATAGACGCTCTGGTGGTAAGCCAAGGCCTCGTTAATGAGCGCTGTCGCAGTTTCACTGGCTTGGACAAGAGGATGAGTGAGAGCTACAGTATGCAGTGTATCCACATCCATAAGGCCAAAGCGGACGTACTGGAGAAGTTCATCCAGATACTGGTAGCGGCAGTTGTGTTCCAACCACCTCACAGCCAGCTAAAAGTGGTGGGGAAGGAAGGGAAAAACAAGACACATGTTATTTGTACACAATTCTGTCAAAATACAGTCTTTTGAAATTTGCTTGCATTCCAAAAGCAGATATATATACTTGCCTCAGCCGTGGTATGTATGCATCTAAAAAGCAGCTGTGAAAGCCTGTTAGTCCATATAAAAAGATATAGTGTCTATACAAAAGCATTGCATTGCACCAGCTCCCTGAAACAATTTCCACAGCATTATCAGCCACTACGCAACACTCTCCTTGTGCAATCTGTTAGTGTTGCTGGAGACCATACTATCCCTGAATCAAGCTGCTGGAAAAATAATATTAACACAGGGGCTATGGGACCAGTGGACACCACAGGTACTCTAGAAAGAAGACTAATGTCAGAAGATTACAAAGAAAAGCCTTTTCTGCCTTCAATATTTCATCCTATTTATGACAAAATAGTCAAGAAATTTAACACATTACATACTGAATCCTTTTTTTTTTTTTTCTTCTTCATTTATTTTATTTATAAAGTGGAGAAAGGTGTAAGGCGACAAAAAAAATTAGAGAAGAGAGAAGTACAGAGGCCCAGCTAGTTTGGGGCAGACAGAAAGCAACAATTCAGCAATTGTATCAACATTCAAAATTAAACATAGTATTCAAATCACATAAAGCTTGTTAAATCAAACTGGTCCTAAAAAGAGGTTAGGAAAGGCCTAAACCATTTCAGGAATTGTTGTGTAAGTTATTTTGGAAAACATCCAGTAATGAAGATACCAAAACTTCCTCAGGAAAACCTTTCCCATGCTCTGATATCCTCTCAGACAGGATTTCCTCTTACATATGCAGAAGCTTTAAACCCTTAAACTCATTGCTCCATTTTCCACTTTAGGGTTTAGGTTCCAGAGCAACCCTAGAAAATTTTTCATCCATACAGGATGAATAATATTTTGTTACCTTCTTTTTCTTCTCCACCTCAGATGCATTATAATATTGGTGTGAACTTCCTCCTCAGTGAACAAAAAAAGTATTGCAATGCATCTTAGGTCATATTTTCTAAATCTCTGTTGCATAACTCACAGTTCTCTGTTATTGAAAACTTTAATGTTTGCTGTTGAAAACCGGACACAACCTTCTTCTTAAGGCTGTAGTAGCAGTGAATTGGTTGGAAGAATCTCTTTGATGGTAACAAGCAATGTCATTCTTGCTTGTATATCACCACGTAAGACTGTGGTGTCATAGTGCTCTATGATGTTGCTGATCCATATTTAAGCTTATGTCTGAGTACTATTCTTTTTTTTTTTTTTTTGTGGTTGGTTTCTTTGTTTATGTTTTTTTTCTGCAGAACTTACACAGAGTGTCATGCTTTCTCTGTCATTACCCAACTCTCTACTAATACTTTAGGCCACTGCTCCAGTCAAGATCATTCTCAATCCAAATTGTATTTTCAAAAGTGCTAAAAAACCATTTGACCTTCTGATTTTCTGGAAACATAAATCCCTTATTATCCTTTCATCCAAGCCATTATCAAAGACATCGACTAGTTCTGAATAAGGACTAACTCTACTTGATACTTTAAATCATTTTGACACAGAACTAGTGGAGTGGGTGTTTTTAATAAGCTGAGCGATTAAAGAAAAATTTCAGCTAAATCTTATGGTCCTGTACTGTTGTTGGGAATGTCACATAAAGGAGCTGCAAATAAAGGCTGCTCTTATTCATGGCTTTCATATATGATGTATTAAATTTATTACTGTTTCTGTATTCTGTCAGAGAGGGTAGATGAAAAACCAAAACCACCTTCTTGTTAAGAGTAATTTGAAACACTTTTTCCTCACTGTGAACCCCTGTGAAACAAAGAATCAGTGAAGGGCATCAAAAATGCACCAGCAGTTCAGTCTGTTAAATGCTGTATTGAGTTTCAAATACATGCATTAGCTATATGTATTTTGACTTGCTAGTAAAAAAGACAATAATTAAATGTATTTGAAAATGTTTTTGGACTAGAAATCATTGAGCTTTATAGTCAGGTGTTCTAAATCCACCAAATCCATGTGTCAGGTGTCCCCTACTGAGTTGTACCAGGCAACTTCCTATTGTGTGTCTTTAGCCATGCGAATGATTCATGAAAGGCATGTCACTCTCATCATTCAGTCACTTGAAACTGAGGAGAAATTCAGGCTATCTTCAGCATACATCAACTAAATGATATGTGGGTTACTATATTGAGGTAGAAGAATTTATAAGAACTGAGTTCTTATCTGCACTTGCATCCAACCGCTGGTTACTTTTGGAACTACAAATTCATGCCTTTACTCACATCTAAAATGGCATCACAGAGGTGTCACTTGGGCAGCAATGACAGACATTACAGACTCTGTAAAAGACAGGCACTAATGTAAACCAGGACTTGGTAACCACAAGTCTTTTAGAGGAAGTTTAATATTAATGCCTTATTAATATCTTAGAACTTCATCCATCTGTTTTCGTTTTATTGTCCTGCCTTTGGTCCCCAATAAATACTGTATAAACACACGAGCAACACCACATACTAACACCACATACATAACTTCAGAGAAATGGTACCTGCATTCATTTCTGGATTTGGGATGTGTGATGATCTGCACAGAAGGCATGGGCATCTCTGTTACAATACATTTTCTCTGCTGTACTAAGTTTGGCATATGCAACTTGGTTCATACTGAATTATGTCTCTACTGAGAACAGTCCTGGAGTTGTAAAAAAATGTTTCACTGAAACCAGTAATGTTTAACTTTTCCCTAAACTACTACAGCAGTGGTTGCAAAGATTCTGATACAAAGATTCTGTTGGCACTCATATGAGATGTACAATCTATCCGAATCTTGAACCTAAACCTTCTCTATCCATTCCACACTATTTTATCCCCACTCATCTGTCCTGCATCTGTTTTTTATGAAAACCTTTGAACCTTTCCAAATTAAGTTTATTGCAGCCTGCTTGGGATTCTCTACGTGTTGCACCTCAAGGTTTCTTTGGAAGGGCTACTTCCAGCTTTCCCCTCTGACAAGCAGCTGCAGCAGCAATGGGGAGGACAATGTGATTCCCAGGCTGTCTCCTGTGTAGGGTGCTACTGGCTCTTACCAGTCTCCATGTCTGAGGTCAGTTTGCTGTGGAAGACTTCATTTTATTGTATGAATTTAGAAAGCAGGGTTAAACCCTGCACACCACCTGGATGCTCTGTAGGCATTTGACAGAATGCAGAGAAGCTTCACTGAGTCTGAGGGAAGCAACAGAGGTCTGTGAATCACAATGTGTTTAGAAGCTCCTGTCCAAATCAACTCATGCTACTGTTTGAACACAATCTGACTACAGTGCTCTGTGTGACCCACACCTGATCTGTGACACTCCAAGGCAGAAAAAAGGACTTAAGAGATAAAAGCTATATTGTTTTTATCACCTTGTCTTGCTGTTTGTGACAATTACAGTTTTAAAATTCGTTTTGGGTCACTACTTAAAAATAAGTGCTAGGAATTTAACCTACAAATGTAGGTATCTATATCTATATTTAGAGAATACAGGAGAAGCTCCTCAATTGTGACACAAGGCTATGGAACAGGTCATCTGGCTTCAGGAACACTCTCCAACTGAGCCTTAGACTTCTACACTGGTTTTGCAGCACATTGTTACCATGTTCTCTAGCAGAACATGATGTCTCCACACTACAGAGGCATGGAAGAAAATTGGGTGTGGGTGAACAGTCTAGCAGCTATTGGAGGGCTGAGAAAGTTCAAAAGAAAAAAACCTGAATTCCCAAGCACATATTTCACTTAATAGAATAATAGAAGTAATAGAAGTAGTCACTGGTGGACTGTAACACAGTTCTAACTTTCCTTCAGTACAAAGGAGGCAAACATAACTCTCAGCAACATATGGCAGATACAAACTTCAATGTACGAGATCAGCACATATCTGTATATTTATCAACACAATTTCTAACACCTTTACTCAGGTTTTGTTTAATCAACACCCAAAAATGTGGTACATAAAAACTCCAGAATTCTCCCCATCTATACACTGATTATAGCGGCCGCAACAATTAGTAACTATAATCAGTACTGGCAAAATAAAATCAAAGCCATTACAGGCTTTATGATGCTGCAAGAAAAGACATTCTGGCTTCTCTAAGGAAATACCAATAGCACTTGAAATTACAACTGTGCTTAAAATGCTAACAAGCAAGCAAGCAAAAAAAAAAAAAAAAAAAAAAAAAAGACAATCCACAATTTTGAGGTTTAAAATATTTGTATCAGTGCTAAATAATTTACAAAAATAAGGAAAGACTCCTACTCCTACTGCCATATAGGCAAATTCTGTTTAAACTGCTAGAAGCTTCTTTCCTATTAATTTTAATGTATGAGTGTGTGAGTAAAGGAAGCTACAGCCTAGTGCCTATATCAACTTTAATAAATAATATATTTTGCCATATTCATCTTCTAAACTAAGTAAATGACAAAAGTAGACCCTCAGAAGGGCAGGATTTTCAAACCAGATTAATTCTCTTATTCTAATGCCTTAACCCAAAGGATTTTTCTTCTCCAAGGTTACATTATGTGATTTAGCAATGGAGTGCATTCTCAAAACAGCAGAAAGGAGATGGAAAAATATGTTGTGTCACAGTTGGAGCACACATCAAAGTACATTTGCATGTTGGATAGCCAGTTCATTGTTTTTCCAACACCTGCTTCTGCTTCCAGCACAGTGCTTGAACAGTCCAAGCCACACAGGCTTGGAGCACAGTCCCTTCCTCCCTGCTGTTAATGGTGAAAACACCACATATAACCCACAGCCAGAGAGGCCACGGAGGCACAGGAGGTTAAAGCTGAACTAGGAATTTCACTCCTGTTGAAGATAACCCTGCAAGAAGTGGCTGCCTGGTCCTTTGGGCTGCCAGCTGTCCCAGGGAGCAAGAGAGCCCTTCACGCCTGTGCCTTGCCTGTTCAGCATCCCCTGCAGTCCTTCTCAAGCCACTCTGCTGGGAGAGGTGCCAGACCTTCACTTGACACCACACCAAGTCTTCTAATCAGAAAAACCAAGCCACTTCATGAGTGCAAAAAGCTTGACATACTCGTCTTTATTAGACTCAGGTTCACTTAGAAACTAATCTAAGTCACAAAGCCAACATCAGGAAAGTTTCTGTTGACAGAGTTCCAAGAAAGAAAAAACTTACCTAAGCCTGGGCTCTGCGAGGGACCACAGGAACTCTATTAAAGTCATCTTGGCCTGCTCTTTATTTGATGTATTCATGTTCCAGCCCACTGGACTGCAAATATGCTACTTTATATAATCCAAGGTGTCTAGCAAATGAGATTAAGTCAAAAAGTGACAGCAGTGGAAAAAATGAGGTGGTTGGAGTGTTGGGTTTTTTTTGCGTTTTGTTTGTTTTAGCAACAACAAATAGAAGGAAACAAATTTTCTAAGGTTTTAAAACAATTCACACTGTCTCATTAAAAAAAATGGAAATCCTAATTATAATAACCTAGTGAATGTTCTCACTTTAGGAGAAAACAAAATTTTAAATATGGAAACAAAAGTGGAAAGATGAATTTTCCTGGACTGAGATCAGATATGTGCAACACAAATGACTCAATTTATGTGTGACAATCTGATGATGAAATTAAATCAGGGGAAGAGAAAGAACTATAAATCTCACCTGAACAGTTCTTCTGTTTCTTAAAAGAAGCAAAAGTTTTTGACCAGAAAAAAAAAAATAAATCTAATTAACATCTTTGTTTTGTTAGCATATTGGACAGTGGCTGATTCCATTGATTTTCGAAGCCAAGAAGAGTCATGAAAGCAACACAGTTACATCAGTAATCACCTTAGAGCACTACCAAGCGAACTTCAAAAAGCAAAACTTGGACATTATTAGTTTGGTCTTTAAAACACTAGGAATATATATTTTGGCTGTAAACTCACACATAATTTTGCCTTTTATTAGATTTTATTTAACTCAGCAAGTCTGAGGTTTTCCAGACTGGGATCTCCTGTCTCAAAACCACATTTCAGTTGGCAATTGTCAGCAACACCCCGGCTCTTCAAATTTCAATACAGGAGCAGAATCTATGGAAAAACCAGGACATTTACCAAAGGTCTGAACATAGTCCATTGAGGGCTATGGAGGAACTTTCACCTAATCTAAAATGAACAGGGGTTTCCAAAGGGCCTGAATTTGGATCTCTAAAGGGTCTTTGTCATTCTCTCTCTGTCTCTAGAGGCTAAAAAGGACAAAATCGAGGGGGTTTAGGATACTCATTGAAGCTTTCTAAGCAGGATGAACTAAATTTGTCTGTATCATCCATTTAGGAAGAAAAATGTAAGAATTGTTGCTGAGGGAAAAAGTCCCGCCACACAACAAAACACATGCACACAATTTTACAAAGCCATGAGTTACACATGAATATTTTTAGAAGTTAGTAACCATGCAGGCACAGCCTCCAGACTCCTGCAATTTTATCAGTCAGGTGCTATCTTACACAGTTGTGGACAGCAGGAAAAATAAGTGTCTCGAGCCTAGATGCAAGACAGCCTTAAAGATAGAAATCTTTTCCTTCTTTTTATTTTTAATTTAAAATGTGCATAAAAATAAGACTCTAATGAGCTGCATGTGAAACAATCAAAATTATGAGGTATTTGCATTTCTTTTGCACCTTGAGCCAAACAACTACAAAATCATGCATATGATTCTCTCGATATGAACACAGTAAATATTAATAATCTATGAATCAGCAATGAAATGCCTTTTGCCCCTGAACCCTGAAGAGAGACTTTCTAAAGTTGCAGTGCAGTGACTGAGACCACATTTACAAGGCACCGAGCTAAGGCATATGCGTGCAGCCTGTGAAAATAAAGCTGTGCCATCCCCCACCCTCTTTACACAGAGACATTTTTAAATTACCTGTTTGTCAGTTTTACAAATGTGTGTCTACGTAAGCAGCTCCCTGTGTGGTGCTGCGTTAGCAAGCAGGCGTGCTTCCATTTGCACATTTGGATTCTACAACCAGAATTAAAACATTTGCTCTGTTCAGGGTGAGCTGATAAACAGGGATTTTAAATTTTACTTCTTTTTTTTTTTTTAATGTGAAAAATGAAAGAAAAACCTTCCTCTAGATGTATTATGCCTTTGGGCTCCATGTGAGGGAAGCGAAAAAAGACAGAGAAAGCTACTGTGAAGGTCACAGAGTGAAAGAACTTCCTCAGGGCACAGAATAAATTAAATCCTAAGGAAAAAATAAAATGTGATTTCCAGAGTGTGAGGCACAAACTCAAAATGACAATGATTGACAGCCAAACTATATCCGTGCAATATCGAAGACTGCACGTTCTCATTTACCTCAGTGTAGCCAGCAAGCGCCCATTAAACATCCGTCTGATGCCCAAATTAACCTTCTTGGCAAACTGAAAGAGGCACAAACTATCATAATCAACCTTTCATTATCACAGCAGCCTCTAGTTAAAGGGTCAGAATAATTGTGCCATCAGAGCCCTGATTGTTTTCAATCAACAGACGACTGGAGTGACAGCTCAGTGATGGAGTAGTTTGATGAAACCGCACCAGGCCTAATCAGAGCAGATGAAAGGAAGGCATGATTGGTGCAAATGAACAGTCGTGCCTCTCTTTTTCATTTACAATCTGAAATTACTCTTGAATTTACGGGGTTTTTTCTCCCTTATGAGTACCTCTGAAAGAATGTTTGACTTATTATGGGTTCTGACAGTGCAGAGTTATAAAACACAGGTAGGGTTTTCAGCCCAGGCTTTAAGTGGGTATTCAGCATAATTTTAACAAATTCACTCTTGAAAAGCACAAAATGACTAAAGACTTCCAATGACCTAACCTTTCAGTGCTGTTTGATTAGCAGAACAATTTATCACAGTTCACATTCTTCATGATAAGAGAAGATTTTAAAAAATGGGCAGGGATCATTTTCAAATGTTTTCTCTTAGCCAATATATTTATTTTATTATTGCTCTCCTGTTTTCTCTCTCTCTCTCTCTCACACACACACAAAAGAAAAATATAAATTAAAGAACACTGCATTAATAACCTTTTTCCTCTTTGAATGAATAATAGAATCCAAGCAAGGGTTTGTTTGCAGATGAAAGTAGAGACCAATTATCATGCCACTGACAGCATCAATATTTAGTTTTCTGGTGGGCTGGATTGTTCATTCCCACATTTTAAAGGAGGGAAATTAATCAATCCTGCTAGGTGTTTCTTAACTTACTCATCAGCACTGATTCAGTGTCTCACAAGTGAACAGAGAAAAAAAAAAAAAAAAATGGAAAAAATGTAGGGGCTGCTTATAGAAAATTTGGACAGAATGAAAGATTCAAGTGCCCTGGACCTCCTCTGCTGGGTTCACTTCCTCTTCCAGACTCACGCTGCTCCACCCATATAGCTTCCTTTTCTCACAAGGCTGCTGCAAGGAAGGTGAGGTAAATAAAAATAATCTAATTGAATTGTACCTCTGAAAGAAGCGAGTATGGCAAGTAGTGAGTGGTAAATATTTTGTTCTATGATCTTGGTCATCATCAGATGTTCTCTAATTTGTCAAGTATTACAAAATTCATACCAATGTTCATGTCAGCATACCAAAGCACAAAAGAAACAGCCTAGAAGCAAAGATTATGGTTTGTCTGAAAGATTAGTGGATAGAGAAGCTTGATCCAAACACCAAAGGCTTTTATGAAATTTAATGTATCTCTTCTCACACTACAGAAGGGAAGTTTTACTTCTTAAAAGCTTGGGACTGTGGGCAGAGCATTCACCTAAATGGAAGTGCCCTCAGCAGAAGAAGCTGTGAGCAGGCTTGCACATCCTTACTGACATACAGGGTGCCATTTACAATTATTGAAGTCTATACTTTTCCAAGTATAAAGACACTGTTTATGAAATATATATATAATATATATATATATAGAGTGAACTCTTGGGAATGAACCCAAAACATCCCTCTACAAACCAGTGAAGAAGGGAAGTAAGAGTCTGGGAAGTTGCCAACATGTATTTTGTTGGATGCAGCAGAAAGAAGACTCCAAAGCAAACATTTCTCTACATAAAGAGAGGTGTCTTAGATACAAGGGACCACTGCACACAATCAAAGATCCTGTCATTCTGCTATTTGTCCCCAACTCCTATCCAGCCAAGTCCACACTATTGCTGGAACTCTGCTTCAGCAGTGGCACTGGTATTGCGTACATGGGTACCCCTGAAGTCTGTTCCCAAACTGATGACTGAGATCCCAGCTGGTAAGAAAGAAAAAATATGCATCTTTCCAGACGCAAATATTATCACTGTGATGCAGTCAGACTCTCGGCTTCACAAATGGACAGGGCTTGGAGGACTGAGGGTTTGGCTCAGGCAATAAAGAGGGAAACCAGATATAAATGAATTGAGTTCAGAAAATACACAGCCCCAAAGGAAGATTAAAGAACAGCAAGGTTCATTATCTCTGGAGAGTGAAAGCACTTGTGAGAGTGTCCTCCTGACCTCTGATCAGGCTCTGCGGAAGCTGCAGTGGATTTGTCCAGAGTACTACATGGGGAACTGCTGACCTAAATAAGAAATGCTCTATCTCTTGGCTGGTTTGCTGGTTTGGGATTTATGTGATATCATGGTGACAACTTGCAACTTTAAGAACATGAGCCCTGCAGTCTGTAAGCCACTTTGCAAGAGGCAGAAATTTGATTTTGATCTTTCAGCTGAAAAACATCACAGCAGGCAGAGTTATTGGTCAAAGTCTCTAGCACCAAAAAAGTATGCATTTCATGATATTATGCTGTAATTAAAGCAGAGACAGATAATGCAGGTATATTAAAAACACACATTTATAAAAAATTCACAGCATCAAAGTGAATCACAATGTATTAAAAATACTTCTCCATTTTTCTCAAGTGATAATAATAACTGCTGATAATATCACTTCAAAGCATTTAAGCAGTAAAGCATCCATCACCAATTGCTGCTGGACAAAAATGTTGTCCTGCACAGTGTTTCAATAGGTGCAAGGAGGATAACACAACATACACATCTTTGGCAGATTTCTTACTCATAATCAAACAGCTTCAGGAGTAACAACTTTAACACCTGTATTTCCATCTCAGAAATTTTAATAATTGTTTCTGCCCAGCATCCTTGTGAGAAAGAGCGGAATTCTTTATCCAAAGACAAACTCTCTACCAACCCAGTACAGTATCTTGCATTGTCAGTTTAGTGCTTTACTGCAAGCTTCCTTTGCCCCAGTACTACATAATTACAGTGGCGTTCACAAGAGGAAGATTATTTTACAAAAAAGGTTTGAGAGAAAGACAATGCTAGTTTCATCTTTTTATGTATGTGTTTCCTACGAAACACATAGAACAAAATGCCAGTTTTGTAATAGAAGTAAATAATAGAAGGTATGCATCCAGAATTGTATTCACTTCTTTTACACACTTTCTCCATTTCTTATATTTACTGGTCACAAGAGTAAGAAGTTTACCTAGAAGACATTGATTAAACTCAATAAAGATAGTCCATCTTTTTAGACTTATAATAAAATAACTATGATCACAAATCAGCTTTACAAAAGGCTAGCTGAACTACATTAATATATAACATTATATATGGTAAGTAATGATATTAAAGCAATGAGTTGCTATAATAGAAAAACTGTTCTCATCTACTGGAGTTCAAAGTGAAGTAAGGTACAGACAGAAGGTAAACTCTCAGCTGTTGTAAATTACCACAGCTCATGAAGGCTTGGCATTTTACACCTCCTGGGGAATCTGAACTTCAAAATTATACAGAACATTGCTTCCAAGTATCTAGAAGCAATTTATAAGCAGTAAAACTCATGCTTCCCTGAGAGGAGTTTACATTTCAACCACTTTCTCAAAATGGGAACTAAGAGAAAAATTAGGTGTCTTAAACAAAATCTTCTGTCTCCTCGCCTGTACAACTGAGTCTCTTTATTTCACTAAAAAAAATTGAAATTTTGGTGCTCATGCCACAGAACAAAGGCTGGTGATATTCAGATATCTGCAAGTAAGGACAGAACAGTTCCCAAAGTGTCACCTGCCAAAAGTACTTGAGATATTTTTGCAGCTGAAAAGTGCAAAGCAATACAGACAATAAACACTGCATCCTTTCTTAACTTTGGAGCAGCAAAGACAAAACTGTCCCACAGTGTGCTTCAAGAGAAGTCTACTCTTGTGTGATGAGGTCCTCAAACCACAGAGGAGTTTCCTCTACAGTCACTTGGAGCTGCTCTACCAAGGCAGATTGACAAATGTGCTTCTCACACCTAACTGGTTCTTCCACTGTGATAGAAGGGGCAAGCAAGGCTCTGTGCTACCCCTCTCAGTGACAGTCCACATGTACAATTTCATGTCTTTAAAAGCTGTATGAGCTTGTGTCCAGCTCCTATTGCAACAGACTTTACAGCTACCCCACCACTCACAGCCGCTCTTTTCCTGTGCACTGCAATGGCTATCACACCTGGGAGTCTACACACATAAAATAAATGAGCCCAGAATGCTCACACTGGAAAGGCTCTGCTTACTCTTGTGATTAAGACAAATTTTGTTTTAACAAGATCATCAAAAAGGAGTGTGGAGGGTGACAATGGAAAACAAATGAAACCAGAGCAAAGCAAAGCAATAAAGCCAAATCCAAAATATGTCAGCATCCAGAGATTCAATCTTACTTTTTCCAGAGAAACAATCTCAACTTTTTCCTTTGAAACAAAGTCCAGCCACAGAGACTTAGAAATGACAAGGAAATCAATCTCTTTACCATAAACATGTTGCATCAGGGTAAAACCTTACTAATGGAAGGCCTTGTAAAACTGTGGCTTAAGCCCGTTACTTCAGCTAAGCAGGAAAGGGAAAGCGACTCAGCTGAATTAGAGGTAGATCAACAAGTTCTGTAACCATTACGGGTTCACATCGTGGTGTATGGTGGTTGGTTGAATTACGTTTGTTATGATTTAAAACTATGTAGCTGATGAAGGCTAAACTGCTTTAAAAGGCTGGGTTTTTGCAATAAAGCAGCTCTCCTTTGCATTGCCTGGGGACAATCACATCATCTGCATCGTCACATCAACATTCCTAAAATGGAGCTTCATAGGTCCATAAAACCTGCCTCTCTTTAACAACTGGATAAAATGGCAGGAAGCTCTGAGTAAAAACTTCCTGCCATCCCTTTTCGAATGCATCACAAAATGCTCAAGTTTGGATCCTCCATCATTTGTTGTGATGGTAGAACCAACATTGCTAGGTGCTATATATTTAACTATAACTATAATATAACTTATTTGATAAGTTTTCTGAAGTTGCAAAGAACAGAAGCTTATCTCTTCATAAACACAGCTTTTTAATTAGGGCTCTTAACTGTGATTTGATTTCAGTGTAAGGAGATTAGGTTTTAGGATAGCATTTATCTTTTCTGAAGCAGGGTAAGGACAGAGAACATGGAGGTGGAAAAGGACCTACCTCCAGCAGCCATCATTTCAAAATCTAGAATTGTTCATGTTTATTTTTAGAGAAAACATTCAGGTTGACATCAAATGCATTGAAACTTTACATAGCACATTGAGCACTAAAACAAGTTGCTGGTACATAATTAATAAGAGGAAATGACAATTTTTACCATCTGATGCACACTGTTTTTATTGCTATTCCTCTCTTGCTATTTTTCCCTCTGAAATATGTTTTAGAAGTGTAGCAGCTCACTCCAGAGACAAGAATCTACAAGCTTTCATCAGTAAAAAACTGTTAGAAAATGAAATAGGCACAAAATTGACAAAATTCTATAAAAATGCAATGCAGCTCTGTGAAAATTAGTCTAAATGGTTCTTGAATGTAAAAGGATTCCTATTCCTTTCCTCCCTATGTTAGGGTATAATTTTCTAGGGCTTTAATAGGCAAATCCAACAAATCACAAAAAAATGTATCATTTTCTATAATAACCTTTACAACAGCTATACAGGACTTGTATGTCATCAGTATCTTTGGTCACACACAAAAATGTACTTCAAAGTACATGCTCCCCTTAGCTGGTTTATAAATATGCATATGTTCAACAACTGTGTTACTACAAAACCTCTGACGTCAAATTTTCCAACCAAAATCACAGAACAGTTTGGGCTGGAAGGGACCTTGAAGATCACCTGGTTCCAACCCCCTGTCATGGACAGTGTCCATTAGACCAAGATGCTCAAAGCTCCATCCAAGCTCACCTTGAACACTTCCAGGGATGGGGCATCCACAACTTCTCTGCCAGTGCCTCACCTCCCTCACAATAAAGAATTTCTTCTGTATCTCTGATTCAAACCTACCTTTTTCTGTTTAAAGCCGTTTCCCCTTGTTGTATCACTACCTGTCCTTCAAAAACATCCCTCTCCATCTTTCTTGTCTGCCCTCTTAGATACTGAGAAGCTGCTATAAAGTCTTCCTGAGGCTTTCTCCAGGCTGAACAACCCCCACTCTCTCAGTTTTATTGACTTTGATCTAATCCCCACATGATGGACTTCAGATTAACTCACTGATTAAACAAATGAGTCCTGCACTAATTTTTCAAAATCAACTAATTGTTCTAAGAAAGCTATTTCTTTAAAAAAGCGACTTAAACATTTTGAACCACATTTGTAATTGCATTTGAGATCCCAAAACTATCTAATGAATTGGGAATGTCAGAGCTTCCCCATTACAACATTAAAACAAACATGAATTTATTACATAAACCTACTAAATAATACCTGAAGAAAACTAAAACACCTGTAACTGCTATAAGATAAACATTGTAAAATTACAACCCATAGTTTCACTCAAACATTAAAATAGGCTCCACCCTAAATGAGCACTTTGAAAGCTCTTCAGCATAGATTTTCCCTTCAGAGTCTGTGATCTTTCCATCTGTCATTACTATCCCACATAGACCTTTAGCTTGGAAGCCACTTCACAGGAA
Source organism: Pyrgilauda ruficollis (assembly GCF_017590135.1). Classification (NCBI taxonomy): domain Eukaryota; kingdom Metazoa; phylum Chordata; class Aves; order Passeriformes; family Passeridae; genus Pyrgilauda; species Pyrgilauda ruficollis. The sequence continues at coordinate 2,149,989 of NW_024525823.1, read as the reverse complement.
ATCTTCTTAAGATCTTTTTAACAAGTGTATTTGTTGTAATTTCTTCCATTTCTCCCTGGCACAAGGGAGTCCGAAGTGATCAAAGGAGTAAAAGGCACCCTTTGTCACAAGGCAAGGAAACCATCAGCTCTGCAGCTCACTTGCACATCTGGAAGCTGCCAAGGGTGTCCCAGCTGAAGTAAGGAAGGCTGTGCTGGAGTGACACTGCTTTTCCATCTCCTTGCCCCCTCACCTTCCCGGAGCCACCGGTGTCCTGATCCTGGGGCGGGAGTGACAGCACAGGGCAACAGCTAATGAGATCTCAGCAGTCGTGATGAACCAACACACCTGTTCACAGGTCTGGACACACCAGTGTGACTTCACTACACCTAACTGTGGGCACTTTGGGCCCTTAACCCCAGATTCCAGCTATCTTAACACATTGGTGACAATGTGCATGGTTTCAGGAAACGTGGAATTCCATTTTCTTCCACTGTCTTCTTTGGCTTTGTGGTTACAAATAAAAGTAATGCTTCTATCAGCTCCCAAAGGAAAACTTGTTGAAATACAGAAATGGGAATTCTCAGAAGAGTTTCTAATTTCCTATCATTTTCCACAAGATTAAATCCACTGGCAACAGTGTTAAACAGCTTTACTAAGATTTTCAAAGAGTAAAGATTACTAACATTTGTATCTCTGAATGGAAGACATTAACTAAGACAGTAAAAACAGACTGCCATATTTGATCATCCACGGTACCTGCAGATTTTAGACTTTAGGTTATTTTCTTTAACTTAAAAATTGATGTATACTTTCAACCATACCTGGCTTTCAAAATAGCTTCATCAACCTTTTTTTTTTTTTTTTTATGTAACCACATATATCTGTATGTTTATACGATTATACTTCAGATAATATCCAACAGATCCGAGCCACAAAGAGTGCAACAGTCAATATAAATCTCCCCACAGCAGACAAATTAAAATGTAGAATGCAGTAACACAGAAGTCTTGCTGTGTGGACACCTTGGTGTTTTTTTCTAAATTAAAATGTACATCCACTGCTTAGCTGAAGAAGTGACCTAAATCCAAGAGCTGTGAGCACAGCAGCCTTCCTAAATACTGGTGTGATGCTCTGTGCACTTCTGAAGGTAATATGGGATAAATAAGTTGAGGCAATATTACTGTAGGACAGCAAGACCAAAGTAATGCTCTCTAGAAATTCTCCAATGCTCACAACAATAGCAGCAAAATAATCAAGTTTTCTGACATGTATCAAAAAGAGCATGAGAAGAACACACAGTTGCTCCTAGCCTAGCTTTAATACTGAAAATCACTTTCTATACTGTTATACTTGATAAATAACAGTAACTATATTAGCTAGCATTCATAAATAAACAGGAAACTTTTAAAAGTTCAGAACAAAAGCATATATAAAGTTAACATGATATTACTGTAAAGCACAAATTAAGAGCCCATTTGAATTAAACCAAAGTAGACAAAGGGGAAAGGTGTTTCATAAAATAAGGGAACAGTGCCAACAGGGACAGCACTAATTTTCCCAGTAAACCAAAATGCCATTACTATTATAAACAATACAGAAATGATATCAGGAAAATAGTGTGTGACCTGAGCACATCAGCTGAACAGTGTGAGTTCCTGCTGCCTACATCCACTGCCTGACCCTCTGTATCCTGCAGGAACCCTGCCCAGTCTGCAGTTCCAGGGGACACCAACCTCCTTGCTGACCTTGGGCCACAACAACCAGCTTGGCCTACCTATAATGGATGTCCTACCAATACTGCACATGCCTATACTTATAAAAAGTAATCCCACCCAGTCTGGAGAGAGTGTAAGGAATACACCATTGCACAGAGTCAGTGCAGGTGAGATACCTATGTTTATGAAGATTAGACTAAGGAAAAGGAAACCTGCAGCCTATCACAGGTTATGTTTCCATACTAATTTTATTTGAGGGTAACTGTGTGATTTTGCTTGCAGCTAGTCATGACACACATAGCACAACCATCACATAGTACGCTGGATACTGGCATTCAGAGGTGGCTCTCTGGCACTTTTATGTACCCTTTCATGAAAAGGGTACAAAAGAGGAGGTAAAAGCACAGCAAAACACACATGGGTAATATGTTAATTTTTTCATTTAGCCTCACAAATTCACCTCAGCCTTGATAGACATCAAGCCCCTTTTTTATCTTCTATACCTTTCTTGATGAGAGGCTGACAGCCACATTTTAGAGAGGTAGTTTTCTGCTTAGGGTAAATACTCCCCAGGAACAAGCATTAGAGTAGACATTATTTCACTTATTGCCCAAGAGAGCATTTAAGTTTATTTCTTGAATAGTGAAAGGCTAATATACTGCTTAAACACAACATTGATTACTGAGATGCTTCCTTCGCATATATTTTATGTTGTTACTTGTTTGGCAATAAAACTTAAGTTCACATTTAGCAAGGCACTTAGACCACATTTCATTAAAATATATATATACCCCTGAGAAAAATGACTTCTGCTCTCTCCATATGAAAAATTGCTCTGCAATACCAAAAGATTGACAGGGAAAAAAAATCAAGTACTGATCTGAAGGAATGGCAAGCTTGCACCAGAATATTACAACCCACTTTAGAAACTGCTGTTCTGCATAGGTAAATGTATGCATGGAGATGTATGGAAGATGTCTTTGGATCTGTCATCAGCACAGAACTGTTCCATTATAGCAAGCTGCCACAATGTGTACACCACAAAATTGCCTATGGCATTGAACTGTGGGATTTCTGCTGAAGAATAATCTTGGCTCTTCACAAATCCCATCAGGAAATCCAAAATGGAGCTCAAGCATAAGAAAAGGCTCTTGAAAATAGGGCATAGAAGAGGATAAACAGGACTGTAATAAGAAAACTGGATTTGTACACTTATTATTTTTATAAAAGATACATTACAAGCTCATATTGACCTATAACACTGCAGTCTTCTTGTCCTTCATTTTTCTATTTATTAAAGCAAAGACACTTCTCCAATACAGAGACCAAACACTGTTTCTGCACATCCACAGGATAAAAGGAACAACTAATGTTGCACTTTCACACACAGAACACGTACTTCACAAACACAAGTGCAGAAGTTACAAGCAAGGAATTTAACAGGGCTAGAATGTCTTAGGAATGCCTTGGAAAAGGCACAACACATTTGCATGGATCCTAGCTGAATAAACCACTCATGCAGTTTTATCTACCAGCTTGTCCTAGATTGCTTGCTTATCAATTGATTACCAAGTCACCAAGTTGCTTAGCAAAAGAAAAAAAAAAGAAACCAAAGAAAGCCAAGAGAAAACTTCTAACTTTGATTCTGAAGTATTGACAAATACTAAAACTGATCTGCTTTTATTGTTAGCTGTTTAAAAATAATATGTATACTTTAACAACCTACTTAAACAGAAGCAGAGATGGAAGAAGCTAACCTATACTGATCTCACTTAAGATTTTTCCAAATATGATTTAGGAGTCCACTTTGGATCAAGTGCAGTATTTAATACAGAACCATTTGACCAATCTACTGCAGGGAGACAGAATAATCCAGCAAATTTTCTCTCTCTAACCATTAGTAGGATATTTGAAAGATGAATATTTAAGCCTCATAACACTGAAGTTTCTAATAACAAATATAAGGCATAATTATATCATAACTAAAGCTAACATTAGTTTTTTATTTAAATCTTTGGCTTTTTTTCTACCTGCTAAGATTCCAACAACAAGCTCTCTACCACTATATTTCTCTGGCAATCTTGTTCCATCTTACAGCGTTGGTTACTTTTTCAATTACCAAGTAAAAGAATTCACCTGCTTCCTTTAAGTACAGCTAATGAATACTTCTTGTAATGGTCAATTATTATAAGATTCACTTTTCATTTAATGATAGACATTTATGTCCTTGTCATGACTGCTTCCTGTGGAAAAAAAGAAGGGTGCCTCACAGGTCATGATGAAGAAGAACAAACCAGAAAAAAAAGTTTATTTTTCTCCACCTTCTTCATGATTCTTTCCTTTATTTTCTTCATTTTTTATTTAATCCTATTTTTTGTGTCATTGACATAACTTTACACATTTTAATGCAGCAGACAAATCAAAAATTTCTTATGTAAAAAATATTTCATAATCTCATGTGCTAATAAAATGTAAAAATCAACATGAAAACATATCTTATGTCAATGAATAATCATAATTACTGTCTTAGCTTACCTAAGAAAGACCTGATTGAAGAGGCTCATAAATTGATCCGATTTCACAGCCTACACAGGCTTTCTGGTGGGGGTTTTGGTTTTTACTTTTTTTAAGAAACACATCACTATAGTCCTTGTCTATTGTCTCCACTTAAAATAAGATACATCAAGCCAAAGAGTCTGAAAAATCAACAGGAATTTCTGTAGTAGTTGGCAGTAACCCATAGCCTAGAACACAGCCACTAATATTATCGTTTAACTCTCTCAGACTTGGTTTGTTCACAGTTCTATTTCATCATACTCACTAGAACTAGCCAACTGTGAATTGGTAGCCTAGAAAAATCCAAAGTATGGCAGGTAAGAGCTGCAATCACTTCATTTCAATAATATTCAAGCATCACTCCATGCACACCTTTTGATGCATTAAAATAACCACCTTAATTTTTATGTAGACTAGGATCAATCTCCCAGTGGCCACTGGGAATTCAAACTGGTGTAAAAAACTGTGCTCTGCAGACAGTGGCACCCTTTCCTGAGGTTCTCTGAGGGAAGCTTTAATTTGTGCTTAGGGCTTCATGGCAGTCCTACTAGCAAAGGTGCCTTGGGCACATGCTGAATTCATATTGCTGTGACACACAGCCATGTGTGTGTGCAGAGGCCACACTAGTCACAGGTAAGACAGATAAATCAAATGGTAGCATCCCCCCATCAGCTTTTCTATTATCTGCCCCACTTTGTGCAAATTTCCTCCAGCTTCCCCAACACCTCTTGCTTTGCTGTTCTTCCTTAAGACATGGGATGGGGATTTGTCAAAGTCAATGAGCACTTTATTACAGTGAGAGTGCTCAGTAATGAACAATTCAGCAATTTAATGAGATTCTGTAGATCTGTCTCCAGCCTGTCCATCAAGTTTCACTTCTATAAAGCACCCTGACACTAATCCTCTGGCATACCCAATCTTCACCCTGGGCTGAATATTAGATTCTTCCATGGTATATTGCATTACCACTATAACCTTAGCAAAAATGATGAACTTAACTACACTTGAGGCAATATAGCTGGTCTGATTTGATTTTCTTCTATTGGGTTGACTATGAGAGAATTACTTATTTACTAAGATAAAGCAAGAAACCAGTTTCTTATTGCCTTCTGAATGCCCAAATTGGTAAATATTTATATGTGCCTTTTAATCCATTCTGGGAACCTAGAATATTTACAAATATATATTTATTCTTGATTTTACAAACTGAATTAAAAAGATGCATGCACATTTTGCCTGCAGCAGAAACCTAGTTTAAAAAAATTCTTCGGAACAGCAGTAGTAACCTTTAGAGAGGCTATTATGATAACACTTAAATGGACAGTGTGGAGTTTGTTGTCACTCAGAAAGCAGCACATTACCTATCTCTCCCCAGTATGACCCTGCAACAGAAACAGAGGCTTTGTCACATTTGCCTCATGAAGTGTTCATTGACTGGAGTGCACACAATTAAGAAAATTACTTCAGAGTCTGAGTCTTGCAGAACAGGATTTGAAAACTCCCACTTTCCAAACATCATTATAGCAGAGGCATATTTATTACAGAGGCATATTACTGAGCCAGTATCGAGTTATACTTGTATGACTTCCCACAGAAACTCTTCTAGCAGAAGCATACCCAAGCATATAGCTAGGGGATTCCACTGGCTCTGCAGAGAAATGCTGATGAAACCCAATCAGCCAATCATCCCCACTCCATACATAAACTTGTACATCAAAACTTGCTTCTGATAAAGGGAATATGTGCTAGGACTCCAGAGTAGTGTGCCTTAAAAACCTTAACCAAACACAACCCACCATCGTGTGTAGTGTATTGCAGGTTCTCCTGTACAGGCATCCTCCAGGGACTAGGACAGGAAAAAGTCAAGCTTCATTTTGGCATTTGCAGAAAATATCACCTTTGTAACATATTCTATAATGTAAAGCCTCAGAAGTTTGGAAAAAAATATGCCTGCTACATAACTGAAGGGTTATGTTATATCTTCATACTGGTTAACCTGACATTTTTATTTTTTAATAATAAATATTTTATCTTGCATGACATTATTCATCCACAGAACATGAAGCATCCCACTGATGAATACACACTTTACGCTTTGAGAAATTGATAGCATCTAAATGTACTTATCTTCTTAGAATAATCTAAAAGATGAATAGATAAATAATAGGGGTTGAAAAATAAATCAGTTTTCTGAATCACAGTCTTCCCTATCAGACCAATATAATCCACTTCCTAAAAGGAATGCACAGGTTTCTTTTCAGCAAGTTTCCTTCTATCTTGAAATACACTGAAATACTTTCCTCTCTAAAACATGATAGCAAAACAAAAACCAGAAAAATAGAAATAGAAAAATATCTTTGAGTAATCAATATTACAGAGATTTCCTTCCACTCCATAGTGAATTTTTACAGACATACAATGGGAACATTTCCAAGGGCAGATTTTGGTTCAGTTTTTGTGTTTCTCTTAATATACTATGTGTTTTTTTCACGTTAGTCACAACACAATGCTTTTGTCTTGTCAATACTTTATGGCTAGCAACTTGGTCCTTTTCTAGACCCAGCTTTTTAAAAAGAAGTGATCTCAGGCTTCTTGACACAAACCTTCCATTGAAGATTCCGCTCACCTTGGAGCAGTGCTGCCTGTGTGATGATTCTCTCATTTGCTTCAGGCAAAGTCAGCTGTGGTGGCCCAAACAATTTCAATGACTATTTAAGTTATACAGCTAAATTTGCCTGAAGTGAATGAGAGAGACTACAGAAGCAGGTTTGCCACCAGACTCATGGCACTAGCTTCATCAGAGGCAATTATAATTGAGTTGCATGCATCAGCCATCGCTTCCTATCAAAGAAGTTGGATCTGGAGGAAAATCTCTGTCTGTATTTAAGTAGCAGAAGTTAAACAGCATGACAAATTCTCTTTCAAACAAAGTAATTGCATTAACACAACACAACATTTTTAGAATTTCGTTTAGAAATTTCCCTCAGTTGTTATTCACAGTTTTTGCTCAAGTGCTTATTTTCCCTCGAGACTGCTCCAGGGTTTCAAAACAACAGATTACTGCTATGGTTTATAGAGTGTCACACATTCTGGTTGTTCACCACTCCTTACCTGCCAGATTTGTTCTTCACTGAGTGAAGTGAGTCTATCGCTTTTAAAAACCTCTCGAAGAAGACAGTATGGGAGTGCCAGAACTTCTTCAGGATGACTCTTCAATAGCTCAGAGAGATGTTTTACTAAGAAGCCAATGACTGCATTCTCCAACAAAGTGAGGTTGAAAAGATCGGCAAGCTTGTAGAGGTCCAAGTAATTAAAACTATTTAATTCCTAAATGGATGAAGCAAACAAAATACACGTCACAAAAATATCCCAAACACGAGACAGAGAATATAAAAATCCACAAGTCTCACATAATGAAAAAAGGTTATTCTTTTGGAGCTGTGGAGAAGGAAGGCAATATAACTCGAAGTTAATTAACGCAGCCTCATTCAAAATGTATATGTGTTACCATTGCATATGCAAATATATATGATAGTACTAATTTATATTGTAACTCCTAAGGTTATATATGCATAAACCATCTGTAAGAAATATGGATTAGTACACAATACAATAAACCAGCATGATTTACACTGTATGTCAAGAGCTCACAGGAGCTAACAAGTGGATTTAAAAAATGCATTTTTTAACTACAGTGGTTTGTTACAAAGCAATTGTTAGTTTATTATTTACTGTTTTGATTGAACTAGAGCATCTGTGTAGCACAACTTTTCACAAAATACAAGATGCTGAGCTACATTTTATTACGTATGAATTTTTCTTCATTGAACAAATGAACCCTTTTTTTTCTCCAACCACTGCCATCAAAATATAGTGGATGTTGGCCTCCTACTCCTCTCTCTCCTTCTAGCAGCTGAAAATGTGAGGAGACAAAAGCTATAGTAGCTCAAGGCAGAAAGCTTTGCCCATCCTGCTAACAGAGGACCAATATTTATGGGCTAACGTTTTCAACTTGGCATCCCTCATAAATTGGTACCTAGACAACTAACTACTTCTGTTCCAGACCACACTGCTCCTTTCAGGGAACAGGCCAAGAATTCACCTCTATTAGACAAAAGCACCCAGGGCACCTGGGAAATAATCACGTTTACCCATTTTCTCTGTTCTTGCTGCATGCTCACATCTCTCTTCCTCTCTCCTCCGCAATCCCGGTTTTCATCTTCCAATTTACCGCATTGCTCCCTATCAGCCGCCTTCCCCTTGACCAGCCCCATGTGTGAGAATGACAAGGAGCCTCGTCAGTCTCACTTTGCTGGTGAGTTAACGCGGGGACTGGAGCAAGGAAGAGAAACAGACTAAATTAAGTCAATTTCACTTTCACTGCTCTGCTGGATGGAATGGCAGCACCAAATGAAACTGACAAGAAATCTTGTAAATGTCAAATGAGCTGCACGGCTGGCAGATAGAGCAGAGCAACAGGGAAGATGGGAAAGTGCGAAGAGGGGTTTTTTTGGAATGTTTCATGGACTACATCTTGAACGTGTGAATTGGGTGCCTGTCCCAATGACTGTGGAGCTGTTTATGCATATGCAATGGAGAGTGGAGAAAGAAGTTTTTAACCTGCTTAGAGGAGTCAGTACTGGAGGAAATGGAATCAAATTCCTGTGGAGGTTCCTGCTTGTTGCATAATCTCCCAGTCTGAACAGCTCACCTTCCCTAGCAGAGCTGTACACTAAAGATAAATCCCATTCATTATCTACTTGGACTTCTGCATGAGAGTTTCCCATGGTTTTCTTGGAAGAACAAAGGTAAGTTCTTTCCATCGTCAGAACAAGCACTAACAGCCATCATCCCAAAAGCCACAGCTATTCTAGTGTCAGCTCCTCCTCACACTAACACAGCAGAGGTAAGAATAAATCCGCAGTTGCAGAAAAAAAAGAGAAAAGAATAAATTTTACATGAAAAGTATCTGGTCTGGGTGCTTGCTTGGTGATTTAGTATCTTCAGATCTCATAACCCCATTCCTGCGATGGCCATGCAATGGTGGCAATAACACATAGAAGTCTAATAAAAGCAAACATCACAGTATTTGACAAGCAACACCACAGTTTGTTGTCCCTGGTTGAGAAAACTATCTTTTCAAATAACTCACTGATTGAATAAATCCCAAATGCCAGAAAGAAACTTAGAAGAGCTCAGTGCGTATTTATTGAGCTCTTTTGTGGTCAGTGGTTAGGTCTAGGGAAATAAATAAACAAATGATAGATAATCAAGCACTGTGAGCTGAGGATCAACAGTCCCACTAAAATACATGCCTGGTCAAACCCCACTAAGTGCTGGTTGAGAAGGAGAAGTGGCTTTTAGCAGACTTCAGAGGAAAAAAATACTGGAGATAACAGAATCCTTATTATAAAGAACCAGTAATGAGACACACAAATGCAATCTGCCCCTGAAAAATCTTGACATTTTCAGTGAAATCTGAAAGATGCTGGTAAACCTTCATTTTAGGTTTGGATATTCTTCATGAGCTCCAAATCATCTATCCTCTTAAATCAGCAGCAATCAGCAGTTGTTTTTATGAAAGCTGTCTTACAGTTGAAGAGGCCAAATATACTTACGGATGTATAAGTAAAATCTCACCAGTTATTTATACTGCATGTAGTAACTTATTTCATGTGCTTATTTATGTATGTGGGTTTATTTTTTTTTTTGGAAGGGTGGGGGTGTTATGTGTTTACTTATTTTCATTGCTAAGTTTCAGATGATTTTTCATGCTTCCTAACATAATGTGTTAGTTACCTGCTGAGCTTACAGTCTACTTGTTCATGAATACTGAAAGTGTGTTTTGTTAAAACTGGCCTTGGCCTGGAATCAGTAATGTTCATTTCTGATTTTGTAAGGTTAGAGTTGATCTGCAGGTTTATATTCCACAGACAAAGAGGCAAATATTGCAGTAGGTTTTACAAAAATCAAGTCTATACAGTACTATACACTACTGCTTCAGTCATGATCCTAGAGGGCAAAAATGTCACATCGAGATTGCTCAGTGTATACCCTAGATAACATAACTTTGCTCTTATAAGTGGTAAAACTTTCAAAAACAGTCTAAAATGAAGTATATAAATATAAATTGCAAGAAAAAAATGCACCTTATCTTCTAACTTTAAAAAAGTCCCACAGGAAGGATCAAAGCAATCACTGTCAGCTCAGTCTGATTTGAATAAATTTTTCAGGCTAAAATCTTAATTGAATTAAAAACTTTGGTAAATGGTGAAATAAGTTACTAAACAGGAAATTTAGGTGTGTTCATGAGTAAGAGTACTGGCAGTCTCTGCTTTCCACAGATTTTATTATATTGCATTCACTGAGCAACTACAAAATTTTGAAGTAGTTTGACTTTCTTGTGGTAATGTATTGCAGTATATGTTCTTTGAAAACAGGCTTATGTAAATTTTGGAAACTTTTAACCCTTTTGTCATAAACTTTTATGTATATACCACTTATCTTTTTTGTACTGAAGGATGAAATATGGACACAAGCAGAACTGTCACTAAGAGCTGAAGGTAGTGATCCTATCTTTTCTAATATGATGCATGTTACAGTGCTGAAACACATTCAGGCTAAGAAAATACGTATAAAATTACAGGTACAGCACTTAAAACTAAGTTGAAATAGTTCAGAAATCTCACAGTGAACTCAAAACAATTTAGTAAATTGTCCAAATTATTTATCAGTGTATACTTCTAAAATAAGAAACTACCTAGAATCCATGCATTCTACTTAGCGTGCATCCCCCCACTGAAGCAAGGGAATCTATTATTCCACACTAAGGGTCTTCTGATTCAATAGTATCAACCTTTAGATGCCAAACCAATTCAACAATGAGCTGACATTTAAAATACTCATAAAAGAAAATATCTTCTACAAATAAACATCATCTGAAAGATGACAATATTAAATATTCAAAATAACTGATGTGACAGTGTGAATATTTTGATACAGAGGTGTATTTTAATATAGAAATATGATAAATTGTCAAACAGCAAAAACAGATATAAACGCTCTGTTTAAGTTGCTTCCAAAACCATCTTTATTTGTTCATACTTTAAAGAATAATTGCCTTGCGCAAGCCACAGAAAAGGATGTAACAGATTGATAAATTAGAGTTAATCATAACCAAGTACACAGCAGACTACAATATACCTCCATTCCTGTGCTCCGTGTTATAAATAGCAGAAACAGCACAAGGAGAACTAAGGGGAAAGAATGCATTTCTTTATGACCTTATTTGAAAGATAAACTCCTTGGGGAAATACAATTTATTCAGATTATCAAGACCCTGCTGTGCAAATCTACAGTCTGGGAGCACACTACGGAGATCAAACAATATTTACTTTATTCTGTTGGGTATAAAAGCTTTTAATGAATGCATAATTAAAACAGCAAAAGTATATACAGCTTTAGAATTCCACCGCCAAGCCAAGCCATTAATATCCAAAGTACCATAACCAGTTGTAACTCCACCTGCTTCCTAGATTACAATACTGTTATAAATCAAGGTATTGAATGAGTAGCCCTGCTGCTGTAGCAAAGAAGAGTTGCATGGTGACACTATTTCCCCCTTTTCTAAAAGGGGTTTAACCTCTTTAAAAAAAAAAAAAAAAAAAAAACCGCAAACCACCCCCCCCAAAAAAAAAACAACAACTCCACATGTGAGGTCTCTGAGAAACAGACATTCAAAAATCCTTAAGCAGCACAAGTCTTGACCCTACATATCCAGGTTCTCTGCCACATTAAATACTATGAACCAGCTGCACCATTCAGAAAAAATTCTTGACAAAAATCACAGCAAAGATGGACCCTAAATAGGTAAGGGATATTAACAAAATGAAAAATTGTAATGACAAAAAAAAGGGATCAACACAATTTTAAGATAAAAGAAAACCAGTTCTGCTGGGTCTAGCTGTTTCTTTGTATATCAAAGGTTTTAGTTCTGCAAAACCTCACACATTTAGTTAAGAACTAACAGATCAGGCACACACTCAACAGCACAGCAACAGACACAAACGTTTCATAATAAGCATAAGCACAAAGTATATTTTAGATCTTATTTGAAATTTGCCTCTGTTAAACACCAAAGTCATCCCGTTGAGCCGTTAAAAGCATTTTGCTGAAGCCTGGTCACAGTGGAACATCTGGCTCAGAATATTTCAATGTACAGAACTGATTACTCTTATTAAATATGTGCAGGCTGCAGATGTGTTTATAAGACAAAGTAAAAGATGGCTTTAAGTGACTCGTTTTATACAATTAATTTTTCTGATGGATCACTGCTTTCTCACCACTTCCTGTAATTCTTGCTTTTATTTTCTCCTTTGAGCATGAAAAGTTAATTTGCATCCTTGCTGCTATTTCAAAGTAGGTCTAGAGCTAAGTAAAAGACCAACAATATCAAAACATTTCAGCCCTGTTATTTTTTTTCTACCCTATGAGAATTCATTTCCCTTCTCACTTATTGTTTCTCTGTATCTGCTCAGTTTTCAGGTTTAATCCTGCTGGCTGGTGCTAGCGAGAATCTTCTTTGAAGGCACAGAGGAGGCCTGTGAGCTTCACAAGCACAGAGGAAAGACATGATATTCTCAGATTGCTCACGTGATGACACAAATGTGTGGTATTCAAAAAAAGAAAGTGAAGCGTGCCATATGTAAAACTAAAAAAAGAAAACATTTTCTAGAAACTCAGATTGATCTACATTATTAAACAGCACAAATATCTTCAACTGCCAATCCAATTAAATATTTTAAGTGACCCTGATTATACATAACTTTTATAATCCACATACACAATTATGTGGATCATGGAAAGAAATAAAACAATGGAATATTAAGACTACACACTTAAATTTTCATAGTACCAGTGGAAGAACTGCAGGTAAGGTTCTGCAGAGGTTTCAACAGCTGCTTTCTCTACGTTAACAGATGCTGCTATAAGAATTTTTAAAATTATTTTAAATGTCCCTGGCATAGGAACCCCCTAAGTGAAAAGCTTCACATCTCACCAGCTACTCCTGACAATATAACTGTAGCAATATATTATATTTAGCAAATAAAAGTACAGGGATGAAGGAACATGGAGATCTTCTGACCCTTCACATGGCACTTTTCTATCATTTCACACAGCAGAAACACAAAGCAAGGATTTGACGAGACTTATCAACATTTACCATTTTTGCCGATTATGGGAGCTTGCCTTTTCTTCAAACATATTGTGAAGAATAACATTTCTCATACACATTTATATATCCTTTACTCCAGCAGAAATCACAGAATATAGTCTACAGATGATTTATCATTTTCTATTTTTGCTAGCTCTTGGAATTACTACAGTGTAAGAGGAAAGCTGAAAACTACTTGGCTAATGCATCAACAACCAGTAATTTTTTATGGTAAGTGTTCTGTTTTTGTTGCTAATATTGACAAATCCAAAAAGAGCGAGTGTTGCCCCTTAGAAACCCAAAGCTTACAAGAGTAGCAGCCAAAATAAATAACTACAAACCAGAAGAAGAGAAAAAATAGGACCTTATGATAACTATTACTTCCTTTTTTTTTTTTTTTTTGGTTACAGGTTGCTATAACCATTTAAGGCCATGAGAATACAGAAGTGGAAGTCTATTTCTCTACTATACCACAAGCTCATCAAAACATCTTGAGCAGAAATTAAGAAACATCCATCTTGTTCCCAACTAGTATTACAAGAAGGCTCAGCTGATTTTGAGACTCCATTTCTTAATTTTGTTTAATTTACTTAAACAGTTTATATATATTTGTATCTGTGCCAAAATTATCTTTTAGATTTAATAGCACTTTCTACAACTGCCTGAAAGGAGTGTGTAGCCAGGTGAGGTGTTGGTCTCTTCTCCCAGTTACAGAAGAGGAAATTTCCTCAAGCTCCACCAGGAGAGGTTCAGGTTGGACACCCAGAAGAATTTTTTCACTGAAAGAGTCGTTAAGCATTGGAAGAGGCTGCCCAGGGAAGTGGCGGAGTCATCATCTTTGGAAGCGTTCAAGAAACAACTGGACATGGCACTTCGTGCAATGGTTAATTGACGTGGTGGTGTTTGGTCAAAGGTCAGACTCGATCTTGGAGGTCTTTTCCAACCTTAATGATTTTGTGATTCTATTCTGTGAAAAGTAGGTAAGTAAATCCTCCTTAATATACTGAAAACCAAAGTAAGTCTTAAATCAGTATTAAGTATGAAAACTTTTAGACACAGAAAATAGAAAAAGAAAAATGATTCCTAATTCACGGTACATTAAAGTGCAATTTTTATTCTTAATTCATATCTCCATTACCAGCATGGAGGACAAAGGGGGACAAAAAAAATTAAAAATCAACATTCCTGATATATCTGTTAATAGAGGTATTAGTGCACCTGACACTTTCCCTTTCCAATGCCTTTTTTAAAATAGCTTGCTATTTTGCCAACATTTCGTAAGTCAAACTGAAGTTTTCCAGCTTCAAGATGAATCACTTGAAACCCCCTGAAAACATCCCTAAAAGCATATTATACATTATTAAGAATGAGGCTGACAGGAAGACCATTGCTCTTCCATATTAAAAATATTCAGAATGGAAATAGATCATAGGAGTTGCCATTCCTGTTAACAACTTCCACTGACACCCCTCATTAAGCCTCTAGAAAAATAATTTGGATATACTCAGTAACAACTTGTTTGAAGTTTTCAGTCCAAAATCGCATCACATTTTAGCTGCACTATTCCACAGCTAAGCAAAATTATGTCTGCATCATTGTGCACTGTGGGCCTAATCAAAATGACAAAACCCAAATGCCAAAAGTCTGTTTTTATTGTGCTGTTTGGGATCCACTTTGGAGACCCAGCAGATCAGAAAAAGACACCGTGAGATGCAGAAGCATGAAAAAAACCCAGATCAAAGAACATGGGAGCAGATCCAGACCCCAGGGATTACAGGAGGAAAACAGTACTGGAATATAGCAGGAGATTTAGAATTATAATTCAGAGAAGAAACAGCTTCTCGAGGAGGCTGAGTGACTGCCCCTCTAACTCTGTAAGTGAAAAGTGATGAAGACTGATAAAAAACATCATCGTCACTAACTAAAACCAGGAATGCAACATTCATGACTGAAGACATTACACTAAATATTTAGTGAGCATATTTAAATAATTATCAAATTATAAATCAGATAATAAATAGGGAGCATATTTAAAATTATCAATATACTAATTTTATCTCTCTATAAATAAGAACAAGGACGTTTATGTGCAAAGAATATACAATATGATTCAAACAATTCTTTCATAATGTTTTTATGACATTTTATTTCTGGAACATTTAATTGATGTATATAGGTGCTCTGTATTAAGCCCAGTAAGGAGCCAGTTTTCTTAAAAACATGTTTCAGGGAACAGCCTGTCACCAAATGCTTAAGGATTACAAAGCTAACAGACACATCTAAAAACTAAGAATTGGAAAAGGGTAGCTGTAGTGAGCTGGTCATCTAATAACATCAGAGAATTAAACAAATTGCCTAAAATACCTGGAATAACAGGTTATTTAACACAGATCAATTCAAGTCTCAGAAATGTTTGCAAAAGAACCCAAAGTAGAAAAACTTCCTTAGAATTTTAAGTCAGTATTTGGTACTCCATCTACTGAAACGCTGAATCCAGTGCAGGATAACTCAATAATAAGTATAACTTTGATAGACAAAAGTCCTCAAGGAATCAATTTTGATCCAATACTGTCAACAGTTTAATTGAAGTAGAGAATGATAAGTTTTGTCTGGAGAGTCTACAGAAGACTCTGCAAGGACAGCGTGAGTATTGTCAGGCTATCTGGGAACCACTAACATAATACAGAAAATATACCAGGCTCTATTTAGAACAACACTGACAATCCATCAGGAGGCACACAAAAAAAAAAAAAAAAAAAAAGCTCATGTCATAAAATGCACACCCAATACTGCCCAATAAAAGAAACAAGCCCTCTTGCTGCTTTAACATTACATTTTAAATCTGTTCTTCAATTATTGGTCCCAGTTCTGAAGTCCAAATTTAAGGATACTTAAAACCTACAGGTTGGAAAACCAACCTTGCAAGATTTCAGGAGTTCAAGTTAGTTTTTTAAAGAAAGACTCCTGGAGGATTTGATCTTGAGCAAAGATACTTATAACATGGAGAGAATATATGAAAGGAAAAATAGCCCTGACTAAATTTTCAGAAAATAGTTTCTGGTGTATAAATGTAGGATCAGAGCTGCCTTGGACAAGGAACTAGAAAGTACAGGACTGTTTGCATTGGCTTCATGGGATTATGTACAATTTGCAGCTCTGCATTAAAAAAAAATGACTGCAATAAAACTAGTTTTTTTGACAACTGTCTGTACAGGTAAAGAAAGAAATATTTGTGCAGTTTGGCTGCTGCGGTTATAATGGTTTCTCATTCCTCTCAAAAGCAAGAGACTTGTTGCAACTGCCTGAAGATATGAGAGTACTCAGCAGTTAAAAGAACCTTACTGTAAGTATGTGAATGATAAAAAGGCAACATTTCCATTTTATTTAGAAAACTGTTATTTGTTCAGGTATCTCTGTGCTCCTGCAATATCTGACCTCAGCTCAAAAATCACTAAGAATTTTATGTTTGTTGCTCACAGCACTAAACCAAGGCAAATTCTCATTTTACAGAGGAAAAAAAGAGAAGCAGAAGAATAATTTAAAAAGATTTCCCATGATGCAGATTATACAAAGAAGAGAACCTCAAATGTCTGGAACCCACTCCAGTGCTCTAGCAGCTAAATAATTCCTGTCTTCACCAACTTTAACAGAATTTTAACTTACATATAGGGTTCAATATATCAGCAAAATGTCTGCAATGTGTATTGTATAGGCATTACACCCCAATAAAAAAAAAAAAACTCTCTACAACTCTCTTTCCCCAGCTTTATCAGTGAAAAGAACATATCTTTTTTCCCACAACTAGGAGCTGTGTTATCAGTAGGTTTACAATGTATTAATCAGAACCCATTTCAGGAGATAAACAGCATTAAAAGGGATAGTGGTAGGCCAGAAATAGACAGAAAAGTCAAAAGAATGAGAAAAATCTGGAAGAACCACCAAATTAAAAAAAAATAAAAGAAAAAAAAATCTGGACATGTGCAGATCAAGAGGAGTTTGCTTGTCTTTCACAGAATCACAGCATTAACTAGGTTGGAAAAGACCTTTGAGGTCATCAAGTCCAGCCTATGAACTAACACCACCCTGTCAACTAGATTGAGGCACTAAGTGCCACATCCAGTCTTTTTCAAACACTTCCAGGGATAGTGACTCCATCTGCCTGGGCAGCCCATTCCAACAGCAAATCACTCTTCCTATGAAGCATTGTTTCCTAATGCCCTGCCTAAACTTCCTCTGGCACAATTAAGACTGTGTCCTCTTGTCCTGTTCTGGTTGCCAGTGAGCAGAGAAGGACCCCCCAGCAGGCTACAGCCACCTTTCATGTAGTTGTAGAGCATGATAAGGTCTCCCCTGAGCCTCCTTTTTTTTTTCCAGGCTAAGCACATGTTAAGCATTATTGACTAGGGATTTACCTGTCATTTTTTTAGCCAGAAATTATTGTAAGTCTGACTTTCAAAAGTAGAAAACCTGGAAAGGGTGAAGGCCAAATGTAAAAAATGGGCGTTAACATCCAGTTTGATTTCCTACAGCTGACCTTCAGTACTGCTAAACAAGTCACAAGTCCTCCCAAAACTAATACATGTGAATGTTCACACTGCTGAAGGTGCCAAGCACCAGCAGGAATGCATGAGCCTTCAAAGATCATGATGACTCGGGTCCATTTGTTTCTAGCAGTTCTTACCAAGAACAAAAAATAATGAAATCCCTCACTTCTAAATTTCAAACAGTTTACAGTCAAAATCTCTTGTTTAGCATAAATCCTTTTTTTTCCCCACAAAGAACATTTAATCAATGCATCATATATTTAACACAACCAAATGACAAAATTCTCACAGACTTCAAAATTTCACCTTAAAGACATCACCTTTATAAGCTGAACAACTCATTGTACGCTCAGTTTTTTAGTGTTCACAACTACAGATATGTGCCAGGACTTCAGTCCTGCAGAGTTTGAAAGGCACCTCTCCAGTATTTCCCTTTAAAAATAATAGAATCAAGCGAAGCAACTCTCTGTGGAGAAGGACCTGGGAGCCCTGGTGGACTGCAAGCTGTCCATGAGCCAGCAGTTGTCTGGTGGCCAAAACGGCCAACAGTGTCCTGGGGTACTTTAGGAAAACCAGGTCAAGAGAGGTGATCCTATCCCTCTACTCTGCCCTGGTGGAGCCACATCTGGAGAGCTGTGTCCAACCCTGGGCTCCTCACAAACAGAGAGACGTGGAACTCTTGGAATGGGTCCAGCAAAGGGCTACAAAGATGTTTAGGGGACTGAAGCATCTCTCTTATGAGGAAAGGCTAAGGGAACTTGGCCCGTTCAGCCTCAAAAAGAGATGATTGAGAGGGGACCTCAACAATATATCTGAAGGAATAGTGCCAAGAGAATGGAGCCAGGCTCTTCCTGGTGGTGCCAAGCAATAGAACAAGAGGCAACAGACACAAACTGATACACAGGAAGTCCCACCTGAATAGGAGGGAAAACTTCTGTACTATGCAGGTGTCTGAGCACTGGAATAGGTTGCTCAGAAAGGTTGTGGAGTCTCCATCACTGGAAATATTTGATAACTGTCTGCACACAATCCTGTGCCCTGTGCTGCAGGATGACCCAGCTTGAGCAGGAAGGTTGGAGCAGACAACCCACCACATTACCTTCCAACCTGACCCATTCTGTAACACTCTCACAGAACCTTGGAAAGGCATTTAAAAATGAGACATAGCTGAGTTGCTTCAAAAAGAATGTACTTCTGCAGAAAAGTCACTGCTTTCAAAAATTAACTACAGCTTACCAAAGAAAATTTTAGGCAATGATTGTTCCATGCAATGTTATAAAAGTCCTTTTCAAATACAAATTTCAGTGAGAAATGTTGCTAAAGCATTCAAAGATTTCAACTACACTTATAAGCAAAAGACTACCAACAGCTTATAAAAGGTTACATATGTCTAATTCTGTTCGTTTTCCCCCCACCACAAAATATTCACACACTGACCATTTTTGCTCTCTGCTCCTTTTCAAGAAATTTTTTAACCTGTTCAAGCTTTGGTCCAGGTCTGAATGGTGCTTCATGAGTCCAAAACTTGATTAGGAATACATGGAAGTTAAGACACGATATTCCCTAGAAAAGTCAAATAATTTCAAGTGTTTGGTTACAGTAAACTTTCAATAGCAGTCTCAATAGGAGTCCTGGACATCATCATTGCATGACTGTATTTCCTACATATTCATGAAGATGGTAATGCTGCATTTAATTAGACTAAAAATACTGAGAGGCAGGCAAACCCAAATACAAACACATATAAACACAGATTTGGGGCATGGTGTATGACAGTAAGCCTGTCCCCCTGATGTTTTTCATGTCCACAACGTGCCGCCTCAAGTCAGTTGGACTTCCAGTCCTAGAGACTGCTGGCAACTGAACACACCTGAGGTTACTACAATGCCTTCCATGATCATCAGGTGTGCTGAGATGCTATGGAAACTCAAGGCCCTTTACATACATAATTAGAATAGACGGTGCTTCCAGTTAACAAGGAGAAAATATTCCACAAGGAAGAAGGAAGAATTAACAAGGAGAAAGAATTCTATGTGTTAACAGTTCAGTTCCTACTGAACTGTAAATAAAAGTCCTGGTTTAAGATCTAATGCTGCTTATACAGCTAGACACAGTGACAGAAACCACAAATTCCATAAAACTGTTTAAACAGATGGGAAATTTAACAAAAACTTCCTCCAAATAATAAACAGATGTTTTGAATATATTACACAAGAAAACAGGTGAATGAAGTTACTGGTATTTCTCATGTTTTTCATGTTTGAAATAACACACTCACAGGACATTATTGATGGTTAATAAAGTTGATGCCACTAATCTTTAGGCATGGACCTCTAATTTTTAGAATTAGTGAGAAGAATGAGGACAATTTATAACTTTTAAAGCTCTGATCACATACTAGCTGAAGATTCAGTAAGTCATTACAGCATGTATACATTTATATTCCTTCTGCTTTCAAGGCCTATTCAGTACCTTGGACAGAAAGGGTGTCTTTATTACAAATGGAGTTAGTCTACACCACTACTCTGAAGCAAAATACAAATTCTACTCATGCAGTTGTGCAAACAAAATACCATAAATGATGGAATGTGCTAAAATGCTGTTTCATTTACTGCTACTACAAGATCTATTGGAAAACATCAACAGCCTTATACGGAACTTGTTTCTTTCTTTGTGGTCCCCTATAAACACAGATGGTTTAACAGTATCTAACAGTAATCAAAAAGAGATGATAATCTGGAATACTTCCATTTCTAAAGCTACTTATATATAACGTGGGCTTAGGTTATTCTCCTTACAAATCTGTCTTCTTAACTAGCACAATTAGTTGAGTATGTTGTAAGCAGTCCAGATAAATGGATCACACAGTAACAATTAAGCAAGCTATCAGAAAAACATAAAAAATGGTGGGGCAGGGTATCAACTGCCAAATACATAGGTTTGTATCAAGTCCAGATTTCTTATGCCTTTAATGAGAGATAGTCTACAAAAAAAGACTAAAATGCAAATACTGCATAACTGGAGAATGTATCAGCTTGGATCCTCATTACTTCAGTCCTTCTTCACCATTAAATAAACAAGGTTTTGAAAGTCTCTTCTAGTAAACTGACTGAAAAATTAAAATTAAATTTACAAGGTCTTTTTGACATCTTTTAAAGACAGAGCAGACTGAATCATTCACTATTTTCCTTAGCCTTATACTTCAGGTGCTAAGTTGCCTCCTGAAATTCCATCAAATAATACATTTTCTCATTTATGTTCTTTAAAAAAATTTGCTACTGCATTTAGAATTTCAAATTGACTCCTGTGAAAATAATACTAGTGTATCTAAAAATACAAAGTAGAGAAGAGGTAAAAGATATTTATTTCAT
The DNA here is from genome assembly GCF_017590135.1 of Pyrgilauda ruficollis. Taxonomy (NCBI): domain Eukaryota; kingdom Metazoa; phylum Chordata; class Aves; order Passeriformes; family Passeridae; genus Pyrgilauda; species Pyrgilauda ruficollis. The sequence goes on along the minus strand of NW_024525823.1, from coordinate 2,128,607 downwards.
AATGAAAAATGCAAAAAAAAAACCAACAGTTCTATTTTGGGTAAGCTAGTATAGAGGAAAGAAAAGATGAACAATTAGCTCTCTACCACAGTGATACTTCTGAGATAAAATCAGATTGTAACGCACTTCAAGCCCAATGTTCTCTTCAGGTTCACAGGCTACAAATGATTTATAGTCACCATTTCATACTTAGCATTCTGGCTTTTCCCATATTGTAAATACTTTACAATTACTTTACAAAAGGATTTTCTTGTTTCAGAAATACCTTTGCTAAAATGGCTTAATAGAACTCAAAGTGCTTTAGATGTAAACAAATTTCAGTACATTTTTTCTCTGTTTCTTTCTAGGAGGTAAAAAAAAACCCCTCTCTATATCTGGTGCCTATATTCCTCTTCTTTCACATTAGAGCTGTAAGTCTCCTCTTTCAGGTCACGTCTTCCACATAAAAGTGCTAAACTAATGCCGCTTAATGACAAATTAATGTCCATGAATAAAAAATACACCTCTAATAGCATAGAGTAATTTGCCATTACAATATCATCATTGGACATGCCCCTGGTTTAATACGATGTATTTAATTCATAACTTAATGAGTGATATATAAAAAGAGAGAGATGAACCCTGCAATTACATTTATGTGAGTCTGTCACCTTATTTGTAAAACCTTAGAGTCATTTACATTCAAATTAGAACAAATGAGTGATTTCACAAAGTGCAGTGATAAATGACCATTGCTGCACAAGACAGAACTGTATTTCCTGTGAAAACATTAACAGTTTCCTATTATTTGTTAAAAATTACAATGCATATTGCCCAGTGTTGTGTGAATAATGACTTTTTTACTGATTAGGTCAGAAGACTAATACGGAGTAAAAATAAATAATTTTTCTTTTCATTTTTTCTGATTTTAGCTCGAATTTCTCTGCTGAAACTGTTACGGACTCACACTGCCACCTGCTGCCCAGACCCGGGGAGGAAGGGCCCCGACTGCCTCATTTCAAGCCCAGTTCAGCCATTCTGCCTTTTGGGTGCATTTCTTGCAATAAACAAAATTGTCCTCCAGACTTCTAAGCGGACATGTCGGTGAGAACACAAGAAGATAAAGATAGCTGCACTACCCAGTTACAAATACTTCCATTCTGGGGGCTCACACACCCAAACTGCCTCAATTCTTAAGGAGAGTTTAAAGTGAAATACACTGGGGACAGGGAGGGACAGGAAGAAGATAAAACAATAATATCGATCAGATGGTAATAGAACCAAAGAAGAATTTTGTACACTAAGCATTCTGGCATTCATCAAGCCCTGTTTACAGCTTTATAAAAATACTGGAAAAATTCCAGAAGCAGAAATCTTTTAGGGAATGATGGACAGAAAGGTCATCTAAAGAGTGAACACTGGCTAGAATGACAACATGAGAAGGGCAGGGAGGGAAGTTGTGAAGCAATAAGATTTCCTTGCTCTTATTTAAAGCACACACCAAAGCTGCTCACCCTTCCTGACAGAATCTGCAAAGAGATGGCAGATACAGCACTAACTGTCTCTTCCCAACTTGTGATCTCTCCTGTAACTTTGCTGCAGAGGACTGGCAATGTGTATCCATACAACTACCTGGACAGCTTGGGAGCCCTGATCTTGCCAGCAATAGTTAAATTAGAAGTTGCAGCATCATTTTTTTACACATCCATCATCAGTTTCAATTCACACTGCAGATAAATAGCAGCAAGTGGATTACAGTAAGAATAGGATTCAAAGTGACTGGGTATTGTCACTTTGGTATATTTTCACTTTCCTCACTGATACCAACTGAAAAATGGATAAAAACAAACCACCACCATTTTTTTTCCTGAGTTCCATTTTAAGTTGAAATCCTCACTAGTGCAACCACATTTCATATATAGATTATCTCTGTAATGTATCAGTATATTAAAGAGATAACAGAAAAAAATCCCCCAAGTTATTTTTGAGTTTTGTCCAAGAACTTTTCTAATGACTATCAATAGCTCAATGACAACAGCTGACAAAACTTGCTCCTTCAAAAAATAGCAGGCTAGCACAGCAACAACTGGTTGTGTAACACTTAAAAACAGGAAAATGTAAGACATTATTTTTGTCTACTTTGTATTCTTAGCATGGGAAGGTTACTTCACCACAGGATAAAGTTGGTAGACTTAAGCTTGCTGGTGGTGACTAATTCTGGGGGATTGAGGGGAGTGTGCAGAGTGTACATGCATGTACTTAGATTAAAAACTCAGTATTAGTTAAAAAAAGCAAGCCTTGGTTGCTAGATGACCTTTAGATTTTCTTTCCAGCAGTTTAATTCACTCTGTATGAAAAACCCAGGAGCTAAAATCCCAACTGATCTGGGGCTTCTAGCAATACAAAGGTGATGCTCTCAATCTCTGGTGTATGAATTAATTCATCTCTGAAGGAGTTTATCTTAGTGAAAGTTGGGATTGTCACTGGCACTGTTCCAAATGGAGAAGTTGGTTTTAAGAAAAATAAATAGCTTTAAAGCTCTGGCTTACCCACATATATAAACCATGCACACTCCTCCTTTTAATCCATACAAAAATTCATTTGTAGCTTCTTCCATTTAAAAACAGTAACATATTTCAATCTACAACATATTCAGATAGTTTAAAATTAGAAGAAAATATTTAGATCATTAGGAATTTGTACACCAGGAAAAAAAATTTGTTCTTTTAGCCTAAACTGACCATTACAGTAGGAGGTTAAAAATCAAATGCCCCTACCCCAGGCAATTTGCCTGCTTCAATTATTACCATGAATTATTCCAGAAGGATTTGTCAATTGATTAACCTTATTTTTGTATTCCAGGTCTGATCCTCCTCACTGTCTGCTTTTGTATACAAGAATCCAGTGCACAACAGTACAGAGGCAGTTCCAAGAAAATTCCAGTTGACTGCTGTTGTACAGTGCTGTGCCCAGGCTTATTTTAGTCACTCACCTGAAATGTTCTTTTCTTTTTATCTTAAATTAGCTGTCTTCAAAGATGGTATGACTGACATCAGTAGCAAGCAAGCAGAATTCCATTTAATGCAATGAAGCTTCTAAAAAGTAATCTGGTACATTTACCACTTAGCAGGGAACCTAATGCACTTAAAACTAATGGGAAAATTGGCATCAAACCTTCAAGTTCTCTTGACACAAAAAACATTTAGGATCCCAAGAAGAATTTTTACAAGTCAGAGTAACTTCAGTGGCAATCAGGATCACCATCGTTCATGTCTACTATACCTTTTCCTCCTAGGAACTATGAGAATAAGAAACATTTCCAGAATTAAGTACAAGGACAGTTACTTCCAATAAGTCTGTACTGAAACTATGCCACTATCCAACCAATATACATAACATAAATGATGTCCCAGATTCTGTCCAGTGTGTAAACTTAATTTGTTCTTCACAAAAGGTGCCTAATCTGGCAGCAGAAAACTAAAGGGATAAATGCTATCTAACAGTCATGCAATGTCCTGCCTCTCAGAAATGAGTCCAAGCCTTGCTGTGGACTGCTCTGCAACTTCTAAACTCCTCATCCACAACTATCATCCACTGACTGTAATTCAGGATGTACCTAGAACTCTCTGAAAAAAAAATATTGTATTTCAGAATATACAGAAAAATCACTTAGCTTTAAGATTTCAATTATGGGCAGTCCAATATCCCAGATCCCTGAATACCAGTGGAAATCAACCTCTGTTATAAAAACCAATTATTACCCACACAATACTGAGCTGTTGTTGATCAGTAGCAGGAAATTCCATTAAAAACTTATATTCTCAATAGCATTCCTTCCTTATTAAGATTCTTTGATTGTCAAAATAATTTGCAGTTTGTGGCTCGCTGGTACTGAATACACAAATAGTTGAGGAAAAAGACAAAATTCTTAGATCTACAGCTTGTTACATAACTCAGACATACTCATGAAACAAACATTTTTATGTTCTGAATAAATGTTTTAACACATTTATTCTCTTGCATAAGAATAAAGTTGTCATGTATCCTTCAGAAAAACATTCACAAGCTTTAAAGTGCAAAATAGGTCATCACAAACACAGTACCTAATACCATGTTCTCTACAGTTCCATCTCAGAAGTCCATTTTCAGATGGCCACCACATTTAATGCCTTTAACTAGCTGTCTCTTGCTTTTTCCTATACCATGTGACAAATATGGTCCACTTCTTTTAAAAGGCAAAGGAGACATTCAGATAACCCGTTCCTGTTACATTTCAAAGTTTGCCTATTGGCTGCAGCTCTCTACATTAGCCTCCTTCGAAAAACCTCCGCCAAAACTGACAATCAACCTGAGCTGGAGGTGGAACTTGGGAAACAAGAACCTGAGAGAACTGGATGTGCAGGCTGCATGCAAATGCTGTGTGAGTGATGACAGACCTTAGTGCCACTGAAGGTACACAAAGTTCAAGTTTTTAGCTCTCCTAACCTCTGTAGCAGTTAAGGAAAAACGCATTGCCTTACCGTTTGTTCAGCCTGAGACAGATGTGTGCGCTTACAAGCCTTGTTTCAATGTTTAATGTACCTGAGAATTATGCAGATGACATGAGAGATTCATGAATATGTATGCATCTCAAATAAAATACATCAGCATGCTTCAAAAGAGTCCCCTTCCACAAATGAAGCTAGAAAAAAAAAAACCCAAACAGCAGAGGTTGTGGAATAATCATAATTCAAGGTATGACAATGCTGATATGGGAGGAGAAGTCTGCACTACAGAAAGCTGGAATTAAGACCAAAAATAGGGAATACTTGGGCATTTCTCTTGTTTGCAAATAAAGAAAATATGATTTACCACAGTTTTAAAATAAAAACTACCAAATTATCAATCTAAAATGAGCATGAGTTTTCAAATGAAAATACTGAATCAACATTAGATGCTACAGAACATTTGATAATGAGAAGTTTATAGATGATAAAATGCATTTAATAAACTAGCAGTGACTAGTAAACTAGTCAGAAATCTCCATTGCATTACTTAGCTGAGGGTAAGGAGAAAATGTTCCTCTCCTTTTTCCTGTCTTTCCTTTGACTGAGAACTCTCTTAAAAAATTGCCATAAATGCAATTGAAACAATTTGTTAAAGAAATTTTTTTAAAAGTCGTCAAAAAATTAAAGTCCTCTAAGCTGTTTAGTCTATAAAAAAGAGGACCTGTCATAGTCAGAATAACATTTTGTTTACTCTGACACAACCAAGAGAAAATTCCTTAAAGACCAGTCAATATAAAAGTCAGCATTCGCTAGAAATTATTCTGTCCCCAGTGAACTAGAAATAATTCTTGACAATCAGACACCTCAGCAATCATCTTACATGAATCAGATCATTACAGTATTCTTTGGAACCTCATAGACTACTAATGTGCCTTGAAACAGATAATGAACAGGCAATGCCAATTGCATTTGCAGCCAAAAAACTCCATTCTTATTGAAATGCATGGCATTATTACAGGTCCCAGATAAAAGTATCAAAAAGAGAAGAAAGTGTTCAAGACAGTGCCAATGAACTGTCAGACTGGAATATCTAGAGAAGAGCTGGAACAAGTGCTAACAATAAGAGCAGCACTCATACAGGAAAAGCTTGGTCTAATCAAAACAGTTAAAGACAATCCTAACAAGTTAAAACTGTGTCATCATTACACAACAATACATGACAGCTAGACCCCACACACTGTATTTCCTGAATTTAGGCTAAACTAAGCTAAGTTCATGATAACTGAACAACTCAAAACAGCATGAAAGTAATTCAGTAGCACTGTAAATGCTAGAAGAACTCTGACACACTCATTCATTAGGGAGAAGAGAAAGGGCAAGTCCTATTCCCTTTCCAGCATCTGCATCACAGCACGTGGGGTGACAAGACACCTCAGTTACCAGCTGCAGAGAGGATAAGTGGTTTTAAGGAAGCCTTCTTTATCTACTTGGATTTTATTTGCAGATAGTATTAAAATAAAGCAAGAGCTATTTTTTAATGTCACACAATAATATGTAGAACATAAACAGATACTTGATTTAATTAGTTTGGACCTGAAAGATATTACAGTTTTAACATGCAGTACCTTGCTGACCTCTGTTAAAAAGACTTACAGCAACCACTCAAGGCTGATTACTTGCATGGACTGCAACCATACAAAACAAACAAGACAGGTAAATTCTTACTGTGATCTATTCAGACTGCAGATCTGTCTACATGTGTGCCTTGCTAAGGTGAACTTGGTTTAAAAAAATACTGTAAAAAGAGTAAAATACAGCCTTAAAGCCCAACATGATATAAGCTACAGCCACCTCACAGATGTGCATGCAGATTCTAAACCTTTACGATGAGACCCTGATTCAAAACGAGCTTACAGAACTAGCACTGCTCTCCATCTTCCAACACATATTCTCCTCTTTTTCCCCCTTCATCCACTACCTTATTCCCCACCTCCACTACTGTAAATCTGGACACTGGGTCCCGCTTCCTCTTAATTTTTACAACAGTGTAGTTCCAGTTGTCCTACCCTGACACACTGCTCAGGGCATAACAGTGCTTTTTCACATCTTTCACACATCCTACAGCAACTGCAGGCCAGAAAGTTGTGGTTTCTATGACTCATGAAAGACACAGTAATCTTGTAAGTTGTATAAATAGAAAAACATGCAATTAAACATGCATGAGCTAAATGCATCAAAAGACATGAGATCAACAGGAAAAGCACTAGTAGGAGAGGAATTAAGATGCTTCTGATTCTTTTGCAAGTTATTTTGTGGTTGGACTTCATCTCAAAGGGCTTTTCCAACCTAAAGGTTCCTCTGACTGTCATGTCCAGACAATTTTTAGTACTCTGTTAATTACAGAGTAACTTGAAAGAAATATTCATTAACTCCAAAATGTTGGGGTTTTTTTATTATAGTGTGATTTTGGGGTTGATTTATTTTTCTTATTCATTAGCCATCTATTTCTAAATAATTGACTATAGCTTGCACATTAAGGACAAGATTCAATGCACTGCTAACTCTGTAGTTGTCTGTCTTTCCCCTGCAATGGCATCAGGGTTAAAAGTATTATGATGGTGCTAAGAGAAGAGCTACAAATACCAGAGGCTACTCAACATTAGTTTAGCCTAAACAGAAAAAGTTAGCACGAGGGTTTATGTTGAGTATATACCTACATCCTCTCACATCCCTACTTGATGAGTGTAACAAACTTTTTCCAACTCTTTAATATTTTCTGTAGCTTCTTTGCTGTAATCTCTTTAGTTCAATTTCTGACAAAGAAAGAGCCACATAAGAATCAAAGACATACTCACACTGACTCATTTGTTTCAGGACCATTAAATACACTGTATACGACTACCAGTGTTAGATTTGTATCTTTCTCATCACCTTCCCATGCCTGCCTGACAATCAGTAGGTCAAATGCTTTTGTGGCTTATTTGGTATCTTGCAGTTCTTATTTCTCAAACCAACCATCTTTCCCATCACAATCCATGTCTGTTTTCTCAGAAAAATTAAATCTCTTCCTGCATTCCTAAAAAAAAAAAATTATACCAATTGCAGCCCTCTGTCAGCTACTTTAACTTTCTAATCAATTTATAATGCACAAATTAATACCAACTTATTATCTGAATATACATTTTGAAGGGTTTCCTAGGGTTAACACTCAAAGAACAGATTCTTTCTCTGTAAGACTCAAAGCCTTCAAGTACATCGTGAAGTTCTTAGCAAGAGATCCTGCCTGCCCCTGGTGCTCAGTAGGCTCGGCGTGCTGCCAAGCACACTCCCACTGCTCAAAGCCAGTTACACTGTTGGAAGGCAAATGCACACCAAGAGCACTGTGCTGATGTGCATCTCCATGCCCAGGTGCAGTTAACACATCCCTTTTCAGAAACAGTGCTGAAAAGTTACTGAGAGGAGCAAACAGTTCTGTAGAACTGCTATTGCCATTTTATTTTTAGAAGGCTTTTCACAGATACCCATCAAAGCTGTTCTCCTGCTATCATCATAAGCCATTTCCTATACAAGCCAAGCACAAAAAAACCCAAAACTCTACCACAACTCAATTTTTTTGTTTGATAAAGGCATTGGCATTATAGGCATAACTCCTTGAGAATAAGGTACCGTTAAAATAAGCCCTATTCCCTCGGTGAGAGGTTATAGTGCCCTGGAATACATGCCCATATTCTGTTGTGAATTACACATCTGAATTTGTCACAATATCATGATCCTAATAGGGAAATATCTTCACATTTGGTACACTGAAGCAGAAGAAAGCAAATTCCCCAGTAAAAGGGACACCATTTGTGAGGTGGACCATTCTTGTTTTCAGGAATGAAATGGACCAAATGGATGGAGGGATAAAGCATTGACCATAAACTGAAACCCGAATTACACCCAAAAATTCAGACTTGAAATTCAGTTTCTGCCACTTAGGTTACACCAGGTATTGTACTAATAGCCTTCTACTGAAATTAGGCTTGAAACAAAAGTGTACCAAACAGAAACAGCCTCACCTCAATGAGATAGTGAGAACACAAACTGAGAAGCTCCAGCAGCTGCAAATGACTCCCAGCTGCTAGGACGTCCTGTATCACCCCTGGTTCCAAGAGGATCTGTAAAGAAGAAAAGGGAAGGTTTGTCATCTGGAAGATGTACTTAGAGTACTTGTAGAATATATTAAAAGCCTTTGTTATTTCAGATATTTAAGTCAACATAAAGAACAGAATACAATAAAGCACATAGAAAAGTATTTACAGAATAGGGACAGATTTTCTAAAGATTTTCTAAAGAAAATCTAAAGATTTTCTAAAGTTCATCTGAATTTCCCAAAGGATTTTTAAACTTATTTTTGTTATTTTCTTTTTCCTGTGAGAGTCCCTAGGTCACAATAGCCCCTAAATCCTTTGCAACTAAATGTGTGCTGTTTAAGGAGGAGATTTTCAAAATAACAGAACCTCCTTTTGTTATCTGTATACTTAGATCCTTCCACATATACTGAAGAATCAGGCCAACAGAATTAACTATGAAGTCTACACTATCAGCATTATTCATGCATGTAAAACATATACAGTCTAGGAACACCCTGCCTATTCTGCATGGTGCCACTTCATAATTTTCCTAACCACTTTCTTCACTTTAGAGAGCAGGGCTCTGAAAGCACAATGAGCATGTTGCTGGGGAAGTGCCAGAAAGGGCTTGGAAACCAAGACTGATTATTCAGTTACTCGCTCACATGAAACTCCTACTCATTTCAATTAAAATCATGTACAGGCAGCAGTAAAGATAATTGGGCCACAGCTCACAGACCGCTGTCCTGGGGTCAGCTTGTTAGAGCATCCCTTTTGGGACACAAAAATGTCTTTGGGAATATGGACACTGGTCAACTTCTTATTAACAATCAGACTACAAACTACCTAGATTAAAATTTTTTTAAGTAGTGCAACATCCCCAAAAAACATCAGAAATGTATGAGAAAAATTAAATCTTCAAAGATGCTTGCTCTATTCAATTTTATCCTCGTACTTCCCCTGGCAACTTCGGTTTCACACCACATGAGGTCAGTCTCTCACTGCTCCACAGGGAAGCAAAGCTTGCTTTCAGATTCTTTTCTTTCTGCTCACACAATTCAGTTTTATCTCATAGCATCATTTGTATACCTCAAGTGCAGTTGAACAAGGAAAATGGAAAACAAAAGGGAAGATACTCAACTGCATCTTTTGTAGTTTAACTATTTTTGAGGGAAATGAAAAAAAGTGTATGCATTTCTTCAAGCAAAATCACAAAGTATCTCCAACATAATGGTTATATTAGGAGGAGGAGAGAAGGCAATTGATCCTTGCTTATATCAAGAACTCATTTACATCGAGTTCTGGCAGCATATGAAATCCTTAATGCTTGTGAAAATCACTACATTTATTAATACTAGGTTTTAAGTGTACATTATATGTCCTTTACACACTATATAAAACATGAAGGTTCTTTATCTAGCCAGAAATCCATGTAAGGATCTTACTGTAAATAAGAAGCAGGCCCAGCACAATCCAGGTTTTTGGCTGGTGCTACTGAGGTTGCTATGAATGATGAGAGGTAATTGAACAGAAAGTCAGAATTAATTTCAGTAACAAAAGTATCTCCTACAGACACAGATATTAAAAACAAACAAACAAAAGCATGTCGCTCTCAAGCATTTTAAAGTAAGAACTCAAAGTCAGACTAAACAAGCTGGTACAGACCTTGCAGTGTTTTTTATTCACATGATTGACACTGAGGAAGCTGCCATCCTCTGGCACATTACTTACTAAGTGTCAGCCAGAGAACCAGAACCCTAAGCAGATTAGTACCTTGTAGGCATAGACAAACTATATTTAACTGCAATAATATTAATGTATTTTAAAGCTACAGCAATCCATTTATAAGTAATACTAGTAGCACTATGAGATAAGAAGTAGGACAAGAGGTTAGGAGGGTGGCTGGCTACAGTTGAGAGATGATTTGCACAAGTCAGGAACAAAAGTTCTTTTCAAGATGGCAGATGTATTTCCTACACGGTCTTCTATTTTTACAGCCCTCCTTTACCATGCAAGTTATATTCTGCTGGGGAAACAGATTCATTATTGTGTTTCTCAAGATAAACTAGACTTTCCTCCATTATCACTTCACAGAACTTTCCTTTAAATGGAACTATCTGAACTTTTATTCAATACTCATTTGGATATAGGCAAAACCATCTATGCTAAATGTTCACCATCAGGAAACTACATGGTGGTAAAATCCACAAGGAAAAGGAAATGATAAGTAAAGAAGAAAATATTGCAAGCCTTCCTTCTACTGAAACTGGGGTAATTCATAATTATGCCACACCTGTGAACTTTTATACACTAAAGCAATTGCTTGGTTTTTATTAATTACCAGCATAGGTGTTTATGTTATACAGATCTTCCAGCTCAATACTAAGAGTAAATGCACATAAATACCATGAAATGCACACCACAAGCACACACAGTGACTGACACTGCTCTGCTTGTCTAACTCTCAAAGCAAGAGATCTGAGGTCTACAGAATGATGCCTATTGCAAATTAAGGACAGCGAAACTAAGGTCTACATTGGACTCACAATTTCAAAATTCATCATAAATTTTAGTGTGAAAAAAGAGAGAGAAGCTTAATCATTTTCTGCAATCCATCCTCGACCCAAGCATTATGAGGCATAATTACTGGGGCAGAAACTTAAGAGTAATCTGGACTCACCAAATTCAGACAAAAACTGCAACTTTCACCAGTGAAGAATGTACACAGGCTGTATTAGAACGGTTACTGTACTATTTTTACATTAAGATTAATTAGATGCAATTCAGGTACTGCACCTGGCTGCACCTTACAATCACCCCTCTACCCAATCCTTATTTCGAGGGGTTAATTTTCATTACACTTTCAACTTCTCTCTGGCATATGATGGTACCCAAGAAAATCCCCTTAAGCAACTTTTCCCTGCATACAACAGGCAGAACTTGTGATACATGAGTAACTTCCATTCCTAAGCTATCAAGCCTGACATACTGCTCGTTTTCAAGTTGATTTACTTTGACAAACTACTTTGCTCTTACAATGACTGTTTTCAAACAGGAAACCCTTTCCTCAAAGCTGCCTTTCTACTCTCCATCATGCCACAAACTCTCCCGAGAGGATGCATAAAATACAGTCTGGTCCCTACTATGGTCAGATCCACAGCCCAAGGGATCGAAGCAATGCAAAATCTGGCTCTGTGTAACAGAATGCTGAGGTCACAAGATCCAGAAAGGTATATTACAAAACTTCTTAGATCCACTATTTTTAGACATACAATATTAATCTGTCTGAAAACTTATCCACTTATACTGCGTGGATATATTGCATAAAGCTTCTCTTCAAATGCAAGAACTAGAAAATGTTAAATTAAACCTGACCTTGTAAAACACAGTACTGAGGCAGAAAAGGCAATTTTATAACAAGTCCCATTGTTACAGAAACACAGAAGCCTTAACATCCTGCCCCATACTTTTACCCTCCAGCCAGCCAGCAGTTCAAAACTAGAATTTATTCTCTCTTATTCCAAGATTTCTTCTTCCTTTCCCAACTCAACCTGCATCCCCCTCCAGCATCTTAGGACTCTAGGTAAGCATGGGCAAAAACTGATATAATATATCTTGCCTCTCTCTTCAATCTTCTTTGTGACTTGTGGCAACAGAGTGTATAAGAACCACCAACCTTCCTTAAGAACAACTACTCAGGCCTCGCCTCCACATTGTCCAGATCAAAAACATCCTTCTACTCTTTTAATGCCTCCTGAACCCACCCTCCTACAGCAAACAAAGCCCTATAGGCCTACCAACAAAAAAAAAAAAAAAAAAGTCAGAGCAAACAGAGCAATAACAGCCAAAAAAGAATGAGAAGAGCACTCCTCAAACTGTCCTTTCAAAAAAAAAAAAAAAAAAAAAAAAAAAAAAGAGCAAACAGAGCAACAACAGCCAAAAAAGAATGAAAAGAGCACTCCTCAAACTGTCCTTTTCAGCAAATAAACTAACAGCCTCAGGGAGAAGGTAAGATCCAGATTAACTGTCACATCTGTGGAGTCTCATGAGGCTTATATCTGGAAAGAACAACTAGAATGTTCTATTCCCTGAACACTGCAGGCCACTATATTCATCCACACATTTTTAAAGACACTGAACAATAGCTGCTTTCCGCCCAAGAAGACTAAACTGCATACCCAGAGAAAGATCAAGAGGTTGAAGATGTACTTTTATCACCTTCATTCCAGCTACTCATATATCCCCCATATTTTTCTCACTTCCATACAGCTGTTTGTGGGACAATGGAAAAGTGAGATGGTGGCATTATCCACATTAAAAATACACCAGTATTATGCTGTAACAGTAAGGAAATGTGCAGTCATATTTAATTTGGGAGAAAATAACTCTGCAAAAGCAGCACAGCAAACTATTGGCCTCTTAGTGCTTAATACCAAGTTCTCCTAAGTCCCATTTTCCAAGGGTAAGGAAATATGCAGCCCTGTCAGAAAATTCTAGAAAGTAAACTGAATGAAATTTAACAGAGAAAACAAGAAAAAAATGTTCTAAGATTCCTGCCACTGTGATGAAAAAAAAAATTCCTCCTTGACTCCATCTGCAGTGATCAGCATTTCAAACAAGACAGGCATCAAACACAAGTATCAGTTGTTTTTGCCTGATGGAGATGATTCTGTGTGCTTCAGAGCAATCAAACACCTTAACTTTTCTTTTAAAGTAATTTAGACTGCATTTCACTCTCAACCAGATAGCACTTCTGCCTGTCTCCCTGTTCATTCATGATTCAGTCGAATACTGAGCTCCTTGCACATTGATAAGTGCTGCTTCCAAAAAGTGAGCAAGGAAAGAATGTTCTAGTCCCTGCAGGCAACTGCCCAAAGCCCTGGCACACAATGTTTGGAAGCACTTGCTACAAAATCCAGATGTCTCATTAGCCAATGCCAGAAAGCATCACAATCAGCATTTCTGATACATCATAACATTTTTCCAGAAAATTAGAAGAAAATCCATGTTAAGTGCACAGCACACACATCATAAAATCATAGTGTTTCAATTCAGAAGGCACCCATAAAGATCATCCAGTCCTATCTTTCTGCTAATTGCAGGACTATCCAAAACTAAACACAAGTCCAGACACTCCTTGAACCCTGATAAGCTTGGTGTCATGACCATTTCCCTGGAGACACTGTTCCAGTGACCTGCCACCTTTTCATTATGTCCAGCCTGAACTTTCCTTGACATAGCTTCACACCACTATGAAGTACCACTACTATAATTAAAAAGGGTTTGGATAAGCAAGACTCCAAGCAAATTCACTATTCTTTGGGAAGGTATTTCATTACCTTAATCACTTTCAGCACTAGAAAAGCTCTCTTATCCCTAGCTAAATTCCTGTCTGGAGCAAATAAAGCAAATATTCAATTTTTTCTACAATTAAGTACATAAAGTGAGTTAATTAAAGCTCTGTATTAGTCTAAGCCTTTTAGGCAATCTCTAGCTGAACTGTGAACCCAGGACCTAGTAGCTATAACCCCTAGTGCTAGATACAGAAACAAGATTATCTTGAGAAGTGAAAAAGGAAGTGCCCAAGTATCAAATTAATATTTCTTGCTTTGAAGTTGCATTGAAAAATTATATTATGTATTTACAGTACGACACAGACCTGTTGTTCTCAGTTATCCATCACTTTGGCATATTGTCCCCAGCAGAAAAGAGCTGAATTCATTTTTGCTAGGGACAGCAGGTAATTTAATTGAATCATTTTAATCTAAAAGCAGCCAGTGGAACTGCTGTGCACAGGATGCAGAAGGTCACTTACCCAAGAAAATCAACCATCACAACACAGCTTTGCAATACACCTCCACCCACACAAGAGGATTAACGCAATAAGGGGCATTAAGATATTGACAGCTGCCTTACCCTGGTCTTAACTAAAAATGGCAGATGAAATACTGGTTGATCACCAGAAACACTGCCAGCATCAGATAAGGCAGGGAGTTGATAAGAGATTAAAGCCAATATTCTACAAAGAATCAAAGAAATTATAAGGAGAAATGTTGTCATCTTATTGCAAAAGTTGCATACCTTCTCAGTGATTGCTCATGGGCAGCTCCTCCCAGTCTGAAGATCCCAGTCTGAAGCATTTCAGTATGCATGGGACTCAGTTTGTATTTTTGTTGACTTAGGATCACAATCATCCATTGCAAATTAAAGCCAGTGCTCCTCTAATTTATCAGCCAGCTACACTGGCCTATTAATGGCTACCCCATTCCTCCAAGATTATGTCTCTTTCTAACAAACGAGTTAAAATTTTAAAAGGTAGTCAAGAAGAGTAGAAAACAATGCCCATGAGTCTCTGACACAGTAATTTACGCTCTTATTTTGACAGCAAGAATTATGAGCTCCAAACTTTTTGCCTAGAAATGCTTCTCTATAGGAGTATCCTAAAACATATCGTTTGTAAATTGATTGCACTTGATCCATCTTGCTTCCAAGGCACATCTGACACTCACAAAATGCCCTTGTGAGAAGAAAGGGTGAGTTATCTATTCACTGAGACTCCTACCTGGCCTTACCACTGCCAGCTATGAAGTAAAAGAGAGAATGACCTAAAAGCCCTTTTGGGAAGAAAGGATACAGCAACTACAACAGGAAAAGAGTCACCCAAGAAGGAGAAGAGTTGTATCTCTGAATTCTGAATACGGGGATTACTTAGTAAAATGCCTATGAACAAGATGAAACATATCTAAGACATTTTTTGCTGAAGATTTTATTATTAAAGGATTAGTGAGAACATACATGCGAAGAACAAAATAAAAATCTACTGCCATTCCTTTTGTCAGCCTGTATTTATTTCTGTAACAAACTTATTTCTTCGTAATTATTAAGGACCATAGTGATAGATTAGTTCAGTTGGAGACATATTATTTATCCTTGAGTTTTAAAACATTCTTTTCTTCTGAACAATCAATTTTTCCTATAAAGCAAAATATTTTCAACAGTAATTACAATAAGGTACTGTCTGCCTAAGTAGACAGGACAATGAAGGTTGTATTTGAAGTCCACAGGAAGACTTCAAATTAACAAAAAGATTAAGGATGACAAAGTTTAATTTCAGATGTAATGGTCATCCTAAAAATTAAATTTCTTCATTTTAGTAAATTTCCAAAACTTTAGATACCAAATACTGCCATCATGCAATATTAAGTATTTCCACCAGATGTCTCCAGCATATTAGTTTACACAGAAAGCTGCACTCAATTTGAAGTGTAATGCACCAAATATGTGTAGTACATTAAGGAAGTAAAGAGATGAAAGCTGCAACTAATTACTTATCTGTTTAGACATGGATATTTTAGGGAGTTCCACAGTGTTACCTAGGCAAACACCAATTTTTTGAACTAACATTTTAGCTAAATATGATTTTAAAAAATAGAAAAAATAGAGCTCGTCATTTTCACTTTTAAGAGGCACTTCAGATCATATCTTGATACCCATATTTTCAGAGCAATATAAGCTTGTATTTGGCATAATGACTTTTGGATTACTGAGAAATATTTTATTTGTCTTATAAAAACAGGAAGAGCTGGCAAACCAAGCTAAAGACAATTCTGTTTTCTGGACTCTCTGATATAAGCATGGAGTAATCCAGTTATTTATTAATAGCCTTTGTGGATTACTCCCACTCACTACCTTGAAATGTTCACCCAGATTCTGTCAGTCTGAGTCAGAACACAAGCAATGCTCAATACATACACAGTGCCAGGAGAGAATTCCAAGGATGAAAGGGAAACGACACTGCTAATTCTCAGACCCACATTTCACTGAGTTGTGCTTCAAAGGCATCTGTACATGACAACTCCTACAGAATCCTTCTCATTTGTCTGTGCATCAAAGTAGCACTTGGTGCATCTGACAGACACGACAGAGCCAGCCTCGCCTCATAATCACCTATATGTATGAGCAACTACACACGTGCACGTCTATATTTAACTCAGGAAACCCACTCACTTTTTTCAAAGTAGGCTATGCCTGAAAATGAGACTCAAAAGTCTCTAAAGGGCCAATGACAGAAGGTACACATTTCCAAGGGATCTGAGGATACTATCCTGGAAGCAACCTGGGGTCACTTGCTGGGTTACATAAAAGTCACAACCATCCTTTCAAAGGTTCTCAAAGTATTTTACACGGGTTGTTAGACTTTGGATTTTGCAGAAAATGGGGAATGACTCTAATCACAGCAGATGGGATGGGTCAGATAGAAATCAATTACAACTCGTCTTCTAAAATGATACTTTCATTTAACCAGAGTTTTCTCTTCAGAATAATAAACCTATAGTTTTAAATTACTAATATGATAATGTATAGGCACCTAACATTTTCATTTTTATCGAAGACATTAAATTTTTAACAAAAGCTTTCAACTGAAAGAAAAAAAAAAGCATACCAGTGACAAGTCAGGTACTGAGATCTTCAGCTAATTTACTAATATAGTATGGCATCTCTGTTTATTATTTATATCAAAGATATCTTTGAATAAATAATGTTTTCCAAAACAGCACAAACTCAATTTTTTTTCAAAGAAATTCAAGTGCTAGTCTCCAAGACCAGTGCTAAAGCATAACTGTTTTCTGGGCTAGTGACAAAAATAGTTCCTTTAAAACATGTAAATTTTCCCCCCTTATTTCTACTTGTTTCCTTTAAAAAGAAAAAAAAAAAAAAAAAAAAAACCCCCAAAAAAAAAAAAACCAAACACATAAGGCTTATACTCCATTCACAGTATGGAAGCAGATGCCTTAAATTTTTACAACCCAACAACTCTTCAGCATATCATAGCATGGATTTAAGCCTTCCTTTCAAAATTAACTAATAAACGTCACTAGTGCGTCAATGGGCTCAAATACCGTAGTGATATTCCAGAAATAGTTTGGTTATCTAGAATTTTAAAGTACAGACCAAAAATAGCTGAGTGTTCTGAGCTCACTATCCATGAACTCTGAACTGAGACAAAGTCACACAGCAACACTCTCCAAGCATGCAGTGCAGAGATATGGCAGGTCATAAATACTTTCCTCTTCTTTCCTCTTTTTTTTTTTTCTTTGGGGGGATTTTTTTGGCAAGAGGCAGAGGGAAAAGGAGCATCACTCTGCGTTTTCTGAAGTACCATAATGAATGGGGCAAAATGAAGATGTATAGTATCTATAAGGATTTACAAAGATATCTCAACTGCATCTGTCCAGAGAGTAAGTGACTACTTTTCCCCTCAATTACATAATTTGTCAAACACTGCAGAGTTTATGAATATTTATTATAAGGGAAACACTTTACTTTTAATTTCGCAAGCAGATTCAACTCACATTATGATTTTATGAATAGTCAGGCAACCATAAAAAGGGCTTGCAAGCCCTACATGGTTCCCTACCTGACAATGATGCACATAAAGCAGTTTTTATTAAACAATCCTTCTAAAGAAAAATTCCACCACAGTACACAAAAATTAAGGTCTGTTAAATCAAAATAGCTTGTACTGAGCAGTGCACAAGAAAAAGATCTTCTAGTGTCTCTAAAAAGGTCATACTCAGTTTTCAATGCAGTTGCTTTTGCTCATGTTTCTTAATTTGAAGAACTGTACAATACCTGTCCAGTATATGCAAAGTCCAGGGCTTGTTTTAAACCAAGGCTTGTGACACCATGTAAATTCACCTCATCAGCTTCACTCTCAACCATGCAGAGACTGAACATCGCCTATGAGAAAAAACAGAAATGCCATTAAGCAATTTTGGATAAGAATTCCAAATAGCAGCAGCCTTGAGAGTCAGAATGAGATCTATACCAAGCTTTCAGTAACACCACAGCAATCAATCTTGTAACTGAGTCCTTTTATCATTAAAGAAATACAAAAACTTATTCTAGATAAACTGAGATAAATCCTTTTCTTCAATCTATATATACTTCTTAATTAAGTAATTCAGGTGAAATCAGTGAGAACAGTCAAACAAAAAGGTATTACTCAATAAAAAAGGTAACTGGACTCTGGGAAAATAATAATTTACACAAGTGCCACTAAAAGCAATACTCAGGTACAGTATCATTGTATATAAGAAGGAGCAATAACCCATACACAATTACTTGAGAAGAAGGGGCAGTCAAAACAGTATTTTATAAGCAATCCTTATTAAATGAGCATCTCAGACTGGAACATGAGCAATGCAGTAGTCAAATTATTAAATGAAGAGGAATGATGGAGATGCAGACACCCAAACTTACAATCTCCCCTTACTTGTTACTGCCTCAGTTTCTCATATCATAAAGTCTAAGCTGAAGACAGGAAAAGTGCTATGGAATTTCCCTGAATATACCACTGAGGAGAGCAACTCTCCCTTTCATCCAGATCATTTGTCTTCAGTGTCTCTTGGAATGAAGCAATCGTACTCAGTCTCTTGAATCCTTGTGAGAATCTTCTCATCTTCATTAAACTTCTTTGCCCTTCACTCTTCCCTCCCAACCTGTACTCCTGCTACACTACCCCTACTTACCACTCCTTCTCTACTTACCACCCATTCTCCATTCTTTGGCACCCTCCCACACTTTTTTAACAAAATACACCGCTCAGAGTTTTCAAACAGTAAACTGTGAACAAATAAACTGAACAGTGGCCATCTGCCACTACTAAAGAAAGTCTAAACTTACCCCCAGTAGGTTTTGTGCTATACTCAATGTCTTTAGGGAGGCTACCAAACTACACCTTGGGGAATTCCAGTAACAAAGCACTTCTCATGGACATAACCCCTGCTACGTTCTTTCTATACTCTGGCTGATACCTGCAGAAGCTGAGACAGTCAACCAGCTCATTGGATTTCATATATGCAATCTGTCCACCAAGCAGTGCTGAATTTGAAAGGAAAAAATAAGCCCTACCCTCTCCAACTATTTAGCACATAAGAATGACTACACCATCTTTACCCAACTATTCCATGTTTCACCTAAACTGAGGTGGCATCAAGAACTGAGTGCTTCCTACAAATAAGTAATTTCTTCAGAAAATATTAGTACTTTTCATAATTAAAACACAATAATTTGGCATAAATCTGTTTCCTGGAAATCATCCAAAATAAACAAGAATTACATCCATCATACAGTCATTCCTTCTGATTTTGCAATTTCTGTTGAATTAAAGTGATACCAGGGCTTCTTCCAAACTGGCAACAGAAAAGAAGCAAGAAATACTTTAAGAGCTTTACCAAACAAATACAGTAAGACAGATCCATGAAATATATTTAGGGAAAAAACCAAAAAAACTTCTAACAAGTTCAGCCACATTTCTTATCCATTAAAAATGCAATCAGAAGTGGATATTTTGTTGTCATCTAATAGCTAATGTGAGGCTTCAGAGCTTGCCAGGAGCTGTAAGGTACTCATCAGCCACCTACTCTTTGGAAAAGCTGGCCTGCAGTCGCTGTCTGGGAGAGATAAACTTCAATTCTCAGAAATTCACTACTAGATAAATATTTTGGAAAATACTCCTTTTACACACCAATTCCTGAATAAATAGTAAAGTCTCAAAGCAACAGCTGTCTGCTGAGGGATAGATTTGCACACCTTCTGTATGCTCAACCCCGTCACTGACTACCTGCAGAAAAGCTGGGAATGCTGAAAGGTAAAAGATGCTCTGTGCCCTCCAACCATGCTACATTAACAACCACTACAGACCTGTGCACAGGAACCATCTAAAGGCAGTGTGGCTACTAATACAGCTCTTATTCTGGTCAAGGGATAATATTCCACACAATGAGTTAAGCTTACAAATACAAAGAAACACTTAACTGAATCATATCTGTAAACCAGGAATCATTCCTATATGACTTCTGTGTACATTTACTAACTTTACCTTAAGGAGATTGTTTTAACACAGAGGTTCCAACATGGTCTTTACACAGGGTTTATTACTACACCTAACTTAGCAAACTCAGCAGGATCAGACACTAACTCAGCCACTGTCCATAATCACCCACAGTGACAGTAAGAAACAGTAAGAAACACAGCCTCCAGCAGAGCTTTGACCCCTGCCAACTTGCACTCTCCCAGGCAATGCCCAGACTGTGGTCCAGGAGGTATCTCAAGCCATGGCTGTTCCAAATAGGCAGCACAGACAAAGCCAAAACGTTCACAGAGGTTTAGCCATATTGTCATAAGCCATGTTATGCCAGTCTTTTTAGGGCCAGAAAACAAGCCTTCATTCACCTTATTTATAACTACAAATATACAAAAGTCTAAGAATGCAGTGGGCTATCAGAACTGTAGCTTCCAGTAAGATGCAAAACTGTGGCTTTGTGGAGAATCATGCAACAGTCTGAGCTGGAAGGGACCATAAAGATTATCTAGTTCCACCCCCCCTGCCAGGGACTGAGGCACCTTCCACTAAGCCAGCTTGCTGTTGAAAGCCCCACCCAACCTGGCCTTGAAGACTTGCAGGGCCAGGGCACCCACAAATTCTCTGGTCATCCTCACAGTACAGGATTTCTTCTAATATCTAATCTAAACCTACTCTCTTCCACTTAAACTGAAAGCCTTCTCCTATCACTACATGCCCTTATCACAAGTCCCTCTCTAGCTTTCTTGAAGATTCTCTCTACATAATGAAAGGACACACACCCTGAATCCTTCTCTTTTTCAGGCTGAACAGACACGATTCTCTCAGCCTTTCTTCACAGGAGAAGTCCTCCTTCTAATCAGTTTGGTGGCCTTCTTCTGGACTGACTCCAATAGGTCAAAGTCCTTCCTATACCGAGGACCTCAAAGCAGGATGCAGCACTCCAGGTGGGGTCCCATGAGAACAGAATAGAGGGGGAAAATCCCCTCCCTTTCCCTGCTGGCCACGCTGCTCTGGATGCAGCCCAGAACATGTCTGGCTTTCCAGGCTATGAGTGCACATTACTGGCTCACGTCCAGCCTCTCATCTCCCATCACCATCAGGTCTCTCTCATCAAGGCTGCTTTCCATGTGTCCATCCCCCAGCCTGCCTTAATACCAGGGTTGCCTGGACCCAGGTGCAGCAGATTGCACTTGGTCTTATTAAGCCACAGGAGATTCCCATGGGCCCATTTCTAAAGCTTGTCCAGGCCCCTCTGGATTCCATCCCATCCTTCAGGTGTGTTAACTGCAACTCCCAGCTTGGTGTCCTCTGCAAATCTGCTAAGGGTGCACTCAATCACTTGGATTAAGGTATTAAATAACACTGGTCCAAATACAGACTCCTGAGGGACACCACTTGTCACTGATGCCCACCAAAACTCTTAAGCCATTCACCTCTGGAAGCAACTGTCCATCTACCAGTCCCCTCACTGAATCCATCTCTCTCTAATTTAGAGACAAGGATGTTGTGGGAGACTGGGTGAAAGACCTTACAAAAGTTCAGATGATGTCTGTAGCTAGTTCTTCCCTTGTCCACTGGGGTAGTCATACATCAAATATTCTGTGAAAGTTTTTGAAACTGAATAGGAACTATATCTATTTTTCAGGAAACAAGGCCAAAGAATTTGATCAAAAGACAATGCCTGCAATGGTCCTCAGACAGTTCACATCCAGCTGAACTTGATTAGCCTCCAGGAAAGTAGTCTCCCACTTAAATGAACTTTGTACTGCGCACTGATCCACGCTGCCTTTACCAGCAGGCAAATTTCCTTGTTAGCCTGACAGTTTTTGAGGTTCAATCCAGCATGAAAAAAAAAATCTGCTCTACCATAGGCAGAAGTTGAACTCAAACTCAGCCTTTAATTTGCACTCCTGTACCTCTATATTGTACTTTCAGCTGTAAAAAAAATATGGACCATTACATTGTGATTTGAAACTTCACCAATATCTGGAGAATGAGTTATGGTTGAGCTGTTAAACTCCAGTTTCAGATGCATCCCTGAAAACACTCTGAGGTTTTGTGAGCTTTTGTGAGCTTGTAAAAGCATCAGTCATGCTTTTAATACAAGGCTACTAGCCTACTTTATTTTTCCCTTGGGTACATTAAAAACCAATAAGATAAATATCTCAGGTGAATGCAGAAATGACAGACAAGAAAAACAAATTAAATACAAAATATTTGGACAAATGCACTACTCAAAGTCAACCCTATCTGAAAAGCTATCAAATTTGACTAAGCATGAAATGTTAATAATGTTATTTATTGGTGTAATTCAACAACGCTATTATACTTTATTTAAAAACATTTCAGCTTTAAATAAAATCTATTTGATCATGCCTCATTTCTGCTTCAAGACCTTCAAGAGACTTGAAAGTACAAGTTGCCACTGTTATCCAATGATCCTTTTTATAATAAAACCCACTGATGAGACGACTTACAATTTTTTCTAGCTTCTTAAAAATCCAGATCTTGTTCTGCCACCCAATCATATAATTAGGCAACATTGTGGTAAATAGATTGATTGTTTACATTCTTATATTTCAGTTAAGATTTTAAGTAAGTAAACCAAATCCCCCAATGCAAAGTAAGTACAATCCACTTGCCATTTTTTGGCAACTGCTCCAAAATTCAGCTCTCAACATGCTGACACAAATGGATGTATTCCATTTGTGGGATTCCACCTGAGGTCACACTTATTTCAGATGCTATGGATTTGGATGGCCTTATTTTTGTGAGGCAGGCAGATACTTTATTAGCTCCTCTTTTTGGAGGAAGGAAGGAATCAACCCTCCATTCTTCTTCTAATCTTGGCCTGAAACAGAAACAAAGCTACAGAATAAAGCTTTCTCCTTTTCCCAAAGGAAAAAGAAAACAAAACACACAATCCTTAGATAAAAATATTCAAGGCATAAAAAAATTCTCAGACTCTTGAAAACGTGACTTCAAAGAAATGTGGCAAGATGGTGAGCATTTAACACAGAGCACGCCTGTAGTTTCACAACTTGGCCTTGAGCAGTCACAGGCACCTTTATAAAAACGTTTTCTTATACAAATACAGAATACAAAAGACAACAAAAGCTCAAAACTGAATGACACAAAACCACAGGGTGTACAGACTTAGATGTGATCAGATCTGATGCAAACAGGCAAAGTTGTCAAAGATGTTTAGCACAGTCATTGTGTCTGACTTTCCATGCTGAGCATGTTGTTTAACTTTCAAAAGCAAAATGCACAATAGCTGTAAAATAACACCAAATCAGAATAACGTATTACTGTTAAAATGTCCAGATACATTGATTTTACCAATCAGGCAGCACTGCAGCAACATATATGGACTCCTTCACAACATACCACTTCAGGAACAGATACGTGGGTAACAGACACACAAGATGTGTGTCAAAATCCCCAAAATACAAATTGCTCACTGTCATAATGGTGACATACAAATTGCTCCTTGCCTTTGAGTCATTTTCTTACTTACTCAGGTGTTCCATATCCATGAGATTAATGAGCTTTTCCTCATTTGTACACATCAACCTTACAGCCACGTCAGTCATAGCAAACAGCAAACGATCACAAAACAACCAACAAGTTAAGTTGTATTTTAAACAAGCAAATTTTGTCAGTGTATTGCACTTAGTGGCCTTTTAAAGGCAAGAAACAGAATCAAAACATGCAGTGTCAGGAGACAGGTAAATTATGTAAAATGAACAAATGGTTGTGCTTTATGCTGTTAAAAAGACAGCACTGTGACTGAAATTATAACTACTTGCTGTGACCTGAGGCTTTCACGAAATACCCTCCCTCTTCAACCAGTGAAGAAGTACATGGTACCAGTGCATAGCATAGTCTCTACAATATCTCAAAGTTCCCTCAGCAATATTGTGAAGAGACATTCATCACTATTCCATTTTTGTTTGATTCAACTTTAAATGCAACATTCGAAAGAAATGTAAGTTTTCAAAAACAGGCAAGTAAACTGAGCTTGCTACAGCAACCTACAGTAACTCCAAGAGTAACATTTGCTCCCTCTGATTTCTCAAACACTGCTTTGGTAACAACCAGCAGCCCTAAATCCAAGTGCACCATAACACAAACAAACATTTGGAACTTCCCACCAAAGCATAGCTCTGACCTACACAAATTCTTGTTCAACCACAGACTTAGCTGCACATTAATAATGTCCTGGGATACTTTAGAATTACCTCCACTAAGCAAATTAATTGCTAAAGAACTGATCAATGAAGTCACCAAGGTTTTCCTTAGCTATCCATCTTGTTGTATTGAATTTTCTAAGTCATTAACACTATCTAGTATTGTTTTACTCTTGAAAGAGCTGATTTGTCATCTCAAATTTTTGCCTCCACAATTAAACGATACCGACTTGAGTTCTCCTAAAAATGATTTTAAAATAGATAGGCATTTTCATTAAGGGCAGTATTTTATTCAAATTCATTTCCCACATCATATGGGGAATGCACTTAATTTCACATTCATCTTTTCCATAGCCTTTTTTTGTGGGAAATTGATTGTACTTCTCATCTTGGGCATCAGAAAAGCTATGAAGAAAGTAAACCTACACTTCACAGACGTCAGATCAATTTCCCACACTGCTCAGGGAACTCAGTTATGATGTGATACCTCAAGATTGTTTTCATTTCATGTCTAACTTTAAGCCTGTGAGAAATCTTACTGGCATCAATGATCTGTTGATCAGCGACACATTCTTTCTGATTTGGGACCTTAGCTTATCTGTCACTTGGGCTACTAAGTATCCAGTCCTGACATACTCTTTTCTATCTGGGCTATAAACTTTTTCAGGCCAAAACATTACACTTTGCAGTCTGTATTAAAAATAGCAATTCCCTGTTCATGTAACAGTAATATTAAATAAATAAATCATAATCTATTTCATCTACTTTGTTCTAATACTCCTGAAATAACCTTTGGGTGTCCTTAGCTTCATGTCCTTATTCTTCATTACATAAGCCATGTCATTTTTCCTTTGCTGTTTTCACCTATCACAACAAAAAAGAATACATTCAGAATCTATGAACAGGAGTCAAAATACTGCTTTGACAGATGACCATGCCCACATCAAATATCAACTATGCTCTAGATGTGCAATGTATACTTATCCAAATAACCAATTTAATAGGTGAATGTTTCTTTACAGCATGTAAAAATGTGCCTTGTTCTTCCTGTAACTAGCTTTGTTTCCCTCCCAGTTCAAGCTGTCTATCCTAAATCAATCATCAGCCAATCAGCCATGTCCTCTGGAGTCTCTTGAACACTGAAAAACATATCCATCAATACCCATTGCATGAAATATGATTAAGAGGCTCATTACACAATTCTTCTGAAAAAAAAGTTCTACATAAATTCACAGAAAAATGTCACATAACATCAGTCACTGATAACTGAGCCTACAGTAATTCATCTGCTCTATGAAATTTACCTAAATATTGTTTTTTAAGCATTTGCCAAGCAACTAAAATGAATCCCATGAATTGGAAAGGTCAGCTATCATTCATAGTTTAAGAGAATATATAGTTAAAGAAATAAAACTGAGCAGCAAATTATACAGTTTTATGCACAGTATTCAAGTGTCACGTATTACCATTAGTAAAGCAAATTCCACTGAACCTTCAGTGTTTCTTTTAGTACTTCACTGTCAGACAGTGATACATAATTACATGGCCCCAAAGAGCTCACCAAATCAAGGATATGTAGAAGGCACTTGTTATGTCACACTCTGGATACAAAAAGATATCCTTTTCTTGGTATCGTTCAAAATAAGTAATGAAAATTGCAATATAGAACTACCCTACTGTTTAGAGAAGCTAAGGATGTGAGATTTTTTTTTCCTGTTTGTGTATTGGACATTCCATCAAGAACAAAGTAATTTTCTTGGTTGTAACAAGGCACAGGGTCTTTATTCCTAGTCAAAATAAAAACTTCAAGATTAAAAAAAACCACAACCCAAAAACCAAAACAAAAAACCCCAAAACAATAACAATAATAAAACAAAATCAAACAAACAAACAAACAAAAAAAAACTCAAACAAAAAAAAAAATCCCCAAAAATGTGTTGCTAGCAAGATATATCCTTGATTGAACCTGCATCAAACATAATTCATGTTTTGATAGTCAGAGTTTAACAGTGCAATGTGTTCTTCCCCAGAGCTCTGCTTAGGTACACAAACATAATTTAAGCCACATGGAAAAAGGAACTCTGTTCATGCTACTTATGTAGCATGCTACTTATTATGAGTTGCTGCATCATCACTAAAAACACTCATATTCAAAATCTAAGTAGTGCCGTAAAACCAAAATAATTCTACAATTTTCATGTGCAATTTGGTATCAGAATTAAAAAAACACACAAAACTGTGAACTATTACATATACAGTACAGTTATTAGTTCCAATATTTCAAACGGAATAAGTCACCACAGGTGGTCCTGAATATCAAGATTATTGTTTATTTTATGGCAGATGCAAGAAAACTGAATTGCAAGGACACTGCCGTGCAAAGCACTCCATAAAACTCCAGTAATGTACAGTCTGTCCTAACAATAGACACCCATAAGCAGGCCTGCCTTTTGGAGAATAAAGAAAGCAGCATAACTAAAACCAGATTTTTTTTCCCAGCATTTCCAGTCAAGCACAGAAAAGCATGAGTCACATTTGCAAATTTTGGCTTAAATTGGTTTAATGCTTCCCAGTGAATGCATAAGCCTATTGTTCACGTCCTTCGATTATTTTAGCAAGTGATATCAAAAGCAAGCCCAGAATAAAATTGCAATAAAAGTCACTTAGCTCTTGAACTAGCATTTTAACTACCACAATACATTTAATTCAGGAAGCAAATCTTCTTGTGATTTTTTTTTCCTTCTCCAAGGAAAAACCATGATCCAAACTTGGACACCTTTAAGGGACTTCATTTTAAAAACATATTTCATACAATACCACTAGAACAAGTGTCCCACCTTAGTGAATGCAGGCTCTAATATCACAGTTGTACAGCAAGGCTTAATCTAACAGAACTGTAGTAACAATCTTGGTTGTTATTATAATTACCCTTTCAAGAAGCCATTTATATAATGGGATGGGAATGTCATTAGACACTGACATCCAAATGTTCCAAGCAATAGTAAACTATGGCAATTACTTCTATTTTGCATCCTAACTGCAAAACCATACTTGTTATGTGAGAAGTCTAATGCTGAAATTTTAAATGGTTCATTTTATGACAGTTTGCACTAGATATCTTCCCTATCTGGCCCATTTTATGAGGGTTTGAACTAGATAACCTTCATATCCTTTAAAATAATTCTATTTTTCATTCATTATGATTCTAAATCTTATTTTCCATTAAAAATATAGTACAATTTTGCTAAGTAATATCCTTAATTCCCACCAACATATTTATTAAACTCTTTTATACAAAAGCAAAGTAATAAACCAGCTTACTGACTACTTTTCTTTGATTCTTTCATACCCTTCTACTGATATAAACCTAAAAAAGTAAACAAACACTAACAATTTGCAAAATAAAAGAAGAATGACTTGACTAACCAAGCTTGTGTTAATGTTGCAGTCATTTGTCACAGTAGTTTTCATCATCAGCTAAGCTCTATCCTCCATCAGCTATTTCCTTTGGAACAAATGCCTCTATAAAATCATCTCTTCACTTTATTTTTAGTTGCCTGCACTTGACCATGCTCATTTATCCTTTGGCTTTCCCTTCAACTCTAACAAACAAACCCCTTCTGAGCTAACAGACCACAACAACATTAATTTAATTATTCTCATAAATCCTCCAGGCTGGATACCTATTCCTTCTTGGCTGAAATCTAACCCTGACAAGGTAGATTAAGTGCTGGGTACAAGAGCTCCTGAAAATGCAGATGAACATTTAATAAGTTGTCCTAATATTACTAATTTTTATACAAAATGGGCTTTGTGTACATTTGTTGCCTATTTGCATAACTGGCACTCTGTGGCCCTGGAAGGGCAGGTTATTTAATCAGTAGCTAAGAATGTTCTACATGTCTGAGGAGATGGTAATTTGATTTTTGCACACATACACACACAAACTTGTGTTCAATACATACAGAAGTAATGGATACAACCTAATGGTGAAGAGTATGTTATGCTGCGCTGCAACCACTGCTTTTTCACAATGTGGATTCACAAAAAGCTTTCGACAGAGGCCTTTAAATGCCTGGAAGGCAAACTAGGCAAGAGAGAAAAGAGGAGAGATCTTTGCTTGGGTGACTGAATACATAAAACAGTGAACAAGGAAAGATGGGACAGTTTTCACAGGGAGTGATGATTCCTGTGGAGCAACTCATGTTCAACATCTGCAGAGCAGTTCTGGAAAAGGGCAAGAGCAGTACAGGTACAAAGTCCATTGAGGCAAAGCTATGCAAAGTAGTAAAGGCATGGATAATGTGATAAACTGCAAAAGGATTGCATGGAATAAGCAACTGGCTTCTAAAATGGCAATTATAAAAATGAACATATGAGTTTAATAAAAAATCATCCCAGTCCTCAGCAATAAAATTTTTTAAAAAAATTTTTAAAAAGGTAATCAAAGTTTAGAATTTTTATTTTTTTTTTGCAAGAGACAACAAAATAGAATTCAATCCTATGCTCATACAAAAATTTACACCTTGCCTTCTGCATGCAATTCCCTTACCCTCAGCTCACAAAACATACCAGAGCTGTCAAAATTTTGGAGAAGGGCAAGAAGCTTCCTCAAGCATCCTGCACAGCTTCCATTTAAATAGCATCTGATTAAGACAAGTTTCCAGCCTGGAAAAGAGATGATTGAGTGACATGAGAGGGACCAACGGTTATCTTTTCCAGTAGAAGAACTAGAAGGAAACAAATTAAACTGGCAGAAATCAGATTGACTATAAATAAAAGTACATCTTCACACAGCAGGCAGTTGGCCACCCTGTAAGGTGGATGAGAAATCTTACAGACCCAATGGGAAAGGAGATAAAATCTCAGAAGAAAGACCTACTCCTGAATAGACAGGAATCACACCCTGCTCTGAAATGTCCCTGAGACAAAAACAGCTGGAGAATTCTCTAGAACACACCATATACACTTAGCCTGGATTTATTATTTTTTATCAGATATCACAAACAGCTGCTGCTAAAGCAAGGAGCCGATGACTCAACTGGGTGTGGCCGTCTTGTGCTCTCACCTAAGGCTGCTAAGGCATCTCTCTCCTTTGAAGTATTACCTATCAGGTAGCAGATTGAGAGGCAGCTTGATCCATTCATCACTCACACATTAGGTCATTCAGTGAGAGGCTTGGGATTTAGAGAAGTTTTTGATGTCTAAAGTTTGCAAACCGGCTGACTCAAGCAGACTAACTCTTGCCAAAGATAAACAACCAGCAGCACTTTACAAAGCTGTTCAGGACAGTCAAATGCAAAGGTTCCACTGCTTAAATCCAACCTTTCACAAGATTCACTGCCTACAGTGACATGAATTCAATTAGCCAATATTGTATTTCAGTCTACTGAAATGAAGATAATAAAAGGATGTAAAACAATGACACTGTTGACAATGAAGCAGCTGAAGAAATTATTAAAATAAAGGTATCTCCTCTAAACTTCAACAAGCATGTTGTGAAACACAAAAGCCAGAACTGCATTGCAATGGGTTCTTATACAAACAAAGGAGACTGGAACACTCCCTGAGGGGGTATCTAAAAGAAAAATAGCTATTTCAAGAATGTTAAAAAATTCTAACACCTCTCTGTCTCTTTTGTTGGATACTTCTTATGTTATCAAAATGGTATGTGGGTCCTAGTCACTGAAGCTTAAATAGATATGCTGCCCAAATAATTCCCTTGGGTATTTTCAGCTTCACTACACCCACAGAATAATGTTATTTTTCCCGAGATTGTGTAGGAAGATACTGACAGAGACTACAAGATATACAATAGCATTTACTGCATCCAACAATGTTCTGTAACAAAGGACTTCCTCACCAGACTATAGAGACTGAGAAGAAAACAGGTACAAAATGCTTCTCTGCCACAGACCTGCCCCAATAAATTGGTCTTCATGGGCAAACACTAAGCCATATAGAAATGCAGCTGAGCCCAGCCCAAATTCAGAATACTTGTTATGGCAGCACTGCAAAATTGAACTGAGGTAGCCTGAAGCAAGCAAAGAACATAGTAAAGAAATGGACAACCAGAGGAACATGGCTGTAATGACTCCTTTCTCTCCTGGTTTTAAACTGAGAGAATGCATCAACTCAGTAGCCAAACACCACATGTTCTTATCACACTGATCTGAGACAGTGAGCCACAGCCTGCTATGGCCTATCTCACTAGCTGCAGAGTTGATTTTCCCATATACAGCCATGTGCACACACTTACCATACAGGCACTTCAAAAAAGGAAAAACAAAAACTCAAGATGATACCACAGCATATTGTCAACTATCCAACACTGACAGAATTGCAATTAATTAATTCATGAACTATGAGAATTGCAACAGAAACATATTTACGCAGACAGAATAACAACTGTTGGGAATTTGAACACAGCATTCATTAAAAAGAAGATTCTTGTAGATGTTTTTGTCAGCACCAACACTGCTGAGCTGTGGGAATTCTATCTGCAGCAAAGAAAAATTGCTTCAGAACCTCACAGAATAAAAACTCATTAAATACAAAGATAAGGATGAACAAAATAAAATCACCCAGATCCATTTCCTTCTTTTTCATTTAGAAAGAATATTAAAGTAGTTATTTAGAAAGCTTTAAAAAGTTTGCAAACCATTTTTGTATATACTCCAGAAGTAAAAGAGTTGGTTCAGATGAACATTATAAAGAACACCCCACACCTGTCCAGGCTATATTACTTCCAGTGCTTTGATTTAATTTAGTAAAACAAATGAAATGCCTATATCAAACAATATTTTGAGAAGTGAAGGAATATGCAGCTTTCTTGACACTCAACTGTAACTGGATTACTGAATAATTAGTAGTAACATTCTAATTTGTATTTAAACCTTTATAATATCCTAGTAATTTAACTCCTTTCTTTCCAGGCCTCCTCCTCTTTTAGACAAGTTCCTTTCTTTCTAATGAGAAGCACTCAGCCCTGAGTTCTCACTCTCAACAGTGGGCATATAAGTAACATGTTCACAAAACCAGGCAGACCCAAGACCTCCCTGGACAGCCCATTCCAGTGCTATGCTACCCCCAGTGGAAAGTTTTCCTCAGGTTGAGGTGGAACTTCTCTTATTTAAATTTATGGCCATTGCTCCTTATCCTGTTTTCCAGGAAGGAAGTTCAGAAGCAGCCATACCTATCCATATGTGGCTTGGGGCTAGGGAAGGACTACAAGTAGAACTACTGTTTGGAAGAACAGAGCTGATTTGGCCCAATGGGAAGAGCTTACATTTTTAAAGGTTATATGGAAAGACAATTTCTAAGTAGCATCACTTTCAGGGTATGATAGGAAGATACTGGTTTTTTAGTTGACACATAGCAATTATAATATACTGAAAGACAAAATAACATTATACTGCAAAAGCAGCAGGTAACTCTGATCTAAACTAGGTCTTTAGATCTATCTCTAAGATATATCAGGGAGAGCTTTTTCCTCTTTATGATTAATATAATAAGACTTCAAGAGCTATTTGCATCAATCACCCTTCCAATCCTCAGGGAGAGGTTTATAAAAATTAATTCCCAAACCTTATCATGAAACAATGCAATATACTGTAAAATATGAACAATCAGCAATGTTGTGGACAAAGGAGGAAACTATCTGACAACAGGCAGGAAAGAGAGCACAGAAAACCCCTGAGAAGAAACTGCTTAAGAATCAACTGTGGCAGTTGGGAGTACAAAGTCTGTGTGCAAAATTATTATCACTAATTCATTTCAGATAAGAAAAAATCTTCTAAGAATTGAGCATGCTCCTTGTGAAAAAAGAATCAGAATATTATTGACATTTTAAAAACTATTCCAGATAATTGATGTAATTGTTCATATAAATTAGATGGAAAATCTGCATCTTTTTGAGAAAGATCAAAGTCCTGCAACTAAAAACCCACTCAAATGA
The DNA here is from genome assembly GCF_017590135.1 of Pyrgilauda ruficollis. Classification (NCBI taxonomy): domain Eukaryota; kingdom Metazoa; phylum Chordata; class Aves; order Passeriformes; family Passeridae; genus Pyrgilauda; species Pyrgilauda ruficollis. The sequence goes on along the minus strand of NW_024525823.1, from coordinate 2,096,010 downwards.
AAAGCAGGAAAGAAGAAGAGTTTTTCTGACTGGAAAACCAATGCATTCTGTAGAAGAAAATCTTGAGGTTATATAACCACCTGCCAACACTGTAAATGCCTACTAATGAAGTCATGCAGTAACATTTCATTTTGCTCCCAGAGGGGAAAAAAGCAGAGGAATCTTTTAATTGGAAATGACTTAGCTTGCTAGAGCTATCACAGTTACACATATTAACTCAACTGCCTTGTCTCAGTGCAATAGATTGAGACAAATGGCAAATCACAGCATGTCAATATGGAAAAGTTTGCCTAAAATTATGTTTCTTACTTTAAAAAGAACACATAAGAATAGATGTTTACTATTCTTTATAGTAGTATTTTAGAGTATGGAGATAACTACTATATTCCTTAGGACATCTTGAAAGAAGAGGTACTTCAGGAGCAGAAAATAAATTAAAACTCCTAATTTTCAAGTGTCTAATCTTGCAGTTTAACTCTGTGTACAGAGTCGTTGTATCCAATTCCCTAAGGGATTTTTTTCTTAAAGAGAAAACTCACAAAATTTTGGTGTTCAAATATAACAAACTTCCAAACCAGGAGTTACTCTTAGGATTTAAACTTCAATGTTTCTGTACAGCTGGAACTGTGAGACCACCTATACCAACAGGAAGAAAGGAAGGCCTGCTGGTACCCTAGAAGGCTGGCCTTTACTGAAGCTCAGGTCTCTGGCTTATCTTAGGAAAGCAAAAGATTTTACTCCAAACTATAATCCCAAAGAAAATTTGGTAAGGAAACTTCTGGCCTTCTCTGTCCACTCTTCCTCACACAAGTGGCTCCAATTGCCCCAGTCTGTAAAATGACACAAATTTAGTTATCCTTCTAAAGCATTAACAAACTTTTCTTTCCAGTAAAAGAAAGACATAAGTATCAATTTCTAAGAAAATATACTGCTCAAGAAAACACTGCAATTTAATCAAAGTAGACACAGAACAAAACTGCAGAAAGGAATACAAACCCTCCATGGAAAGCAAACATCCAGTCTCTTGTAGAAGCTGTTTTACAATAGTGGCAAAAAAGGAAAAACAATCTATTTACTCTGATAGAGCCCTGCATAGAATTGAACATATTTTTGGAGACCTGGAAAAAAGACTGTAGTGGACTGATGCTGGCTGGATGCCAGGCACCCACCAAAACTGCTTTCTCAGTCCCCTCCACAAATGGAGAGGGGAGAGAAAATAAAATTAAGAGTTCATGAGTTAAGGAACAGGAGAGACCACTCAGCAAATACCGTCATAGGCAAAATGGACCTGAACTGGGCATGTTAATAGAGTTCATTACCAACAAAATCATAGCAGGATAGTGAGAAGTAAATCTTAAAATAAACCTTAAAATAAACCTTAAATAAACCTTAAAAACAACTTCCCTACACCTCTTTCTCCTTCTCAGCTCTCCCTCCTCCCCCAGCAGTCCATGGAGGCAGGGAATGGGGGTTATGGTCAGTTCATCACCCTGGGCAGTTTCTTCCACTGCTCAGGGAGAGGAGTCCTTTTCCTGCTACACCGTGGGGTCCCTCCAAGGGGAGATAGTTCTCCATGAACTTCTCCAGTCTGAGTCCATTCCACAGGCAACAGCTCCCCTCAGACTGCTGCCATGTGGGTCACTCTTCCATGGGGTGCAGTCCTTCAAGGACAGGCTGCTCCAGCCTGGATTTCCCACAGGGTCACAAGTCCTACCAGGAAACCTTCTCCAGCATGGGCCTATCTCTCCACAGGTCTGCAGATCCCTGTCAGGATCCAGTTCCAGCATAGTTTTCCCAGGGTTCCACAGACCTCTTTCAGGCAACCTGCTCTGGCTAGGGTATCTCCCTTGCAGGGGCTGCAAGTGGATCTCTGCATCCTCGTGGACTTCCATGGGCTGCAGGGGCACAGCTGCCTCACCATGGTCTTCACCATGGGCTGCAGGGCAATGTCACCTCCTGCAGCACCTCCTTCCCCTCCTTCCCCTCCTTCTGCACCAACCTTGGTGTCTGTACAGTTCTTCCTCTCCCATATTCTCACCCTGCTCTCCTCTGGCCACAATTACATCTGTACAGTAACTTTTTCCCTCCTTCTTAACAGATTACAGAGGTGTTACTATCATCCCCTGCTTGGTTCAGCCTTGGCCAGCAGCAGGTCCATCCTGGTAAGTTTCACATGGCAATGAGTTCTTCATAAATGACTTTAGGGTTAGAAAATCTGAAAGTTTTGTCTAAGAATTCCTCCAGAAAATAAAAATAAGGGTAAAAATTATATAATAATAACAGCTAAGTTTGAAGCACATGACTCTGGCCTTTACGGCCACTTGAGACAGATCCAGCACTTCCAGATCATTACTCATGTCATTCTCAATAAATCTGCTGTTCTCCTTTATCATCCCCCGGAAACACCTCTTTCTTTTTACCAACTCTAAAATTAATCTTGATTCATTCTTGTAAGTCTTAGAAAAAGAGTACCCAAGTAGCTCAAATCAGGTAAAATCTCCCTAGATATAAAAGATCAATAATCTCTCTCAAAACATTATTACTTTTTAATTGACTCTTGCTTTTTCTAAATTATTAGAATTAGGAACATAGTGTAACTTTCTTGCCATCCTCCTCCAGAATATAGATCTTACTTCACAATATTCTAAAAAAAGATTTTTGTCTATTAATAAAAAACCTCCTTGCCTGATTTCAGAAAGCACAGGTTCCATATTTATAGCTAATATCTAAATTCTGAAGAATACATGCTACCAAACCAGAAGAGTTTAGAGGCAGACCAAATAACTCAATGTTGCATAAAGCATTCTCACAACATTTTTTAAATAAAAAATATTTATGTAGCAATGAAGGGCATTAAGATTTTAATTTGCAATTACTGTCCAGTCCATACCAAGTAACTCAACTGGAAATAACAGGATAAATCACAGTGCCCCAAATCTCAACACCAATCAATAAGTGACCAAAGTAGAAGCTGTTCCTACCTCAGTGTTGGAGCACTGGGCATAGGTGCCCACTCCATGACGTTTCTAGGCACAGGGCACAATGAGCTCTGGAAAGAGTGTCATGGGTGCAGATGATATGGCAGCCTTATGAAAATATTTCAACCAAACCAGAACAACAGGCACTGTATCTATCATTGGCAGTTGCTACAAGTAGAAAGGTCCAGAATCCCTCTCTGTGCACTGGGGTGAAAGGAAATAAAAATGCAAAGCAAACTCTGCTACAGCAGGGCCTGGGCATCATGATGAAGCAACATCAGCAACCGTGGCAGTACAAACTATGCTGTAGCAGAACCCATAAGCATGTAGATAAGCTCAAAAAATGAGCAATCAATTGGCTCAACACCATCACAGCGAAAGTCACATCAAGGTTAATAACATTTCTTAAATACACAGAATAAATTAAGTCTAAATTCTAACCAAAAGTCAAGAGAGAGCTGACAGGAAGATAAAAACCCTGCTCAGGTAATCAGCGATATAGAGAAGTTGTCATACACTGTATTACTATTGTAACAAGACAAAAAGATCCCCATAAAGAAGTTCATCACGCTACAATTACTGTGTAGACAAAATATTTAATAAATTTACTTTGTTAGAGAAAATAGACCTTTAAATTAATTTTAATTTTAGTATCTGATTAACAACAGGATGACTCACACTGAAAAATACCAGTTAACTACACAGCTGTAGATGGTCCAACATTTTGAGTGGGCACATTGTAATTAAGGTTAGTAGAATTGCTTCATATAAAGGTTACTTTTCCTATGAGCAAACACAACTTTTCAGTTACTCCAATTCTAGGTTGGAATTAGACTGGAATTGTCTGAATCAGATTTCCCAGGGAATATTTTCTTTTACATCTTGGAAACAGTTGTTTCTGAAAATAAGTTTTATCACATTTAAGAAATTACTATGGCTCCCTCTTTGAGAGCAACCATTTACATCTGACAAAAATCTAATCTCAAGCTGAAATAAGTTGCATTTATCATGGTATCATAGACTGGCTTGGGTTGAAAGGGTAAAGATCACCTAGTTTCAAACCCACTGCCATGGACACCTCGCACTAGACCAGGTTGCTCAGACCATCCATCCTGCCTTGAAAACTTCTAGGGATGGTGCAGCCACAAGTTCTCAGGGAAATCTGTTCCAGTGCCTCATCAGCCTCACAGTAAATATTAAATTTAAACTCCCTCTCCCCATACTTCCATACTCTAACCATAGAATCATAGACACGCTGACTTGGAAGGGGGCCATCAGGACCATCAAGTCCAATCCCTGGCCCTTCACAGGACACCCCAAGAGTCACACCACATGCCCAAGGGTATTGTCCAAATGCTTCTTGAACTCTGTCAGGTGTGGTGTTGTGACCATTTCCCTGAGGAGCCTGTTCCAGTGCTCAAACACTCTCTGGGTGAAAAGCTTTTCCTGATATCCAATGTAAATGTCCCGACTCAGATTCATGCAGTTTCCTCGAGTCCCATCACTGGTCATCAGAGAGGGCATCAGTGCCTGCCCCTTTCAGGGAAATCTGTTCCAGTGCCTCATCAGCCTCACAGTAAATATTAAATTTAAACTCCCTCTCCCCATACTTCCATACTCTAACCATAGAATCATAGACACGCTGACTTGGAAGGGGGCCATCAGGACCATCAAGTCCAATCCCTGGCCCTTCACAGGACACCCCAAGAGTCACACCACATGCCCAAGGGTATTGTCCAAATGCTTCTTGAACTCTGTCAGGTGTGGTGTTGTGACCATTTCCCTGAGGAGCCTGTTCCAGTGCTCAAACACTCTCTGGGTGAAAAGCTTTTCCTGATATCCAATGTAAATGTCCCGACTCAGATTCATGCAGTTTCCTCGAGTCCCATCACTGGTCATCAGAGAGGGCATCAGTGCCTGCCCCTTTGCTTCCCCTCGTGAGGATGTTGAAGACCACAGTGAGGTCTTCCCTCAGCCTCTTCTTCACCATCCTCTAATCACAACTCTCATATGTTCTACAAAAATTTCTACATACTAAAATATCTTCCACTTTCTCACTTTAACTGGGGCATTAAATTCATAGAAATATGTGTACTGCCCATCTCTGTTGGGGGCAGAGGGAGGAGAAGACTTACCATAAATAATTATTTAAAAAAATCAGATTTATATTCTCAACATTTCTTTCCTATGGATATTTGAAGTTGTATACTCTACAGAGTGTGCAATAATTCTGCATATTCCAAAGGTTCAGATTTAAATCTTATTCAATATAATATCTATAATCATCTCTATCCTCCACAATGATAAGTTTTAATATTATTATAGAAATAAAAAAATCTTAGGACTTACTCGGAAGTAGTCACTGCAGGCTGCCAGGACTGCTTTATGTGCATGGAATTTCTGCTCTTCAGCAATAAGGGTAATATCACAAAGAATGCCATCACTTCTTTGTTGGTTCAGAGCTGCCAGGACGGCATCGTTGTGGGAGCTAGACTGACAAAGCCTCTGACCTGTCAGCATTTCCTGAACACTGAGAGGGGAAAGAGGAAAAATTCTGTCAAAAACAAACAAAAAATAAAGCACAAAACAAACACATGCTGTCAGGAATACAGAACAACTTTTTCTAAGACAAGACAGTTTGATAATTCTTGGAAAGCAAAAAAGTCAGGAACCCTGTCAGGCAAAAATCTTTACACAGCATAGACATCAGAAGAAAAGCTCAATATAACAAAGCATTATGAAAACTGATTATATACTCAAATTTAAAAACCTCAATGGTTCTGATTTCTCATTTCCTGTACCAGAAGTCAGCCAAACTCACAGGATTAATTTTAGGATTAAATGAGAACAATAGAGGGCTTAGGTCAATGGACCACCAGAAAACTTTAAGATGTTCAAACTGAAGCACTGGTGAAAAGGAGGGTATATGTACGTATGCAAGAAGTTCTACTATAAAGTATGACACCTCCTGGTCTCAGGTGGCCTGTTTAAGTCTGATGCTGAGTTACTGAATGTTTTCAGACCACTTCAGGCTATTCATATTTATGAAGTGTTGTAATGTTTGTTTTTTTTTTTTTTTTATTGTCTGTTTTGTGTTGGGGGAAGGGAGAGGATGTTTGCTCAATTTTAAAATGCCAACGCCTTCTCCACCTCTGAATATTTCCATGTATGAATAGAAGACTTGCATATAATCCAGTCTAGGACTGCCTGGTTGCAGCTTCCTTTCTCTGTAGCAGAAGGAAGAGAAGATAACTGTTGATGCAAATGGAAACAAATCAAAACATATCAGCAAATCCTCTTTGGTACAAAACAATGCAATTGATTCGAGCTCTGTAAGACTACCAATTTAAACTGCCAGAGAATCCACATATGTGTTTATAGAAGGTGAGTTTACAGAGAGTCATCTCAGCATAAATCAAAGTGAAGATTTTTTTTAAAGCGGGTGAAAAACCCATCACCTTTCCAGCACAATCATGTAATTCACTGCATACAAGTACTATGCAGCAGCTGTGTGGCTGTGATATTTTCCTTTCTCTGCCCATCCTACTCCTGCACCTTGGGCACCTGTAAACTACTGCATACCTGCCCTGCAGACTGTTTGCTCTAATCTAACCTGCTCTTTTAAAAAGACAACAACTAAAACATTACTTCTAGAAGAAGGCTGGCCAAAGAGAAATAACACAGGAACAGAATGTATCTGAATTTAACTGCCCCTCTGACAGTTCAGGTTTCACATATGGACATGCCCTAAATACATTTCAAAAGGACTCATTCAAATTACTCTTTTTTTCTTCAGCTGTTCTGTTTGTGGAACCGAACTCATATTCTAAATGACATTATCAAGAAATCTAACTTGCTAAACGCAATTTTTAATGGTTATTTCTCTTCTGTAATTTCTATAGCAAAGTGACTAAAACTAAGGCAAGTATAATACATTAATGATACCCTGAGATGGTTTCTCTTTACTTCTGTTTTTATTAGCCTCTCTCCCGGTGTTGTAAATCAAGACCTTCACTCCTCTTGCTTTTTTCACCATCATCCAGAGGACTATTTCATTCAATAGAGAACATATCTGGGATTTTAAATTGAGTTCTATCATAATCCATTTTCCAATTCAGTGACCAAAGTGAAAAATCAGTTGCCTGTAACCCTTGTACTAATAACATATGAAGAATGCATACACATGAAAGGCAATTTAACTGGAATTTATGAATGAAAATACATAGAATAATTAAACATAACATGACTGATTATTTGTAGTGATATTGTCAGTTGATAAATTCAATAGCTATAAAAGCAAGCAAGTTCTGATCCTCTTCTGCTGCAGAAGCATGGCAGGGAAGGGGAAACAGAACTGGAATGATGAGGTGTCCCAGTCATATCAGGGAGCTTTCAGAGCTCCCAGATCAGAGTGTTAACTGCTCTGTGAAACAGAAGCACCAGCATATCACACTACTGAAAAGTTCTGCAGAAAACCAATTCAGTTAATAAATTCTACAGAGTGTTCTGTCTGAAAGAACCATGTTCTGCTCCCAGAAAGTAATTAAATTATAAATGACAAATTCTCTATTGCAAGAATGGGTGGTACAAACAAATTAGAAAGGCTACACGGGGAAGGAGACAAAAGGGAAGGCAGAAAGATTAATTTGAGAGAATCTTGCAAGACATTTCACATAACTGGAAAAGTAATGTGTCCCAAACAGTGGAACACTGCAGAGACCCAAAACTATCACCAGCCACCATTCCAGATGCAAAAAATGCCAGTTGCTTCCACAATCAAAAATTCCAAGTATACACTAAGGCATAAATAAGATAAGGTATGAAGAAACTGTGGGCCTCCAATCAATCCCAGGCACAGTTTTCCTTGCCTGAGATAAGAAGCAACAAGGTAATATATTGTAGATTATAACATGGACATGTATTTAATAATGTGAATTCCTATCTAATGAACAAAACTATTAGTTTTACTTTTTTCTACTTTCTTAACTGAATCTTTGGTAAACATCATCCCAAATGTTAATAACTTCCTACACACTACCAAGTACTATACCTCAGGCACCTCTCAGATGGCATCCTTCAGTCTTCTGAATATCAAAACTTATAATCCTCTAGGGAAAGCTGTGACTGTTCCAGCTAGAAAAGAAAATGGAGAGGAACATTAAAATTCAAAGCATACACAGCCTCAGCCTTAAAGATCAATACTTTCAGGATGTGCAATTCAAAAGCAACTTTCGCTGTCTAGATTTGAGTACAGTCTTTCTGTAAGGAAAGCGGCCTTTCCTCTAGTCTTTTCTAGAGATTCACACCCTGCCATCTCAACGTCCTACCCCTGCTGCCCTTGAGGAATGCTTTCCACAAACTCAGGAACACATATATTTCAAAAAAGCTGAAGAATGGTGAGGAGGGAAGTAATTGTACCAAAATTCCTTCAATATGAAGAGTAAGCCAAAGGCATGTGTTAGTATTTGTTTACTTCCCTGAATAACACACAGTTTTTATGTTCAATGATCCTAAGGGTCTTTTCTAACCTAAATGACTCTAGAATGCTATAATCATTCTGGCAAATAGAAGCAGTATAGTACAATCATTTTTATAAACAGAACAGCTCTTTTTTCAAAAGGCAAAATACTAAAGTGACCATATAAATAAACACAGAACAGCTGAAGTGTCCAAAGACCTAAGTTATTGAAAACAGGGTTATACATCAGATTTCTAACTGGTGTAGCAGCCAGCACAGCTGACAAGACATTCCAATTTCATATAAGAAGTACAAAAGAAAAAATAGGTTTTAACTGAATAGTCAAAAAAGAAAAGTACACTACTTTGACTGCTTATTTAAACCGTGTGTGGCTTGTTTAATGTAACTCAGTAATACTGAAGTAATACAATTCAGCAAAATCTGAAGAATGGAAAGCTTTCCATATTTTCCTCTCTTTTCCAAAAAGACTGCAATTCTGAGCAGATGGGTGAGGTCATAGAGAACTTATGCTGATGATTCAGTGGGATACTTAAAGAAATGGGTGTGCAGTGCTTCAAATGGTGGTTTCAGAACATTTCACTCTCTTCATCAATGACCACCATTCTAGTTCTATTAAGACAATTCACCTTATCCTTCAAGAGACAGAAAAACACAGCATATTAAGTTGGTATTGTCAATTAGGAAAGCAAAACCACTTCTGATCAATGTACCTGCTCTTGAATACACCCATACATCAATACTGATGTCTGCCCTTCAGAAATCCTACACCATCCAGAGACCGGTACAGAACAAATTCAACCTTTAAGAGGTCCAAACTCTCTGGCCCACACACAGGGGAAAAAAAAAAAAAAAACCAAAAAAATCCAACCAAAAACCACAAGCAGCAGTGAGAGCAAACAGAGGAAGGATGAAGACCTGCAGGGAAAAGCATTCCTTCTACAATAATTAAGGCATATGCATCAAAGAATTAACAAAATACTCAAACAGACCACCTTGCATTTAGTGGTTCTACAATAACAAATCAATTTTCCCTAAACTTCAGCACTCCTCCTTTCTCTTCCAAAGCTCCAGCACTGCATGCCTCACTTAAATGTACACAAGAGTACGTGGTAAATCATTAAATCAATTCTCCTGTTTTTATTTAGCCATATAGAATTAAAGCAGCTAAACATCTTTAATAATGGGAAATTTGAAAGCATTATTTATCCTTACTGAAAAAAAAAATTAAGGAGGCACTTCCACCTGTTGCATAGATATGCTGTGCCTGAACAGTTCTAAAATAATTTGCAGCAAGAGTTTATTTCTATTTCAGACAGCTGGATATATCTCCATTATATAAACTGTGATTGGTACCTAAGGAAATTCTTTGCATTAGAATGTTTAAGACATAGTATTGTCTTTCTATTAAACTACTTTAAGTAATCAAATCGGTTTAAAAGATTAGTTTATAAACTTAAGGATAAGACTTTTGGTTTAAATGGAAAACTTTAAATCCACCTAAATCCTTCTGTTATAGTGAAATACTCCCTAATGCTGGAAATTAACAGGAAAAATATAATATATTATATATTATATAGGCCAGACATAAATATTCATTACATCCTAGGTTTGAGATACATGCTAAAATTGCCTAAAAGCACTTTTTAAAAATAATATATTATTTACGCTTTATGATTTTGTGATGAACACTAATTCCCAATACTACAGTATTTCACAACTAAAATTTATTTTCTTATTGCTTCATTAGTTTTTTCACGTCCTAGAAAAGTGCTAAAATTAAAAATTTGCGAATGAATAAAACTAGTAATGATCTAGCTAGCATTGGAAGAACATATTATTTCAGTAGGGAATAGTGCACCATTCCTAAATGAAATAAAGAAAAACCCTCAACAGTAGTTTCCTTACGTAAACACAGTGTATCTAAGGATTTAAAAGGTAAGCAATGCAAAAGAAACCACACTGTCCATGCAAATGATTATGACAAACTAATACACCAAAACAGTGTTTGCCCTGTTTGCCTGATGAAATGCCAGTCTTTCTATATATATTTTTGTCGCAGTCTTATGACACAGCAAAATAAACAGTAGGCTTTTTGCACTCTCAGGAAATCTTGGAATGAAGTGTCACTCTGCCACATCCATTGCACAGTTAGGCTACGCCACTTCTTTAATCGAAATTACCAGTGGAGTTCAGGAATTATTTGTTCAAAGATCACTAAAAAAAAAGCATTTAAGCAGACAGTATTTCTTCCTTTATTTTAATCAAATATAACACTGGTTTGGAAATATTAGACAAAGTAGTTTAGTATCCAAAAGTATTTATTGGCAGAATGCATGTTCCCTTTTCCAGAAAAAAAGTCTTGTTCATTTAAATTAATCTTGAGGAGCCAATACCATGCTCCTAGTTTACACAGAACACAGGAGGCATTGAAAGAATTCCAGTTAGACCTTTTCTCATCCTTTTGATGGGCTTATTTGGGGGGGTTTATTTGTTTTTCTTGTGTCATTTAGAAACAAACTGAAGGCGAGAACATATTTCTGAATAATTCTTGAAAATAAAAGCCACCAGAATATGGATTATATTAAGGGGGGAAGGGTGTAGGAGATCAAAATAAAATTCATATTCAATCTACTTTCTGAAAATAACTTAAATGTTCCAAAATTCACCATTTCCTCCCCTTGATGTAACGAGCTTTTTTTTCTAGTTCACATACCTGATTTTACAGAGTTGCCCAAACCATAGTCCAGATCATCACAAAACTTATTCTGTTGCATAAACAGGCTCTGTATTTTATACTGGGTACCTAAGAAACATTTCTTCCACCCTAATTATGCTTCCTTTGTCTTGCAAACTAGTAAAAAATGTATATTCATAATGGAAATGACAATCTATTAATAATGCCTGAAAACATGCAGGTTTTCTACATAATTCAAACTTATATAAAATAATTATCACTTTGGTGGTTTCATCAATAATTTTCCCATTTGCTCTAAGTAAATAACAACTGAGTTACCATCAACTTCAGTGTGAACTCACTCACAGAACATGATATAAGCATTAATTCTGTTAGGTCACAAATTAAATTATTTTAAAAATCTGATTTTAAATGTGTTCTTAATACAAAAATAAAATAGCATTGCATTAAAAGCTTGTACTCTTTTCTTTACTAAGGTAATTAGCTCTTAGGAAGGAGTTACTAAACTATCCCACTCCCAGCTCCTGAGCCCCAGCCTAGGTTTAGGGGAAAGCAAGGGTTCTATTACCTATGTAGGAGTCAGAAAAACCCCACTTGACTGCCTCCACGGTTCTAGGAACACACTGTGCTGTGGTGGGAGAGGTGAGACTCTGCTCTCCTCAGATATCTGGCAAGACTGACATAAAAAAGTGAGAAAAATCAAAGTGAAACACAGGCAACTACCACTTCACAAGAGTTCAGCTTAATACAAGATTCAAGAGATACTAAAAGATGCTTTTGTAGACAGAAGAAATGTTCTCTTACAAACACGGCCAGGATCAGAACACCTTTAAAAGACAGGGTGGAAAATTACAGAGCATTTGGTGCCTTTTATCCCACATAAAGAAAATAGCTTAGCTGTGAAAAGCTGCAACACAAAATTTGAGCTAAATATCTTTCAAACTGTTCACTGAGACCCAGGCAGCCAACATAGACAAATCTCCACTGCAGGCAGATGCAGTCTCTGCTCTTGCGATGATCCACGTTTGGAGGGAGGTGGGAGAGCCAAGAACCCTTGGGGATGTCTTCAAGCAGCACTCCTCACAATGGCCCCTGCTGCTTCAGAGCCACTCATGGAGACAGGAGACTGATTTTGGGAGCTAGTTCACCACAAATTAAGTTGCTGATCTTCTGTTTAACACTAAACTTCACAGAATGGCACTTTAATCAGCCTTTAAAATCCTCCAGTGTATGAAAAGCCCTCTAATTTCTCCTTTAAATTTTTACTTTATATTGGGAAAGCCACTGATTTATCAATTACCATATCACTTCAAACAATGCTGCTTATCAAAAATATATTTCAAATCACTAATTTTAGTTCATCAAACCACGTAGCCAAACCCTGAGTATTTAAACACAGATCGTAATCTCATTTCACATAAGTAGCTTTTAGTTACATTCCAAAACTTCACTTTACTTGTCAGTAACCATAAAAAGCCGTTGGTTCATAAACTTCACATTAAATGTGGAGGTTTTTTCCATTCCTCTGGGTACAGATAATGTATCTTTTCAGATAGCAATATTTCATTTTGATATATTTACTAACATTCTTAATTATGACTATTGTTATGTTGGAAAATAGTAACTCTACATTACTTACAATAAATTTGCTGTGTGCCAAGCTACTTTACATAGAAATTTATTTAAATTCACATGCTCAAGAACTGGTTAAAAAGACTAAAAATACTGAATATATAAATAATTTTAAAGATATTTTGCATTTTCAAGCAGTTGTCTTTAATTAGTCATCTTCTTTCCCTCCAGTCACTCCTTTTTCAAGTGTGTATTTAAAGTATTGAAAAATACTTCCACTTAAACCCACACCACTTCAAGTTAGATGCATGGACAAACTGAAAGGACCATGAGCTCTTTCTTGCAAAAAAGTAAAATTTTGAACCAACTGGATCCATTGTGATGATAAAGCATTTGTATGCAATGAAATGGTATTTTCACTTTGACAGCTCCAAAAAGGGTTTAAATATGGCCTTTTTTAAAACAGAAAATACAACATTTAAAAGCTAACAGAAGTACACTATATTAATTTCATTCCAGAATGCCATCACAGCACATCCTGACAGAGGCTGCCATGGATACAGAACTAGACCATTAAGTTTTACCCATGGCAATTCTCTGTTCTAGCCTGGCTCCTTACTCACAGGAGCTTCTGCTTCTTACTGTGGTTTTACTAAGCCAAAATAAATCATCCTTTCAAGCCATACTTCCCTTTCCCTCAGAGTCTCTTCAGAAACAAAACTATGGGTTTACTATTCAAAGAAAATAAAGGACAACATTATCTTCTACTTTTAAAAATCACATCTCTGCCAAATTAATTTACCAAAAGGAAAACATTGGAAACAGATTTAAAGTTTGACTGCAAACCTGCTCTTCTGAGTATAGTAACACACTTTTCCCACATACCTTTATAATACCTGGGAGATAATACCTTTTCCTCTTTTCACTGAGATCTTTGAGAATTGGAATATTTTTCTCATTCCATAAAAAATGTTCAAGAATGTCAAGTGTGAGATGCCACTACCCAATGCTGTCAGTGAAATCATCACTCAGCTCAAACACAAGCTGCTCAACTAATTTAGTGCCTCAATACAGTGAATTTCAAGAAAAAGCTTTCATAGTACTGAAAACCCCTTAGATTTAATATAAATTACAAAATTAAGGGAATAAAAAAATTGAAAACCTGGACTTGTTTGGGAAAATAGAAGTCAGTCAAAACACCTCAAGAAAAACTTCAGCAAAATTAAAATAAAACCACAAAAAATTCAAACTGTTACAGTCTTCTGACTAATTACAAACTATTTTCTTGTGAGACTGGAAAGGTCATTGCTATCTTCAGGCCATCAGCTATAGTCAATTAGAATAATGAGGTTTATTTTCTGTTACCACCAAATTACCATCTGACTTCACAGAATAATTAAGATCTTAAACCACAGAAATATAAAATGATATAACAAGGCTGAAGGCCGTATGAGTAGAACAACATCCTTATGTCTTTATATCTTCTTTGTGGCATTATATCTTCTACATATCTCAATATATCAGCATTTTGAAGATTTTTTCTGAATACACGTTCAGATAAAATAAAAAGCCAGGCTCATGGTCAGCTGTGTAACTTAAGGCATATTTTACCCAAACTACCACCTGAGAAAGAGTTTGTTGCATTCCAGTGGTAAAACCATAGAAAATCCTGTAACTCAGCTGGAAACTACACAGGCAAAGTCTGATGATTCTGAAGACAAGGTTTGCTTCCAGGATGTGTGCACACAGTTTCACTTACTACATTTGAAAAAAGATGACAGTTTTATACTACTGTAGTAACATAACTTCATGCACTATCATCTTAGCTTTTCAGAGCACTCACTGTTGCTGTCATTTAAGCTATGACACTAATTACTCACCTGCTGAAAGGAGCAGGACATAACTTCTAGCAGATTCATTTATCATGGCTGGGAGAACAAAATTACAACTTGATCCTGATCTCATTGAAGAAATCTCAGTTCAAGGCAGGAGACTGAACTAGATGACCTTCAAGGGTTTCTTCCAACCCAATCTATACTATTTTTCTATGAACTTATTTTCTCATCTTACTGAAAGTTACACAACAAAAATGCAAAGCAATCTCAAAATGAAGTATCTAATCCATACACTCAGTTCACAGTTGTTATAAGGGACAAGTCAAAAGGTCTCTGGTCAGTTTTAAGGCATTCTGCTGCTGGCATAAGCCAAAATCTATTACTTTGCAAAACGATGCTTTCAAGATTTTTCCTCTAGACCTTATAAAAAGGAAATAAAAGAGCAACTTTAGTAGTAGCAATTGCATGGTATTTTGGAATTTGATTTGCATTTTCATTAGATTTTTAAAAACTAAGAACCCCATTCTTCCAGTCTAAACTTACTTTTTTAGAAAATTTGTCATGTTTGTTGCAAAATCATAGAATGGTTTGGGTTGGAAGAGACCTTAAAGATCATCTAGGTCCAAACCATCTGCCAGGGACAGGGATGTCGCTCTCTAGACCAGTTTGCTCAGGGCCCTATCCAACCTGGTCTTGAATGCTTCCAGGCATGGGCAGCCAGAACGTCTCTGGGCAACCTGTTCCAGTGCTTCACCACCTTCTGAGTAAAGAATTTCTTCCTAACACTTAAACTAAACCTGCTCTCTTGCAGTCTAAAACCTTTTGCCCCTTGAACCTTGTCCTGTCACTACAAGTTCTTGTAAGAAGCCCCTCTCCCACCTTCTTACAAGCCCCGTTTAGGTACTGGAAGGCTGCTAGAAGGTCTCCCTTTGTCTTCTCATTGCTGCACAGTCCCAGCTCTCAGCCTGTCTTCATAGGAAAGGTGCTCCATCCTTCTGATCATCTTTGTGGCCCTCCTCTGGATCTGTTCTAATAGGTCCACAAATGTGGAAGGTTTCTCTAAAGCAAGTCAGAATGTTTTATTGTGGAATGCAGCAGAAATTTAACTAGAAATATCATAATTATATCTCCTGATAACTCTAGAAACAAACATGAAAAGGGACATATAATAGTGAGGTGTGGTTGGAAATGGTGTCAACTTCACCAGGGCCTCACTCAGTAAAGCCTTATATTTTTAACTTTCACAACCACCAAGATGCTTTTATTGAACAAAACAATTATTCTTTTCTAGAGTATTGAGAGTCAAAAATACATAAACATGTTTTTGAAACTACTTCAAATCTGCATATATATATACACCAGATAGGAATATACAGTACTGTAGTCTTCAATCTTGACAATTCGGCCACATGAACTTTTCATATCTATGACTGAAACATTAAAAAACCACATAAAAATACTAAGTGTGAATTCGTAATACTGTATAGTCTTGCATAACTGAGGTGATCAGTTATGTGTCTACATGGTATTTCCAGTGAAAAACTATTTCTATACTTCAATAAAAGCACAGAGAGTTTATACATCTCTATAGGACCTGCAATAGCCCTTCAGCTTCCTCTGTGAAATATCATTAAAGAAGTTAAAAGGTTGTGATTACTAGCAGTTAAATAAACATGTACCTTCTAAGAATGGCCTTCAGTAGCCACAGGGTGGCAGAACTATACTTCAATATAACTTGCACTTTCAGGACAGTGACAGTATTTCAAAGAGTGGGTTTTTTTCTTTCCCTTACAGCATAATTACAATGATGTAAAATACTTGCTCAGTGTCCAGTGGGTGCTTTCAAAGCCAGAAATCAGAAGGGAAAAAAGTGTCTGTACATAAAAATACAACTACACAACCGTTCTATAAGCATCAAAACAATGCAATAGGTTACTGACCTCCACGTTTCTATTTTGAAAAAATATTCAAGTCATAGAGTAACTGATCACTAAAATCCCTATCAATTTTACCCCATATAGAATTAAAGAATCACAGAATGGATTGGGTTAGAAGGGCCCTTAAAGATCATTTAGTTCCAAACCCCCTCTCCCATGGGCAGGGTCCACTAGACCTGGTTGCCCATTCAATCTGGCCTTGAACACTTTCAGGAATGGAGCATCCACAGTTTCTCTGGGCAACCTGTTCCAGTACCTCTCTACCCTCTGAACAAAGAGATCTAACCTATACATTGTAAAACCATTCCCCTTCTTCTATCATTACTGCCTGTGTAAGTCAGTCTCCTTCCTTTTTATAAGCCCCTTACCCTAAGGCCAGTGTGAGACCAGGCTCCAAGATGTTTTCCAGGTTGAACAATCCCAACTGTCTCAGTAGGAAAGGTGCTCCAGCCCTTTGGCCACCTTTGTGATCCTTCCCTAGACCCTTTCTAACAAGTCATCACTCCTTGTGTTGAGGACCTCAGAACCAGACACATAATTGGCTTACAGACTTTTCCTCCACTCTTCAATGTAAGAGAACAAAGATATTTGCAAGCACTTTTCTGTTAAGAGAAATGGGCATCAAAAGATTTCTGACAGCTTTAAGCAAATTGGGCAGAGTGTGATTCACCTTGATAATGAAACACATTTTGATGAGGCCAAGAGGGAGGTGTCAAGTGGGAAAGAAGTAGGAAGAGGAAACAAAAACAGCATGGAGGAAGCTGGTGATGAAGACCAGCTACAGTTATTTCCTGGGCTTCCTCTCTTGCAAAGGGTAAGGAGAAACAGGGGAATAGCACACAGTACTAAATTCAGATGAGTATCCGAGAAAATGGAGTAGAAATAATGGATTTTTCTACAGTGCAGTTGTAGGTAGAGAAGCCAGAGGACATCAGGGAATAATTCTAACTGCTGGACAAGAAGACTGAATGCTCAGGAGAGCAGACTGTGAAAGCACACAGAACAAAGGCAGAGAGATAAGGGCAGGGAAGATCCTGGGCTAAAATGTGCATGTGACAAAATCATCAGATTTAGAAGAAAGCAAATAAAAGAATCAATGTCTACTAAAGCCCATTCCATCTAGATTTTAGACTAGAAATCAAGACCACCAAGTTTTTCACCTTTTTTTTTTTTTTTTTTTTTGTGGAGAAACAGCTGCAGAACCTTTGCTTTCCCTTTCTGCTGATTGTGACGGATTATAGTGAATAATTCCTGACAGTTTACTTATCTTAGTGCTAATGGTTACAATCATGCTGCTATTCCATTCAATTGGTACAGCTCTTCAAGATTTTTTTAGTTTGAAAAAGTGTCAAATGGTTACATGTTCATGAAACTAAGAACACTAGAAAAATCAAAAAGCTATGTGCTACAATACCAAAACTGAAGTTCCCTACAATCAGCTTACTACAAGAAAAGGCACAAGTATTCCTAATTCCATCACTTAAAACATGAATGTTTGAACTCCCTTAGGGCCCTTTTTCTACCCATAAATTTCATCAAAACTTCTAAAAGCCTGGCTAATGCCATTCCAGCATAAACTCTTGTATTACAAGGACGCCTGTATTACTGTTTAAGATGCTTCAAGTATAAAAGGAATTTCTACATGTAGCTTTTCATAATTGACTTAGAAGTTTAAGTAGGAGTGACAGGACCTGAAGTTAGCTAGAGCTCTGAAGTAAATCCATCTAATTTAGACCTTTTCCTTACAACAAACTCAGATCGATTGAAACACTTCTTTACTGAAATGATATATTTGATTTAAGCATTAAAGAAATCTAGATTGAAATAGAAAATCAAAATTAATTAGATGACCAGAATAAATAAGATTTACAAATAAATTCTGTATCTTTGTGGGTGAGAAGCAGTGGAAGAGAGTGGAGAGGGTTGCCTGTCTCCAAGTTCTATTACACACTGCAATCACTAAAGCCATAAGCAGTGAAGCCTGCACAGTCATCTCAGCTTCTAGCTCTTTACCCTGTTTTACACTGCCTTCTGCAGATTTAAAAAAAACAAACAAATTAAAAAAAAATTGTATTTTAGAAAAGATAGAATTTCCATCATGTCCATATTTCCATATTTTGTTACTGTAAGACCATGATTTCTTATATTCACCACCAGCAACACGTTTACACAGCCACTGCTACCTCCATAACCTCAATAAGCCCAGCCAGACAAGAGCACAGATAAGCCTGGTCTGAGATAGGCAAAGTGGCACTGAAGATGTCAGATGGATTTTTTGCACCCATAGACAAAAATCTGCAGGAGCTTTGCTATACACACGGGACTGTACAAACCTTACCTGGACAAAGGAGAAAGCTCTTACCATACCACTAAAAGGAAGAATGCTCTCAACGCAAGAGGGATATCAATGGGCAGCTTTACTTAAGGAAGCGTGGCCTTCTCCCTGCTCCCTGTGAGTACAATCTGCTAGAGTACAAGCTTTTGAAGCATTAGGACAGTGGGGAATGGTACAGTCCCTACCACAGGAAGCTGTGGTTCACATATCTGCTGGAAACACAAGGGAAAACATCAGGACACCTGACCTCTTATGCTGGAAAACAGCTGAATGTCCTGACCAAGCTGATGATAGAGTTAGTGGATTCTTTTTCTCCAAGGATTTATCCAGAATCTAGATTTCATATTAGAGTATTTTACTGAAATAGGAGATCTACTTTTTTCTCTCATCCTCTACTGAACACATTTCATTTCTAACACAGACTTTAGTCAATGTACCACACAGCTACCTAAAAAATGTTCTGATATTGACCACTGTCATTAAAACCCAGTGTCAATACAACAAATAAAAATTCCCTCAGAGCAGAAGGGACATACCAGCTAGCGAGGGGAGGTGGCAGGAAATAGTCTACAAAAACTCTCAGTGAATATGCATATATTTGTAGCATGAGTCATAACTTTGGCAACATCTTAAGAAATTCGGTTTAAGGAAATCGTTTTTACTAAAGAAAAATATCACTCTAATTAAGCTCTATCAAATAGGTTAATAGAGAAATATATAAGTTCTTGTTTGAAAACATCAGATTTTTAAATGTGCTCTATTCTCTGCTTTTTAGAGACAATCCAAGAACTCATACTTTAGATGCTTTGGATACACACAGATTTAAAGACAGACTCAGATCCATTTTTAGGCAAGTGTTGCATCAATACTTAGATTATTTAAAAAAATGAAAAAAAAAAAACCAAAATAAAACCACAAAACAAAACAAAAAAACAAACCAACCAAACCAGAAGCTACATTTCAAAAGAGAAGTAAAATCTTTTTTTTTTTTTTAACAAGTTGCTGTTTAAATTCCCAAGGGCACCTATGAAAGACGGCATAAGGCTACAGTTAGGTGCTTACTTGCAGAAGTGAAGAATTTAAAACTTGTATACTTCTGATTTTTTCTGTCAGTTAAATTGACATCTTGTTCTTCCCTTTATATACATGCAAGCAACTTACAGCCTGTTGTTGTTCTGAAGCATCTGTCACTACCAGGACATTTAACTGGTAAGTTCAGCAAGTCTCTAGGGTTTGTGAGTACTGCTCCTAGAACCAAACATCAGATGATTTGTGGAGACAGACCTACATGCCTAACTGAAGTTTGTGAATTGAATGCCAATCACTAAAATCCCACCATATTTGAAAAGCTAAACAGCGCCAAGCAGAAGAGAGAGAAAAAAAAAAAAAAGGCATTTGTTTCCTTGTTTCTAAAACAACATTTATTTTTTAGTTTTAAGGGCAATAATTACCTTGTTAAAAACCACTAAGTGCTACAAATAGCTACTTGTAATTCAAGTTAAAACACTGTTTCTTCTACAACTGAATGGGCATAAATTGACAGACATGGAATTCCCATTGAACACTAGAAAATGCTATTTTCTGTGAGGAATTGTTAAACATCAGAACAGGTTGCCCAGAGAGTTTGTGGAGTCTACATTCTTAGAGATATTCAAAACACCTCTGGACACTATCCTAGACAATCTGATTGAGCTGACCCTGCTTTAATAGGGGACTTTGACTAAATTATGTCAAGAGGTCCTTTCCGACCTAGACAAATCTGTATTTTGTGTGATTCTCTGTGGCACAGCTGAGAAGACTAAGAATGTACTGCATGCATGCAAGAGCATATTAGTCCCATATGACCTATTTATTCCACATTCCAATCTTCTTGAAGACATTTTATCTCATAAAAGGAAACAGAAGGGGCAAAAGAGGGAAATTCTATCAAAACCACAGCAAATACACATGCCTCCAGATCTCTGTTAGGTGTCCCAGTAGGGCACATTTATGAGTTTCAGACTTTTCCATTTATTGGAACTGCCTTTAAACTCCTGTCTAGAAATAATACCAATCCAAACTGAATGTACTGCAGCACTAAACACTTCTTTTGTCATAAGCAAGTAGTTTTTCCTTTTTGTTTTTTGGGGATTTTTTTAGGATAGGAAAACTTGGTAGCAATACATGTGCAACTACTTTATAAGAAGTTTGATGATTGTTTTACTTGATAACCAAAAATAGTACTTTGTAAGCAATATATGCATGCACTTTTAAAAAAAATTTCCAATTAAACTCAAATAAGACTTTAATTCAGTTGATAATAATCAGAAATTTACTGTTAATTCAGATCCTGTAGAGTATCTAAGCCATCTTCCTGGAGAGACAAGAAAGATGACACAGGACACACAGGTCATCAAGTCTCTCGAGTGGCACTAGACATTCCTATTCCAGAGAGTAAGCTGAGCCCCGAATGACTCCTGACAAAGGGCAAAATAATTTATTTTCCTTAACTAAGTTTCAGTGAGGGTATTTTCAAAATTTTCCAACAGATGGCCAGCAACCAGAAGAAATCCAAGTAATTTAAAGCATCTTGAATAAATTTCCAACAATCAATAAAATTCTTGCTTTTAAATGTAATGCTTCTGATAATCAAATGTTAAGGCAACAAATCAGAATGTATCAGAATTGCATCGCACTAAGAAGCCTTCTGGAGAGATAATTCTGCTAACTATGATGTCTGGGAAAGCCACTGCTCCTAGAGGCCACAGTGGACATCTCTATTAAAACTAAACTGCCAGGTAGAGAAGAAAATCAAAACAAAAGGAAACCATGAATTACCAATGGGACAACAGTGGCCTATTACTGTTACTACCATATCCCAGAAAACAATGAATATTCTCCTGGATATGGTAGCAACAAAACTCTACAAGAGAGCCCTGAAGAGATGTCTTCCTCCAAATCTCTTCTTCATGGACACTTGTAAGGCCAAAATAGTCCCTCCATTCCTAAAAATGTTATTGAAGTACTCAAAGAAGTCAAAGCTTTAATTAAAATTGAAAGATCCACAATCTTTTTAGGAGAGCACAGAATTATACAAGCTTGTATTACACAGGTTTGGGTAGGGGGGTTCACTTCAGTGTTGGCTAGTTTGGGATTTTTTGGTAGTGGAAGAGAACTTTCATCAAACAATTCATTTGACTAGATACTACGCTGTTAATTGCTTTAACTGTGCACTTTATCTACAAGATCTCACATTAGCATTTTTAATTATTTAAAAGACTTTAAATATTGCTGGTACCAGCAGGATCAGAGATTAAGTTCTTAATAATCACTCTTGTTTGAGAGTAAAGCATTTGATTCCAGCTGCTATGAACTTTTAAATAAGCAAAAGCAACATTTGCTGACATAAAAGGGACAACCAACTCTGCAAAAGAATGGTGATAAAATTAAACTGCCTATGTCCAACATAACAATATTATTTTATACTACACATTTGGCAAAATTTTAAAAAGTTAACTTGCTCGAGAGAAATCTGAATTACTGTATTTTCCTATATTATTCTGACTTATATGCTGTATCAGAACACATTTACTCCACTTCCACATTTACTCCAGCTACTTTTTTATTAGTTTAGATTCCCAGCCTCCAGCCCACATGGAAGCTATCTAGGTTGCTTTTACATTTGGACCACAGCAAATAATAAAATTTAGATATATCACTGTTAGTACATCTCTAGAAGAATCAGTGGGACAGGATCCTTAATATCAGCTGAATTTTTACATCAAAATGCAGACTGATTTAGGAAGGAAAAATGCTAACTCAGGCTCTAACACTAAAGGTTAGTTTTGTTGAAACCACAGGTAAGCTGTGATCAGAAAATAAACACATTTTAAGGTATGAAATAGCTAAAATAAACCAGTCATGGTGGTCTCCTTCCCTGTCACCAAATGTTTCTCCTGGAATAAAACTGTACTTGAAGCCCTCACCTCACAAAAAAGAATAAAGTTTATAGAGCTGAAGATTACTGAGAGAAGTTTGAAATCATAATCTAACACCAGGCTTATGACTCCTACTGGGGAATGTCTGAATAAATGTGATTACTGATGTCTGAACTGACTTTCAGAGTTTGAATGCTTGAGAATGACAATGCTAAGATTAAAAGCCATTCAATGATACAACAAGTAGAAGTTATTCATCAGTGTCTTGAGCTGGGAACAGAGACATGCTGGCCCAAAAAATGCTGACTGGCACAAAGATGGCCTGAAGCACCCACTCCTTCCCTCCAATGGCTGAGCCCAAGGATACTGCAGATACATCCAAGGACTAAGAGGATAATTAAATTGTGCTTGATTTCTCTTTACCAAATGGCACACACACAAGAAACTGGATTTGAATCAGAGAATTTGCAGGGGACAGACTGCTCCTCACCTTGCCAAGGAACTGAGCTATTTCATTGTACATGATCCAGCACTCTAAGCACACATTCACTGCTTCTTTTCCATCTTTGGACAGTAAGATGCCTAATGCAGCCAAGAATTGCAGGACTACTTCGGCCAGGTTTATCCACTTAGTTATTCAACACTACAGTCACCCCCCGGAAACAATCAGGAGACAACTGATCTCCAATAAATAAATAAATAGATAAATAAATAAATATAGTCTGAAAGATCTCTCCCCACCTTGAAAGCAGTTTAACCTGTTGATCTGACAGTGTTGCCACTCACTGAGCATATAGAAGCTCTTGCATCACCACTAGCACTGGCTTCACCACTAGCTTGCTCTCAGGCTAACTCTTGGTTGTATTAGAAAAACAGATGCAAGTTTTTACCTCTGTATTTATACCTATTTCAAGATAACCAAATAAAGGCTCTTGCCACCTATTTTCAGGAGAAAAAGAACATAACCTGCACACTAACTAGAACTAAAAGCTATTTATGAAATTCCTTCAGTAAGTACCACTGGCATTCCAACCCTCTCAAAGATGAATCAAAGTCTGATGCAGCAATACCATTAGGATTCAATAGTTTCCCCAACTTATTACCATGTAAGTGTGGTCTTTGAAGTCTATTTCTCAGAGACAGAGAATAAAATTTCTGAATCTGGACTGGAGTTTACTGACCTCCAGCTCCCAAGGGATCACCACCTCACCTGCATTCAACATAGTCCAATGCAGAGACCTGCAGACATACAAGTAATTTCTAAACACATTACTCACACAAAATACTACACCACAAATAGTCTTCCTACATATTTTGCTAAATTGGTCAGAGCTTACTGGGTATCTCTACACAGCACAGTCAACCTGTATGTCCTAATGGCAGTTTATGTAGAAGATTTTCATCTCTTCTGTAAAACACATTTCTTTTTTCTACCATCACAGTCACAAAGACATTTGAGCTATTTATACAATTTCCCTGCCTACTTGGCTCCAGTGGAACCAAGAGACTCTCTGTGAAGACCCTAAGATTGCTGAAGACACATTTCCATTCCACACAGGGAATAACTAAGAAAAAGGTTCAACCTTAGCCATGACTTTTATTACCATTTCATCAGCTCCATTCCAAGTGTGAAGCTAGTCTATTTTTTAAGGCTAGAGATTCTTTGGTATATTGCTGTGGTTGCATGAAACCCACAAAAAAATTTGCAAAAAAAGTCAATATGAGTTATCAGCTACTAAGATACTCAGACATTACTCAATCAAAGCTATGTGTCAGCATAAAATAAAACCAGAATATTGATTTTGGGGTTTGGTACCATTTAACTACTTTAAAAACCCCATAAATTGATCCTTCAGCTACCCAAGTGGAAGTGCTCTATTGCTTACCTATCCCTTTATACCATAATGTTAGACTTAAAAAATCAAGAAAACAAAACAATAAGGAAAATAACTTCCTTGTAGTAGGTAATAATCTCATTAAATACTAAAAGAAGAGCTTTCCTTGTGGGAAAAGGTTTGCTAGGGGATTTTTGAAAGAATTCTTTCCTTTAGCTAACTACAGAATATTAAGGTACTGTAAGATTGTTAACACTCAGAACCAGGTAGCAAATGTTCTTGGAAATATCTTGGGGAGATACAAAAGACTCACAACAGTATTGAATGCAGCTGAATATTTTCATCCTTCTCTGAGGCTGGAGTTGGTTAAAATCATTTGCCCTTCTTTTCTTTAGATTTTCTAAAGACTGAAAACAGGAGAACATGAAATGTTACTGAAATTTATCCCAGGTTCACAAACAATGTTTTTCAGTATTTGAAAATTACTTGCTTCTTTTGTTCACAGTCTCTTCTGCCTTTGCAAAGCATGAATAACAGCCCATCTTTTATTTGTTTTCAGTTTCTCACAGAACCAGTTTGTTATGACTGCTCTCTCCTACACAAAAGCTGGTCAGGGCTTCCAAACACCCTTCTGTTTATTTATGGCAAGCTGCAGTGTAAACATTTGCTTACTACAAATCAGTGCCAGAAATTGCTAAATAAACCCACTGTTTTAACACCTTTTACCCCCAACTATATGAAAGAAAACTAAACACACACAGTCCACATGCCTTTCTCTAGTCTGTATATATTCATCACAGGTCAAAGCAACTTTCTCTTCTTTCAAGACAGAATGGTTACAAGTTCAGCAGCACTCCTGGCTTCTATACTTCCTTCTTTTTGCCTGACCTGGTTTAAGAGTGTAAGAGAGATTTCTGTGGGGCTGCTTTTTAATTTTTAGGGGGAGGTTTTTTATTTTTTCTTAAAGCTGTAAGAGACATGCTGGTGATCCAATCCCCAACACCCCTCTACAAACAGTGATGGCAGCAAAACACACGAGCAACAAGCTGCAGGAGGAGGGCAGAGGGATCAGGCGTACCTCAAGCCAGTACAGCTGCAGAAAATTTTCTGTCAAAACAAGATGCATAAGGTGTCATAAACCCATTAGATGGAATTTTCTGATAAAGTCTGGTTCTTCTGACAGTTTTCAAATGTGTGTAACAGAGATAAAGAGATGGAAAATAACCTCAGTTGACAACAGATAGAGGGGCTTTTTTTCCCCTTCAAATAGAATATTCTGAATTTACAGCTCAAGATTTTCTTCAACCATTCCCCAGCTCTCCTTAGTCTGAGACACAACTTTTCTTTACTTGGAGAAAAATTGCTGTTTCAAGAAAAAATGCCTAAAATTAAGATACAAAATAATTTTTAATCTCTGGTCTTTAACTAGGAGCAGAAGTTGTATTATAAAAATAATGGACAAGTGATTTGACTTTGTGCCTTCTCCAGGTCTAAGCAAAAGAAACACTTTCTGTTCACACTTTTTTCTTTCCTCCCACAGGAAATACCAGACTATACAGACTATACCAACTAGCTCAGAAAAAAAACCCAAACCAAACAAAAAACAATAACAAAGTCACAAAACCCCAAACAAACAGCAGAACTCCACCTTTCTCTCTTATATGTTTAGATCCCTGTAGCTATAGTACCACTTTTTTTTTTTTTTTTTTTTTTTTTTTTCCTTTCAGGTGTTCAGGGCTTGATCTGGTTTTCTATGGGCTATTTGGTGATCACACAGTAATTTCCCTCACTACCAGGGCCAAAGAATAAATGTATCAGTAACTAAACACACAGCCTAGGAAAATTCACTCCTTGAGTTTCCCACAACAATTTTCAATACTCAAAGTACACAGGCCAGTGACAGGACAAAATGTAGAAACATAATGTGTAATTCACAGAATCAGCCTATGCCACTGAAGATGCTTTGACTCCCCTTCCCCTGTATGCCCCATGCTCTGCCACATTTTATTGCCTCAGAGCACAGGTGACACTTGTGTTGCCACTGGTGTCATGGTACAAACCCAAACTGACATCCCACAATAGTGCCTACAACCAGACAAAATGCAGGCACTTGCTCTACTCCTCTAGCTCTGCAATACATACAGAGGGAGGTGGAAAGCTGGAGGTATTTATGTCTTGAACTGCTACAAATTACAACTGACAAGGTTCTGCTACTAGAGCCTTAACTCTCTTCACCTACCCAGCAACACCAGTAAAAATCAATGCAAATCCACAGTGCAAGAGTTAGTTCTAATTAGCAAAGACAGTAAATTCAAACAGCCTGTCTTAGCAGCTATGCAGCCTTTAAGGTAGAGCTGCACTATGGTGGACTGGGAAGCCTGGGGAAATGTGAACAGCTGCAAGGAATATAAACTCAATTAATTTTGTGTATGACTTGTTCTCATCTGCTGTCATTTACATCCAAAGATGTGAAGCATGGAATCTGACGCCATTGTGCATGATGGACCTGATCAAAAGGTCTCAAAAGAAATTGAACAAATCTAATAAAAAACAAAACAAACACAAAGACACAAACAAAAAGAAATGGTATAATTCAAACTGAATATATACTTGAGGACCCAGTCACACTAGTCCAGGAGAGCTTCCTCCTTTATTAGGTAGCCAGCCCTGGCTACCAAAATATTTTGGAGTTTGACTTGCTCTCCAGTGCTGAATTCCTACTACTGTTTCACATCCATTCATAGTTATCCTCCCTAAGTAAGCAAGCAAAGCATACCTAGTTCCTATTTGCATTTCAGTAACACCTAAGCTTCTGCAATTCTGTGAGTGTTTGGAGGATGGATGAAATGCAAATGGACAAGACTTCACTCGCATTGCCATCATTCAATTTCCTACACACTTTCTCTACAAGCAAATACAGCATTTATATGCAAAAGTCACCACAGACCTCAAGAAATGCCTAGTGTACTTTAATGTAACCTCACTGAGGCTAGAAAGCCCAGCGCAGCAGGGGCATGGCACACTCTCCAGTGCACTCCACAGTGCTGATGCACTAAGGTCCTGCCAGAAAGGAGGTCTGCTCCCTTCCTGTTTGTTTGTCTGAGTTTTCTACGGAAACAGAAGAAGAAAGAGTGAAAAAAAGGAAGTTCAGCTAAGGAATACACCAAACTCACAAAAGGGGTACTTTTATCCCCACAAGAAGGCAGCACGTCAGTTCAGCCTCACTCTTGAGACCACTATTTTGATCTCCACAGACCACTGAAGTCAAAGTCCCAGTTTGTTCTGAAAACATCACCTCAGTTCTTTCTTTTTTGTTGTTGTTTTATGCAACTAAAATATAGGTCACTGACTGAAAGGGGGCTTTCAAAACTAACAGAGAAAAGGCAAAAACCACAGAAGATGTATCCCCTCAAAAGGAGAACCTTCTTATTGCTTTAAAGACATAATTTTAAAATTTGTATTTGATCAGGAAAAAACGATTATTAAAGACACTGTCTTTATAAATATAGTTGTTGGGGAAAAAAAACATTAAGACCAATTTTAGAAAACTTCAAAAATAAACCTGGAAAATATACATTCCACATATCCTGATGACATTTCTTCACCCACAGGTTTTCTATCTGTTTTGTCTTGATAGGCCAGGTAGAGGCACAGTTTAGCTTACAAAGGGCAGTAGCCCTTTTACTTTATTTGACCTGAAGTGAAACCTGATGGAAAATGTTTCAGACATAATAAGGCCATAAGCTTGCTCACATCTTCTCCAAAATGTGTTATTAATCTAAGCAATGCTGTTTTCACTTAAGCAATCACTTAAAAAAAAAAAAAAACACAAACAAAATACACAGAATGGAAATCAAGCCTAAACAACAGTGAAGAAATGGACCTCAATAACTCTGAGATATGACACCTTCAAAACAAAACACCCCATAATCCAAACTAGTGATGCTGAGAATTATTTCCAACAGGTTTCTTACCAAAGACTAAAATGAAAGATTATTCTGGAGGCATACGGGGTTAAAAAAATTGAAGAGTTTAGACTATTGACCAGAAAAATCCATGATCTTAAGATCCATCCTAAACAATCACAGCACTCAGGAAAAGCACAAAAGTAAATTAGGCTCCAACATTACAACATCTATACTGTAAAATATCCCCACTATATGGATCATTCCTGTCAGGAAAAACAAAGACAGATGGTTGTAGAAAAAGACACTCTTCAGAACAACCTTAACTTTCACGTACTGACAAATCAAAATATTTACAATATTTATCCCCCTACAGAGCTCATTCCCTACAATTAAAGCTCTTCTGAACTGCCACAGCATATTGCTACAGAAATTTTGGCAGAACAAATCCTTAATTTACATAACTGTTGAGAGTAATCACCTAACTTCGAGGAAAAAAAAAGTCACGCATTCTCAAATATTATTGATGTTCTGAAGCCTCTGATTTATTTTACTCATAATTGTGTACATATTTCATTGCTTTGTCATCAGAGGGAGATATCCAACTGTCAATAGCAAGGTCAATAGCTTCCAACTGGCATGAGTGTGACTGGAATTTGCACAGCATTCACTACTGGAATGTCACTTTCTGAAACAGCATCTTTCTTGTCTCAAGCCGAAGGAGAGCTGTATTTCAAAGACCTAGCAGTGTATGCAGGTGCATGAAGACCCCCTGGAACAGCCCCAGTTCCCACAAGTTATCTGCCCTGAGTGACCTCACTGCTGCTAACAGCGAGG
This sequence comes from Pyrgilauda ruficollis, assembly GCF_017590135.1. Lineage (NCBI taxonomy): Eukaryota > Metazoa > Chordata > Aves > Passeriformes > Passeridae > Pyrgilauda > Pyrgilauda ruficollis. The sequence continues at coordinate 2,066,685 of NW_024525823.1, read as the reverse complement.
AGCACAAAATGTCTCCTAATTCAGGCACCTCATCTGTGAAAACTCCTGCCCCAGGAAGGACGAAGAACACTGCAGGTCCACAGCAAGCCCAGCAATGGATTTCAGTGTTGAATCTTAGCTTAGTCCAAATTTTTCTATAGTTAAAAGTGCAATTAAAACACATCTGATAAATCTTGACAGAACATTTTTCTAGAACCTAGAGCACAGACTAGCACCTGCCCAGGACCTGCTGCTGCTCCCTTCTGGCCTACCTCAGACATTTCCCTTTCTATAAAGGTCAGGCTGATTCAGGGTGGCTGGGCCACATGGGAACACCCAGAACCCGGAGTTTCAAAGCTCTCCTGGTCTCCCAGTTTAAACTGTCAAACTCCAAAGAATTGTTTCATTTTCTTCTCTTGAAGCTACCTCCCAGAGTGGCCTCTGAAACTTCTTCAGGTTTAGCAGGAATGCCCCTCAAAAAATAATCTCCTAAGTATGTTTCTTCTCAATTTGAAGGTTCTAAATGTTCAAAGCCCAAAATTCAGTCAGGGGTAAAACCCACACGAGACAAAATTAAAAAAAAAAATAAAACAAGACCTTGTGAGGGGTTTCTACTCTTATTTTCAACAATCAAAATTTGATAGTAAAATTTCAAGTAAAATTTCAAAAATCCCTTGGAAATAAAAGCATCCCATCTACAAGCACACAGTCATGCAATATAGTATGCACACAGAATGCCAGAGCAGCAGAGCTCATTTTTTTTCATAAGCAGTCAAAAAGCCATCACAATCAGACCACAAAGAAGTGAGGGTTTAGAAATCACTATGTCAAGGATCCTGTCTTTCACTACTAAGTAGAAGTATCAGACAATTCAAGAAATCTGAGGGGATATACTACTTCTACCAGTTAGTAATATGAGGGTGGGTTTGGGCTTTTTTGTGTGGGGGCTAAAGTGTAAAAAACTTAAAGATTTGGTTTCTAAAAATTCAGTAATTTCTTAGGAAAATCTTATAATTTTCAGCCTTTTGGCTAAAATTTGTTCCTCTATCTCCAAAGAAGAGAGATAGAAAAATTCAAACATAAGACTCCCTTTACTTCCTGTAATCAGAGTAACTGAAGTCCTAAGAGCAGAGAACACTGGCAAGTATCATATGAAAGTCTTAGATAGATGAGAAATATGAATGATAACTCTTTTTTTAATAAAAGAATTAAAATGAGACAAATATGTGGTTGCTGTAGGTAAGTATAATTACAGTGCATGATATTTTTGTTTTGCTAGTTTTTCCCAATAACTGTCATCTGTTCTCACACAAGTGATTAAATTAATTTCATTTTTCACTTAATCCAATTCCCACTTCTAGCTCAATTTATAATCATCACTTCCCCCTGCTAGTGTGGCATTAAATTACTGTCATTCTTGACCATTAAGCACATCATATTCCAGTCAGCAGAATCGATCAAAAACACCACGGCAGTGCCATGGATTTCTTATTAAATACATTCCTTTTTGCTGCTTTGCAGAAGCTGATCATCAGTGTCAGAAGCTGTTACACCAATTTTTGACTTTTCAGGTAAAAGAAAGACATTCTGAATCAAAAATAGACAACAAAAAAGTCTTTTTTATTGAACACAGCATTTTCTCTGTTCAAATTACACTTACTTTACTTTGTAAGTGCCCACTGAAGAAATGACCCATGCCAGCATAAATTTCCACCTGCTACTGATCTTCTAACCATACTTCTCCTTACTGTAAAATCAAAAGTTATTGCTGCCCTTAATAACAAGAAAAGAAAAAAACCAAAACCAAACAACCTCCCTTGATGCTACTCAAATTTCTTTGTAAGTTCAAATTCAAATCCTGGGTGAAATTCACTTACACGATTGGCAATACACAGACTTTTCGACAGAAGTTGCCATCTTAAACACAGTTGTTCATGTCCTGTTTTAAAGAGAAGACAAGACTGAGGAAAGATTACAACTCCACTAGAAGATCAGTGGGAATCTCATATTTCTTGTCCAAAGCAAGATTCTACACTATTTCTTCAGAGTCAGTTTGAAGCATAGTCACTTCCAAGCTCGTTTTCATAAAAATATATTCATAAATTAAATTTCTGCATGGTCATCTTTACTTTTAAAATATTCCATTGTATTCTGACAGTAAAAACAGTGGTTAATCTCATCTTGTGTGTGGTTCGTGCTGAGCTACAATGTGTTAAATAAAGAACATTTCCATTTCCATATTAAAATTCCCTTCCCTAACAGAATTTTCTCTTGTTTGGAGTTGAATGAAAGGTATGCCTGCCAATCTAACTGGACCATTTTCAAAGAAACCCAAGGCAACTTCTTTCCCTCTTGACATATTAGGAGTACAATCTTTGCCCCATCTGCCAATTCAATAGCTGCCCAAAAGTACATTTTGTCCATGCATGCCTATACAGGAATTAACAGGGCCTTTTGTTTGTACACTATAACACAATATTTTTATAAACATTGTAAACACCTAAAAAAAAATAAAAATCTTGTGCTTAAGAGATGTTAATTGGTACAACTGCATTACTTTTAGTGTCCTACTAATCAAGAACTTATTATTCTCTAATAGTTTCTGAGTTACCATAGCATACCTAGCATAGTACTTTGTACATAATAACTGTAAAGTGCTTTACAAATGCTGTCAAATTATTCACAGTCTGAAAAACAGGCAAAAGATTAAAGGAGTTTTTCTGGAGTACTTTCAAAGTAAAGAAAAAATTTCTCTGTAATCATCTGTAAACTTGAATAACACAAGGAGATGTGACTGAGTAGCTATATACAGGTGGCTTTTTAAGCATCTGTGGTAACTGTATTACTTATTCAGCACATCACTGGATTTCTGTAGGATCTATTTAAACAACAAATACCGTTTTCAGATAAAAACTCTGAAGAATTGAACACGCCTCAGTGGTCTTGCTCCTGCCAACTGCTTTATCGAGGCAGATCCCAGAACCAACAGGAATTGGCAGGGCTCCAGTAATCCTTCACCCTATGTGCTACAGTTAACAGGATTGTGGCCTCTGGGTCTGCTCCTGGTCTTTTCACGACTGAACAAATGCTGCCATGAACATTTACTCAAACAAGACTAACCCCAACTTTCTTTTGAAACGTTTGGAAGATATTTTCCTAGCCCGACAAATTTGGAAAAATTCAAGCTTTAAAAACTGTAGTCACGCGATTTGCTACGATCAGCGTCTGTAGTTTATTTCCCCGTGGTAAGACTTAAACCATAATTCCATGTCATTCCCATTTTATTGCGGTGTTTGGTGCCAAGCGCGCTGCTCCCAGTGTTCGGTGTGACAGCTATGGATCAGCTGTCGCTCCGAGCCCGCCAGAGCCCGCTCAGAGAAGCCGGGCTCGCTCCGCGGGCGGGATCCACCCCGCACCGATGGCCTGGGAGAGCGGCAGCAATCGGCTGAGCCATCTGCAACCTGCGGCACCGCGGGGACCCGCGCCTCTTCGGCAGAATTGCTCCAAAAAACTGGAAATTTCCTGCCGGCAACCAAATCTTTCCCCACCATCAGCTACAACCACCTGAGCAGCGCCTCTTCAATTGCGAGGGCTGCAGATACAACGTTCCAGCAATCAGAGTGCCTGGATCATCTGCCACTGAGAGCTCCCGCATATTTAATCGCCGGAGAGGAGCAAGAGCTTGATTTTGTCAGTCAAACGACAGCTCCAAGTGCCGGTACACGAGAGCGCAGCCCGCACCAAGCGGCGAGCCGCCCTGCAGCGCCCGTGTCGCGGCGGCAGAGCCATGTTTCCCGGAGCCGCCGCCAGCCGAGCACCTGGAGCGCGTCCCCGCACAACCCCGCGGGGAGCGGGACTCACGGCGTCCCGGAGCCACCCCGGGCTCGGGCTCATCCTCCCCCCACCGCCGCTCCCCGCCGCCTCCTACGCGGAGCCGAGGGCCGGCGGGAGCGCCGCTCGGTGCCCGGGGGCGCCCCGGCGGCAGGAGCTGCCGCTTGACCCGTCTCCCTGGCAACGGGGACACTCGCCCTCGCCTCCCCCTCTTGCCATCAGAGCCCCCCTTCCCCACCGCAGCGGTGCTGAGCGGCCGGGGCCGCAGGGCACGACCGGCGGCCGCCCCCCGCCCCGGTCCCGGTTAGGTAACACGGGCGGCGAGGCGCCGCCTCGGGCCCGGCCGCTCGCTCACCTCGGGCAGGTGCCGGGCCGCGCACGGCGGTGGCGGTGGCGGCGCCGCCTCTCCGCCCCGCTCCGCTCCGACGGCAGCGGGGGGACGAGCTGCGGGCAAGCAGCTCCCGCGCCGCAGAGCCGCCGTCCCGGCTGTGCCGCTCCGGTGCCCGAGCAGGAGGAGCTTGCCCGCCCCGCCCAGTGCGCAGCAGCGGCCCGGGAGGGCCGCACCTGCCGGAGGAGGAGGAGGAGGAGGGGGCGGTGTGTCCGCCGCTCCCGGAGCGGTGGAGGGCCGCCAGCGCAGCCCGCCGTGCCCCCGGGAGGCGAGGGCCGCCGCGCTGCTCAGCCGCCGGGGCCGCGGCCCTGCGGGAGCGCTGGAGGGAAAAGGCCTGGTTGGGTGAGCCCTTTAAGTAGCGCTAAGTTTGTAGGAAGAGCACCTGCGAGGTGGGATAACCACGGGGACGGCGGGGTCAGGAGGGCTGTCAGGGAGGCATTTGGGAAGGAGGATTTTAGAACAAGAGATACGGCTGGAAAGGATGAGGTCTCTGCAGGGTCAGGATCAGAGCGCTATATCCTAGGATATTAAGGCATCACTGCTTTATCATCCTGTTATGGGGTTTAATGTGACTTTTTCAAAATCTTATGTGCGAAAGTGATGAGGAACATCCATCTGAGATACAAATGCTGAACCATTGTGTATTTTTCCAAATGCGGTCTTTGCAGAGATACAGGATCCAGCTCTGTAGTGAGGCTCAGTAACCATGCTGTTCTTTCAGCCTCACCTCATGAAACTGACAGGTGGTGAGAACTTTTCTTCCTGCACCCTCTAACTGATCCCATGGTTATGAAGAACATTCAGGAAAAGTAAAAAATAAATCTAATGATTAGCAATCCATTCATAATCAGCAAAACTGGAATGTGATTTAATATATAAGAGAAAATACAATTTTGATAATTGCACAGAGCACCTCTACTTTTGAGCAGTTTTTCATCTTGCTACTAGATTTTCTTAGGAGTTTAGTTTCTGTTTTCTGATCTGTGAAGTTAATAGAAAAACAGCAGATCCCAAAAATCTCTGCCTCCATCTCCAACATACCTCCACATTAAATTTTGCATACATGCCACATCAGAGGAGTTCAAGTCTTTTGTAGATAACAATTCCTTAAGACACCTTTACAGCATGTGGGCCTTCAGTTAAGGCTACTGACAGAAGAGTTGTTCTGTTGCAAGGTGTTTGTGAAAGATATCTATAAATGCCCCAATTCCTCATCTGCAGAGCAGACAGTAACATCTGGAAAGTTGGTTCAGAAAGTGCACCAGATGCAGTACATGGAGTGTTTTGGGTAGTAATGCAAAGCTTCCCCAAGTCAAGGGTGAAGCAGCTTGCTGCTTGTGCAGTGCAATACCAGGCAGAGGCCCATTTTTGTTCCAAAACAGAGGCATAAAGACAAGGCCAGTGCTTCGTTAGAACCAGTTAATTCATGTGCAACACAAAACTGTTCTGGCTACAGTACCTTTCCTTGATTGCATCTAAGTGGGTTTTGAATGTTTCCAGAGAGGAATACCTCCCTAGGCAGCCTCTTACAGGGCTCTGCCACTTTCAATGTAAAGTTCTTCCTCTTGTTGAGGTGGAACTTCTTGTGTTTTGGTTTATGGTCACTGCTCCTTGTCCTGTTGCTGGACACCACTGAAAGGAGTCTGGCAATACTAATATTAGTAAAAGTCACAGAGATTGAATTTTTATTTTTTTTTAAATTCTCTATTCTGGAAATATATAATGGAGAGATTTTTTATCTTACTCCTATTCTCACCTCTAGAGAAGGACTGCAGATGTTTGATAATCCCATACACAAGACACGTGTAAATGTGAAAGGCTCCAAAGAAATACCTGAACACAACAAAAATGAAGCCTACCAGACCTTGGAAAAAGGTGCAGCAAAACCAACTATTGCAGGTACTTACATGAATGCATATTCCAGTTGACCCTGTTTTTCCTTTACCATTTGTATGAAACTTGAGCAGATGAACAAGAGCTTGTTAGAACTGGGAATATAAACTTGCATGAGGTAAAAACAGTTTGGGGCAGTTGATAAAAGAGTTTATGAAGCTGGAAATACCAAGTGATCTATCCTGAACCATGAAAGAGTTATTGTTGCTCTTGTGGAAGAAGACACAGAAGACATCCTAAGAGGATCCTTCAAGACTCTAAGAGAACAAAAAGGACATCAGTAATAGCCAGAGTTTCTCCCACATCTATAAATCCCAAGGAAAAACAGAGTACAGTGGAGTATGCTCACAGAGCAAAGCAAGTGATGAAACCTTAATTTAACCAGCAGCTGCCAAAAGGAGCTGTTATTGAGGAAGATACTGAAGAGATTGAGCACCTAAAAGGAGACCTCATTGCTGCACAAGAGTGAAATGGAATCTATATTTTCATTGAAAATTCATGTAGCCCTTAAAGGAAAGCTGACAGTTTGGGAAGTACAAGTTACAGAGTATACTGAGATAATGAACACCATGGAAAAAGTGGTGAGAACAATCACTAAACCATTCGCAATTAAGAAAAGCAATGAAAACAGATCTGCAATTCAAGGAGAAATAACTGAAATTAAGCACAGACAGATCTGCAAGAAACCAAGATTCCTCTAGCTGAGAAAGAATATATGGTTTCAGTTCTGAATACACAAAAACTTCACAGCACAGCTAGCCATTTGGTCAGTACTGTTAATATAAATCATGTATCTGAGCAAAAAAGTGTCATAAGAGAGCTGTTGATCATCACAGTGTTAACATCCAAATAGATTTGCAGGAGAAATTAATGTTCTGGTCAATAAAGTACAAGATTCAGTTAGTGAGAACTATCTGAAGCAGCAACAGATATTGATATCTTATGCATAATATATAGGTGTCCTCCTGTCTATCAGTTGTTCAGCAGATAAGGTATTTGCATTAGTTGTATCAGGGTCTTTTACCTTTGTTAAAAAATCACTGACCTTTCTGAACTTTTTCAAGTGTCTGAAAATGTGTGACAAAATAGGACTGTGCCATTTGCTAGTAAAGCTGAGCCATTCAAATTGACTGAGAAGCAAATACTGGATCAGGAGGAGCATTAAATATCTTGATAGGAATGGTAGAAATTGTCCTGGAACTAAACTGTTTGTTTCAGAATAACATAGGGAAATTTTCTAGTTTATGAGATCGAGGACCATAAAAAACAATATCTTCTTAGGAGATTTTTCTCTCACTCTGAAATAATTACAGAAACAGCCAGTGGTTTTGGGGTTTTTTTCTCAGATGCAAAGTACTATGGGTATTTAGGAGAAGTGGAAATGGAAAAATGTGTATATACAAAGAATGCAAATGAATTAGTGTCCTCACGTCAAAGCCAACTGAACCTGTTGGCACAGGAGATGCAGAAGAACTCTAGCTTGTATACTGCCAAAAAATGCAAGTTTGATGACTACCATCATTGCTGGGCAAAAAATTGTTTATCTGGAAACTACCGACCTAGCCAATAGTAAAACTTCTGCTTCAACACAAATTTATTGCATCTCTGGATAATTTCTTTCAAAAGCTCAAGGACATAAATGGTAGTTTATAGCCATATGTTTCATGGACATGAAAGAAGATGCTGGTGGAATCCATAGTCTGTTCTCAGCAACTTCTTAGCAATCTAAAAAATGCATCTCAGGATACTGGTAAATGGAGGGAATTTAAAACTGCTCAGATAGTCAGTTTTATGGATCAGTAACAGTCCTTCTTCAACAACAAGAAACAGCAGCTTCAGTGTTTGCAGTAGAGAACAGAAGGTTTATGATTGAGACCCATTTTTTTTTATTGGATATTTTGTTCTGGATTAAGATTTCAGTAGATGCAGTTTGAACTACTACAGTGTAAGAATATATCCTTCAATACATTTTATTATATGCACATCAAGAATACAAATAGTTGTGTTCAAAGATCCTTGACATACTGCTGGAACTAAAACAAACTAATTGCCAATTTTAAAAGCATTGGAATTCACCCATGAGAGCTACAAACCAATAGCCTATATTAACCTTAAAAAAGGAGAGCGTATGTCATGGTGCTGCCAGCTAGGTCCAGGGTCCACATCCCTGCTCTCATTTAGAGGCCTGCCTGAATGACTCCTAAAAAAAAGATCTTCTTATTGATTTCCAGTTTGTGCTCACTAAAAGCCAGTCAATAAGTAAGAACTTATTCAGTGAATGAAATTGTCCTGTGGCAATTGAAAGCTGGGAGCTAGAGAGCAAGCAGTTCTGTGTAACAGGGAGATGCAATGGATTTATGTATTATATACAACTTCTCTCAAGAACAACAGTGAATTATGACTTGCAGCATTTACTGTTAAAAAGACAGAAAAATTATCCTTATATAAAGGCTTGTCAGGCTCTTTTTCTCTCTCTAAAAGCTTATATTGCCACAAATATGCTCTCTTATATATTTTTTAGAAGACTGACTTCAGAGATTGGCATCAGTGTATTTTTTTTATCACTGCAACATATGGCAGTCTTCTCTGCTGCCAAAACATGGCCATGTTTCAGCCTCAGGGTACAGCTGGCTTGAACTTAAAACTGAGACTGCTTTCAAACATAAATACAGAATTTTGTGTTACCCCTTCAGACACTATGAAGAAAAGTAAATATAAAATTTCTGTTGCTGGAACCTCTATGAACACTACAGTGCCTTGGGATTCCAGCCATCCTAGGAAGTATTTTTTCCTTCTAGTTTTTTGATAACATCTAAAATGATTAACAGTCACTGTGTCAGGATCATGTATCACTCAGCTATCGGTACTGAACACTTCTACAGTTCAGATTCCAGTATGGGTTTGCAAGATTCTCATCTTATGGTGATTTATCTTATGGTTCCCCACATAGTCACAAGTTGCAGCAATCTCTGATCATGTGCAGTCAATGTTTGTGTAACCCTTCTGTTCAGAGGTTTTTTTACGACTCATCTGTACTTAACCCATCACTTCCTCTTACAGTGTTCTTCCTGAGTTGCAAAGCTGAATGCAAACCTGCAGTACAGGTGGTGCATGTTATCTCAGTGTTCTGAAAATTAGCCAGATAAACACAGGCATTTCCTAGTTACATCTGAAAGTATACCCAGCACCACTATATTGATTAAAAACACAATTGTGTTTTCTTACATTATGTTCTGAGCAGTTCCCTCAGCTGAGCATTTTCTAGGTTACATGTCAGTACAACAAACATCAAATGTTAGCACTACAAATAAATGTTTCTAAAAAAACCAAACAGAATAAAAATCCAACATTAAAAAAGGAAGGAAACATAGTGTCTGTAATCCCACCCTCTATCCTCATTGCAACTGGAGCTAGAAGAAAACCCCTAAGTGCCTCGGGTTTTCTGCTTGTTGGTGGAGCTGACAAACACAAACTACACAAGAGCACCTGCATAAAAGAAGCCCAGTAAAAGAAAATTAAAAACAGGTAAGGGCAAAAGAAAATTAAAACAGGTAAGGGAGTAACTATTCCCTTCTCAGTAGAAGCTATATAAATAGTAGTGTTAGCTGTAACATTGAAATTGTCTAGGTTACTGCTTTGACCTGGTTCTTTCATTTGGAACAGATTTAGTCACATGAGGTGACATCCCCTACAGGAGGAAAGAAACTTCCTGACAGGTAGCAGGCTGTGTAAGGTCCTGTTTGAACCCTGCAATGCTTCCTCTGCTACACATGTTTTTCTGACTACAGCCCTGAATGCAGCCCTTAACATTTACAGAAAGGGAAAAAGGAAGTGGAAGTTAAACAAGAAACTAAAAAAACAGTTCTCTAAGCAATCTGTATAATACTTTTGATAGGTAAATTGCTGGCCACTAATGTTAACAATTTTCTTATTCCTCCATCTCCCTTTCTCAGATCCCTCTACTCCCAAAGAACAGTTGAGCATGGCTCAGCCTGAGGCTGCTTTAAACAAAATCATTCTCAACTTCTAAACTGTTGAAATCAAAATAGTCTGGCACATTAGATGTGATACTCCACAGATTTTATTTCTGTGAAGTAGGAGGTGTATTTCTAACATCAAGGAAACATTTTTACTGCCAGTGCTCTGAAAATGTAGCTGCTCCATTCAGCATTTGGCTCCTGCAAGAACATCAGGCTGGAGGCTCTGATGTGTGAAAACCTCTGTGATCAGATGAAAGGGATCACGACATGGCTGCAAAAGGAAGAGCATGGATAGAACCTGGGGTCAGGAAGAGGAAGAAAGACCATGCACTCCTGCAGTGCTTTTTACACTGTGATAGATGAGCTTGTATATGTAGCAATTTATGAAGGCTGTTGCACGCCTTGGCACTGCCACTCTGCTAACAAAAGCATAGGCCTTTGTGTAGAGCACTCTGCATGTCTTTGTTTTCAAAACCAGTGAGTTTTTCCTTCCTTTTTTAATGTTGGACTTCTATTGTGTTTGTATAACAGTGTCTTTAGATTACTCTTCCTTCAGCCTTTTCTTACATTTAGGTCCTTTCTGCAATGGAAAGTAGCATGGGGATACTGAAGATCTAAAAGAATGACTGAATGTTTGCTTCACTTTTAATTCTAGGACAATTAGACAACCCGTCCTCCTCCTCATAAGAGGGAGGATGCAGGTGTTAGAAACCTGCAGGGACAGGGAGAGCTCATAAAAGTAATTTATTGAGCTTAGTCTGTCTGCAGAACCAAAGGATTTTCTATCATCCCTTCCACAACAACAGCTGGCAGAGTTGACCTCACTGTTCTAACTATGTACAGCAGCAACTCCTTCCTCATGCAGTTAAAAAAAAAAAAAAAAAAAAAAAGTTAGCTCTTTCATCATAAAACTCTCCCAGTTTCTAACCTCTGAGGATGAAAAGAATAAGAAGAACCAGTGGGTACACATTAGAAACATGACATGGGACAGTGAGCCTGTGTAATCTTCCTCTGCCTGGGACTATTCACTTTCCAGGCACCATCCCGAGAATAGTTGATTCCACATCTGATCAAGGACTTTCAGTATTTCCCCATGCAAAAGCACCTGCAGAAATCACTTATCATAGGCTGTTACTCACAACGCTTACAGTTCGAGGTTTATTACCTTCTAGGTTGTTTCAGCAAATGCTACCAGTCTTTTATCCTTCTCAGTATGTGTTCTAACAGTTCTCAGTGGTTTTTAGGGCATTATTGAAGGTTCTGTATGGCTTCATGTTGTCAGAGCATGAATTCATAGTGGCAGGAAGAGCTAGGTAGATATCCAAAATAATGATATTCCGTAGATACCAGCAATACAAGGTCACAGCTTACTCAGCTCCTCAGTGTCTGAACTAAGACCCCTGCACCTCTGTCAGGATTTGTGCACTGGAAACAGAAGATATTCTAGTCAACACATTCACAGAATAGATGGGTCCACTCACAGTGGTACTTGGGTAATATGAACACCTTAGTTTCTGAAAGCCTGTTATTTTCTTGTGCTGGTGCTGTTAAATCAGTGGAGGAAGAACTTTCTTAGTCATACTAGTGGCAGAATAGTGACTATACATATTCATATCTTGAGGAAAACATATATGCTATGCTTCTTACCTTCTTAAACAAGGGGTATTTGAAAAAAAAAATAGAATGAAAGAAAAGAAAGTGAGAAGTTTTCTGCACAGTCAGTAGGTCGAGCTGGCTTACCATGCCAGCTTCTTACCAAGGGGACAGAGGGGTGGCCACTGGCAGAAGATTCTCCTTTAGAGACAATGCACTGTTAAGACTGCAGACTTAAATTGCTTCTGGTAAGCACACAAAAAAGATGCTTGAAAGTAATTTCAGGATGATGCATTCCCCTCTGAGAAGGAGGCACATGTCTGCTCAAATAGACTGAAAGTCATAATGGTGCAGGAGACACTAAAAGGCAGATTGCAACTAACTTTCATGAGATGCACTTTTGATTTATGAAAAGTCTAAATCCTATTTAAGGTTACTAGGGATGATAGCCTACTTCCAACTACAGTCAAATACCGTTTTGGTTTTTTTTTTTTTTTTTTTTTTTAATTTATTTTATCCAAAACAACTGAAGTCACTGCCCAAATCATTCACCAGAATGAGAAGCATGGAGTGGAAGTTGAATAATCTGGTCTGAAATGAGGATGGTTGGGTGTTGTCTCGGGAGTCACTGTGTACATCCAAGATGAAGATACAAAAAGCAGCATGGAGGGAGACAGGTTATGGAGTCATTAAATGAAAAATTAGGGTTGTGACAGCAAGGATAATAGATGACAACAGCTCCTCCTGTCCACAAAAGCAACAATAGCGTACAATTGTGTGTCTGTGTACGTGTGTGAATGTTACCTGGTAGGCCCGACACTGAGCATGGAAACTGTCTCCTGTCTCCTGCTGTGCCCAGACAAAAAAGGGGTTTATGTATACAGTCTGAAAGGAGCGGAACTCAAATGAGCAAGATGCCTTCAGAAGAGTTGCTGAAGCCATCTTCTGTTTTGCCCAGTGGGAAAAACCTGCAAAACCAGAAACACCAGATAAAATTTTAGCGTTAAACCAAATATTGTTTCCATTTAAGCCCCAGTCTACAGGGGCAGTTAAGAAAACATATGTGTGGTCACCTCTGGCAAACACAGTAAAAGCATTAATAAAATGCTAAGTTGTAAAAGGTATCAAAATTTAAACCTTTCAGATTTCCCCTATTATTAGGAAACAGGAACACACTTTATCAATTTTTCATAATTTTTCATAATAGCTCTTACTTATACATTTACTGACTATACTTCAGCCTTTTACTCTCTATTTTCAATTTATACACTGCACTACAGAAAAACCTCCCACACTATATCTATGCCTCAGAAAGACAAAACATCTGAAAAAAATATTTCATTTTAGCAAAAAGTGTAACTGTTCTTTTAAAAATATTGCAGTGTTACTTTCCACTCCATTTTCTAACCTGTCGTAGGATATTGTGGAAGGATATGTGAACCAATAGAAAGAACAAAAGGCAGTGGTTGAAATAATCCATCCATTAAAAAGAGAAAAATGTATCTTGCTTTGTTACTGGGAGCTGCAACAGCTTGTGGAGATCACTGATATGTGCATTTCAGCACTTGAAGAAAGAGAGAGAACAGATTCTGAAATTAATGCTGTTCTGTCTCCCATGTGAAGAGTCTGTAGTTCTGCTTCTTGACCCCATGTCCAAAAAGCAGAATGTAGTCTATCCGCAGGGGTGTCAGAAAAAAATTGAAATCATCTCTTTGTTGTAGCAATTAACCATTACAAGATGACCCACATTTTCCAAACAGATTAAAGTATTAAACAAGAACAAACAACTTAGCATGTTCCCTCTGATGTCTGAACAAAAACTTAAAGACTACAGGAGCAGCTTGCAGAAACCTAAAAATCTCAATTGTTCTTGGGGTGAGAGGTGAATTTTCTCATGCTGCAAAGAGAGATGCCCTGCAGGGAACATTTCTACAGTCTGACAAGAGATTTTACACCAGGATGGAACTGGCCCATGTCACAATCCATTGATGAGAGTCTGGCAGTACTTCTGACAAGAAAAGCTTTGCTGCCATAACTCAGACAGGCCATCAACAGACATTTCTTCTGGAGTAACTCAGTGTACTGAATTATTTAAAGTCTCTGTCATCCACAGGCTGAGGCCTGCTACTTGTAGGTACAGCAGGGAAACTCAGCTCTTATATGCTGACACCTAATCCCACAGAAAGTTACAAAAATCTCTCTGAGCACCTAACTTCTACCAAATTTGTGCATGTGAAATTTATCATGTTATCACTCATCATGTGTCCTGTAGAGAATTCCTTAATTTATATTAGAAAAACATGAGACATCCTGACAAACTGTTTATCAACTAAAGAAAACATGACTATTTTCAGCATTTTCTAGCCCAAAAAAGTACAATAGTACCTACAGAGTTCCTGAATTAATGCTTGAGAACACTGGTTTTGTATTTTATTATGTATATAGGAAAGTGTGGTAGCTTCATCATGATCCCAAAGGCATCTTACATAAAGAAAGAACTTGGCCTTCAAGGAGTCTCAGTAAGTCTGCATTAAAATGCTGGAGTTTGAAGCTTAATCCTGTCCTTATTACACAATCTAAAAATGAACTTCTAGTATATAGAGATAGTACTTTAAATATTTGGGGACCTCTTTAATGGTCTATTTTAGTAGCCCCCAGAGCAACCTGACACTTGCATACTTATCCACTGCATCTCTCTATATAATTAGTAAATGTAACTGTTTAAAATACATCTGTGTTCCACATGCTGCCCCTAGATTTTTGATGCTGTGGGAAGAAGAGGCACACAAAAGGGCTCTCTAACTTCAGTAATTATTTCCACTTGAACTCTAATACTGGTTGGCATGTGTTGGTGTCATTGAAACCTTTTCTTGTTCTTTAATGCATTTTCTACCAGCACAATTTGGATATGTAATCACTCAGGTAAATGGGAATACATACAAATGAAAATGCTCAGAAGACCTGTAGGAAGAGTGTAATTAATTTTCTCTATTATTGTGCACAGATTATTAGGGAATAATGCAAAATAAACTAAAACAATGCAGAATTATTTGTCTTAACTATATCCTTCTCTGTGACATACATTTATGGGTACTACTGCATTAGGTGTAGACCAAATCTTTGTAGTGCACATTATTCCTGTTACGACACTGCTACAATAATCCATACTATTATATGCCTAAATCAAATAAAATGTAATATTTTATGTTAAATAAAGCAAGTAGATAATAAATCTATTTTCCCCTGATCATCAATATGAATACATGTTATCTAAAACTGTGTCTCTAATAAGGGCTTACACAGGGTATTTCACAATAAGATGTAAAAGAAACAAAACCCATGTAGTAGACAGAACATAATTGTGAAAAATCTTCCCTTGCGGGTTTCTTTTCTGACACTCACTGAATTACACTCCAAATTCTAAGAATTTTTGATTAATTTCAAATGAAGATTTTTGTCTAGTTTTGGATTCCTTTCCAATATTTTAATTCTTATTTATCCTGTTCTGTATTAATGTTATTGAAGTCAATAGGATTTTATCTGTTTTATATGTTTTAAGAGCAGTTCCTAAACTTAGTGTTTAGAATAAAGTTATTTCAATCAGAAATTCAAGGAAAAATTCTGCTTAAATCAGCCAGATTTTAATATTGTAACTCTACTGGTGACTGCACATCTCAGCATATTCATTTGTTTCTTGGACTAAATGCTAAATGAATTGAATGTATTTCTCCAGTCTTCTGGCAATGCGATATTGCACATTCATCTTTACATCACAGCCTTTAATTAAAGGTTGTATGTTGTAGTCCTATGGTCATATTTTCTTTGCTCTGCAGTCTGGTATCTTCCCCTGATAGAATCCTCTTCCAGAATTAGTGTAGATATATTTGCTTTTTAGAAATTAGAGGGCTTGAAATTGCTTGTGGAAGCTGCCAAGAAAGATATGTAATCTCAGTATGGTACTCCCTAAATATCTGCAAAGAATCCTTTGCATGTGTAAGGCAGATTTTTAGCTACTGCATCTAAAAAAATACAGGTATAGTGTACAGGACATGGACTCAAATGCTACTTACCCAGCATAACACTGATTAAGCCACTGAGCTATTAAACCACACTGTAACTTCTCCAGCTTCTTAAGATCTATATATAAGCCTTCTTTAGGACTGAGATATATATAAAATGGTTTTAGAAGTGTTCACTGAGGTCATTTTGGCTTTCTGTTCTACACAAAATTTGGCTCCCCACAGGTAAATAAAAGACTTGAGTTTTTCATGTAATTCACACCTGCAAATACCCAATTTGTAAATTGCAGATGGATGCAATTAAAGTGTAAAATGAATAAATAAAACTGGTTCTGCAACTACTTATAAAAGCAAGGAAAATCAATCCCTTGATACATCAAGTCACAGATAACACAACTAAATTATAAAGTTATGTATACCAAAATGCAGCACACCTGTATAAATATGTATGTATAATCATAAATTAAAACCATATAGAGAGAACAGAAATATCCTTTGGGGATGGAAAAATATTACACTATTGTAGAAGAGCATCTTGCCAGCACACTTAGGTTATATATTTGCTATTTTTTTATGTGTTATATTTCATAAAAGAAACTCCAGCAGATAGCTAATATTCCATTCACCAACTCTCTTCTGGACAATCAGAGGGCTACTGCAGTGGCAGTGCAGTAAAATGATGGCTACTGTTACTGCCTCAAGTCAGTACAAAGGATGTTGTTTGTCTTGGGTGATGTTGGAGCACCAGCAAAGCCAGGCCAAGATGAGGCAGCCACCACCCCATTCCATCCAGTCTCTTCCCACTGCTGGTTCACCTCCTACTCACTGGAGCTAGTACAGCTTTTTCTGTCACTGCCGCAGGGAAACAATCTGGGAGCAAAGTGCAAACTCACAAACCAACCAACCAACCAACCTGGCAGCAATACCAGTTCACAGTGTTCATACTCCTCCTGTCCCAGGCTTTTTTTTTTATTGTTCCTCCTGTGTGATTGATACAGCTTAGAAAAATTATGGGAGCTCTCCTCTTTCTTAAATCAGACCATCTGTGTGATGCTGTTTGCCCTGGAGGTGTTCCCACATCCTCATGCTGGCAAGAGGGATGAACTGAAGCCAGGGTTACAAGAAATAATAGGGCTGTCAGTTGTCTCAACTCGTATTGCAACTGAGAAGAGATCATGGGGTACTGAACCCTCTGAGTAAAAATGAAGTAAAAAGGCATGTGTAACTGATTAAATTAATTAATTCCAGGCTGCCTCATTCTCAGATATGCTGGCTCCTACTGTGCATTTCCAAGTCCAAGTAACCTGCTAATTGAAAAACAATAATCAGACTCGGAAAATATGGAAGATGATGTCAGGTATATCGAGCCACAGTCCATCAGGAGAATTTAAATGAAATGTCTTTGAAATTAGTCTTATCTGACAAGGAGCTACTGAACTGTCTGGGCTGGTGTATGAGTCTGTAACACTGAGCTTGCTGCACTTGCCATAAACTTCATCCACATAAGGACTTGACAGAAACTCCTTTAAATAAAGCACTGCAGCCACCTAGCCTTGAAAATATGCAACTGTTCAGGAACACTCTGATCACAGACTGGAATTAAGCAAAATCCTTCAATGCAGATCCTTCTGTAGATACTTCAGAAGCCACTAAAAGATAGATCAGTTGAAACCAACAACAGAGAAATAATCTGAATTAAGTAACAGAACAACCAAAAATCACTGAAAGGTGAAAGTGATCCATCAGTAAGTCCATCTCTCTTGAGTTCATCTTTACAAAGTGGCAGGACAGTAATTTCTACTTGGCTCATAATCAATTCTTGGTAATGCTATGTTCTCTGGTTCTGCCTAACACTGATGAGATAAGGAACAAAAGGATCAATGCTTTCATTGTGTTTACTGGTAAACCAGTAATCAGGATAGAAGACTCAATTCCCTGAATCCTAATGATACATGAATTTGCTCAAGTGTCCATTTAGACTGACATCAATTATGAACAAAAAACAACAGAAAGACAAGAATAGGAAAACAGTTTCAGTGGTAGAAAATGTGGACAGACTCAAACATAAACCTGTGCTGCTGCTGTATAAGGGCATTCCTCATTTTCCTCTGCGGTCAACTGCTGTGCCATTCCCAGACCTCAAATCACAAAGCAAACCTCACCTGCCTCCTCTCCAAAATTCTCCAGCTGAGCACCTGTTACCAAAAAAAGACTCTTGTTTCACTGAGATTACCTGCCCGTCTGGACTCATATTCTGATTCCTGAACTTCTGAGTAGTAAAGACAACAAAGAAACTTTAGTAGAACCACACAGTAACACAAATTAACAACAGATTTTCCTTTTCTTCCTTCTCCAAAGGGAATTTTCAATAAGTCAATCAGACTTTTGATGCTAGTTAAATACAAAAATTAATTTTTAATTTTCCACTCAGCGACAGAACTAGCTGAGAAAGAAAAAAATACAACATATAATCAAAACTGAGATGGAAAACGAAAAAGATTCAAAGAACAGTCACAAACATACTTCTTACTTTCCAGGTATGGAGTAGCTTTAGAAATTTCACTCTTAAGAGATATGGAAGGATTACAAGGAGATCTAGTGTGGCAGCCTATGGCACACATACATCATGAGAGTTACAGTATTTTTCTCTGATGTGTTTGGTGCTGTCCAGTGTTGAGAACAGGCTGCTGTGAGAACCTGTTGAGAATAGGTGTGTATGAATCCAGCTGGTAGTCTCTGTTCTTCTCATGGGATCTTTTGTTATTTTTTAATTTCCTGGAA
Organism: Pyrgilauda ruficollis; assembly: GCF_017590135.1. NCBI lineage: Eukaryota > Metazoa > Chordata > Aves > Passeriformes > Passeridae > Pyrgilauda > Pyrgilauda ruficollis. The sequence continues at coordinate 2,048,221 of NW_024525823.1, read as the reverse complement.
AAATTCAGACTCCTCGTTCAAGAAAAGTACATCCCATTTGAAACTCTTACCTAAGCTGAGTACACATACATTCATTTTTTAATCATCTCACTTGCAGATGCTTTATATGGAAAAAAAATCCAACCTCTTGATTACTGATATTTAATATCAATATGGTCACATTGGTAAAATACAAATTATATTAAAAAGACTGTTTTCAATCTTGGTTCTTCTGCTTGCTACAGTCTAAGAAAGATTCTTCAGAATAAAAATCTTGAACTTTTGATGCATCTTTATACATGAAAAGAACAGTCTTGTGCCATCCTCAGTCGTAGGAAGTGACAGGCAGAGCATGACATCACTCTTTATTTTTAACTGACTGCTTTCTGGTGAATTTATTTTGCTGTCAGTACATATTACAGCAGTGTTAATCACATTCAGGCTTTACGAATTCAGAAGCCCTGTGCTGAGTTTGATTCCACAACCTGGGAGATCTTAGCTTTTGAAGGAGAAACTTTATTTCAAATTTGCCACAATAGCTGATCTGCAGACAGATCAGTAAGAATTCAAATCTAAAGTACCTATGAAAGGTCTACAACCACCAAAGGCTTCCATGTGGATTGTTCCATTATAGCCACACCACACAGACGCACCACTTATAAAAGTAGCAAATCCCGCACTCAAGAACACAGGTTTAGTCAGCAATTGACGATAGATATTTAATTAAACTTGTCACCAGTCTGACTTCAGCAGATTTTAACAGCTCCCTGTTATCACTGTATCACTGGTCTCCTTAATTCATTTACATGCAATGTCTAAAATAAGACAGGGTCAGTAAGCTTATTACCAGAGAACAAAAACATGTTTCTATCCTCCTACAGACTGTGAGAGTCTTTAAAATAAACAAGTGGAGAAACTGCATCTTCCTGATTCCCAAAGAGAGCAGAAATCCAGTACACACCATGTTTATGCTGCCTTGTCTCCACTACCTTTCTAAATCTGTTTGGCTTCTCTCTAAGGAAAACACAGCCATTCATTAATCCAGCATTAAAGCACACTGTAGCCTTGACAACTATCACATCATAATTATTATTAATATATAATGCTAGTAGTAGGAGACCAAGTTCTGAAACCCCAGGTCCCTAGGTTTGTATGCCCACAATAATAAGAAAAACTAGATAGATGCAACGGCAGAAAAAAGGTGTTTTCCACCTTAAATTAAAAAAAAAAAAAAAACAAAAAAAAAAACCACAAAAACAAACAAAACACCAAAAAGCACAAGAAGTCCGGTCTTTTCTCTGTCCTTCATTAACCCTCCCACCCCAGGTGACTTCATGCAGGCAACTACTACCATGAACTAACTAGTGGCCCAGAAGGCACTAAGACTCTGTACACAGCACATACACAATTTAAAGCCGTAAGGGAATTACTTATTGGCTAATTCACACAGCAGCTGGAATGAACGAGTCATTAATCTCTGTTGGTAAGACACCTTATCAGTCGTGGCTGAATAAAGTAGTCAACCATCAGGCTTTATTGCTTTTTGCATCAGGCCAGTAGCTCTTAGTCTTGCTGTTTATGCCTTCCTTTCTCCGAGGATTCTGTATCTTTTCTCACTTCTTGAATCTATGAACTGCTGATTCTATCTCAACAATTTTGATTCTGTCGACAAATTTACCTTTCTTATCATGCACGGCTTAAGGCCTTCTCAACATTTTCTTACAAGTAGTTTTCGCAATTTTTGCGAAGTCAAAAGGAAGGTTATTTGGTTGAGCTGAAAAAAGAGGCTCTGCGCTCTGAAAGCATTGTGCAGCCTACGAATTCTCAGCAGTACTGGGGAATTATCCCTCGCTGCAGCTTCTTCCCCGCCGATAAATAAGCAGCCACAGTCACGACATGACGTGTCCGGGGGCTCAGCCGCCAGTCGCCTCGGCTGGGAAGGAAACTCCGGGGCAGCGGACGGCTTTGCGAGCATTCCCGGCGGGACCCGCCCGGCCCGGCCCGGCCCGGCCCGGGGGCTCCGCTCACGCACGCCTTTAGGAAACCAGCGGCACAACCACCGCCAGCGCCGGCCGGCGACCGAGGCAGCGCCCAGGGCAAGGAGGAAGCGCCGCCTGGGCGCCGTGAAGTGCAAAGCGAACCGCCTTGTCTGTATTCTCGTTCGCTTGTTTGTTTGTTTGCCCGCGGTACTCGGTTTATTTTCTTCCGGTGCACTCGCCGGCGCCGCACACCGCCCCTGCCCGGCGTGCCCCGTGCGCAGGCGCGGCTGGCGGCGGCGATGGGCGGGCGGGTGACCCGCGTGTTCCGGAATTTCAACGTGGAGAACCGGGCCCGCCGCGAGATCAGCAAGGAGAAGCCGACGCCCGCGCCGCGGCACCGCACCGCCCGGCTGGACGCCATGGCCGGTGAGTGCCAGCCTGGCCCGCCCGCCGGCTCCCGCTGCGGGGCCGGTGACATTGAGAGCGGCGCGGGGCGCGCGGGGCATGCCGGGAGCCGCGGCGGTTACAGCGGGCAGCAGCGTGAGGGGGCTGATGGAGGTGGGCTGGGTGGTGGCGCGGTTGCTGTGACGGCTGCGAGGGGCGGTCGGTGGAGGTGGTTGATGGGGTCAGGACCTGGGGACAGTCGATGGCGCGGCTGGTTCCGGGGACAGCTGGTGGAGGCGGTGGGATCGGTGGTGGCAGCGGTGTGGCACGGAGCGTTTGCTGAGGCAGCGCTGCAGAGCAGCACCGAGCGTGGGCGTGCTGTGTCCCCCTGTGCTGTGACAGGTGACCGGCCCTGCCCCACCCTGTGAAGCCGTGTCGCTGAGGTCAGGGCCGTGGGAGCAATGACACCTTCTCAAGAAGATACGTGCATTTGCGGGAGCCATGCCGTGCCGCTGGGGAAGGACTACCAAAGAGGAAACGATTTGACTCAGATCAATCTTTTCTTTTTCTTCCCTTCTTCTTCTCACTGCCTTTAGATAGCCCAGAGATAAAAGAAGAAGTTCTCAGAAAGGACGATAGGTTCCTCACCTTGCTCAAAGATGTTTATGTTGAGTCCAGAGATCCACCGGTGCGGGTGAGTGCATCTCTGTACGAGCCATACAAACATCAGCTTTGTGGTCTTCAAACTCAGCACAAAGGCTGTGTCAAGAAAAATGCTCTTTGTGCATAAAAGCTACCTTTCTTCAGTAGATAAAAGTGGTGGTTTTATTACTCTTCTATACCTCAATAACACTGACTGTGTCTGACCCCAGGTTTTGAATTGTAATTCAAAAAAACTCAATTGTAATTCAAACCCCAGATTGTAATTATACAAGCTTGTAAATGCTGACACAGTCTTCCTTTTTAACATTGTGTTGCTCTTATATTGTTTTCACCTAAATTCCTGTTTCTGCTTCTATGAGGCAGGGTACTTCTCAAGCCTTTTGCAAACATAAAGTAGTTTGCCAGAGATAATTTGTGGAGTTGTTAGAAAAGACTGGGACTGCTGGGGGAGCAGGGATGTGGTAGAGGACAAAGATGTTTAGTCTTTAATGGAGTCTTTAACTCCATTAAATGTTATACAGTGCAGAGACTTTTTTTATCCAGCTCATGAGGTGCCTTAGGTTTTTTTTCTACATAATCTTGTGGGTTGTGTGGTCATAATTTCCTTATTGCCACTGGCTGCAATCTTTAACTTGAAAGGCAAAGCATGCTCCTTTGTAAAATGCAAACTGGGGTTCAGTGTCCTCTTTTCCATCATACTGTGCTATGGCTTGTGAGTTTTACCTGTTTCATTATCACACACTTTATTCCAGCTGCTTTATTCAGTAACAAAATTTTTATAGTCATTTAGCAAAATCCCTAAGTCTCTCTAATTTGCTACTTACATGGTATTCAAGTCTAAAAATATTTAAAATGCAAATAGATTTCTTCAGTCTCTACCTGAAATTTCCAAGAAATTTCTATCTTTAATTTCCATCACAGAGGTTAGCACTCTAATCTTGAAGTGCTGAAGTCTTATTTCATTATCTTTCAATATTCGTGTATAAACCTGTCAAGAGAGATTGAGGAAAAAGCCCAAAGTGGAACAAATCTTTGTTTGATTCCATGCCTACTCTGAGTGTGCTGCCACAGACTTGCCCTTGTGCTGTGTCTGCTTGCAGTTGTTAGAGCACAACTGAAGTGCTCAACAGAGACTTGTGGGCAAAGCAGTACAAAAGCTTTCTCCCATTCCTGATGTTATCCTGATGACTTTGTGCATTGTGTGTACACACCTCTGTGTATGTCTGTGGTAAGTGGAAAAGCACCAGCTTGGGAGCCCTGAAGTGGCAGACTCCCAGAGACAGATGATCTAATTAAGAGCTGAAAAATCATTCATTATCCAAGCACAGTTTTAGCAAAAAGTAAAGATGTGCAGTACAGGCCAGACATTCCTTGTAGCTCAGAAACAGACACACAGGTGCTGTGGTATCCGTTTTCTCAGCATCTGAGTTAATACAGAGTGTCTGTGTAATAATCAGTGGTTCTGGGCTCTGATTACTGTATAAATACTTCTAAATTGAAGAAAGGTTTAATTGTGCCTTTTTTTTTTTTTCAGTGTGATTCACTGATTAAATGTTAATAGAAGGAAATATGAGGAAGTGAAAGCTGTTTTGGGGATTATTTGGAAATATGAAGGGACCTTATAGAAGAGACTTTGTGTGTCTACATGTTGCAGTAGTCATGGCAATTAAACTCCATATGATGCTGCAAAATAGCAGGAAAGCTTGTTCTCTAGACAGAGCAAAAGAAGGAATTTCTTTTATTAGGAAAACTAAAATTTGAAAACAAAAGGAAGAGGAGAGAGACTACATGAAAAAGTTTTCCAGTAGTATCAGAAGGATACCGATTTTTTTGTATAATTTTTCTGTTCTTTCCAATGAATCAGTACTGAATATTAGGTTATCTGGATTTACATTTGCCTACCAGAATCTGTAGTTTGCCCTGTATGAAGGGCTGCCAAGCCAATACAACACTTAGAGTGCAGTGAATAGGAGCTTTTCAGCATTTGCTGGGGAGTTGATGCTCTCTGAAAAACGGCTATGGAAGAAGCTAGGCTGGCTAAGCTTTTTTTTTAAAAACTGGGGAAAGCTAACGGGAAAAGCTAAACAGAAGAAGTATTTAGGAAAGCAGCTTAGCTGTTACAGTATGCATAGTAAACAGAACTGCTGTTGAGCTCTTTTTGTTTTCCTTCCTTCAATTAGGTAAAAGATGGAGGTGGTGAACATCTTCCAAGTAAACAAGAGGAAAAGAGACTTACAAAATTAGGCCACTTGGAAGGTCTAGATGTTAAGAAAGTTCCCAAAGGTAAAATTTCCCTTGTGGAGGCTCTGACACTTCTTAATAATCATAAACTTCAACCTCACATATGGACTGCAGAGAAAATAGCAGCAGAATACAGTCTGGAACTGAAGGAGGTCAACTCTCTTCTGGAATTCTTCATTCCTTTTGCTGTGCAGGAATTTCCTAAAGAAACCAAAAAAGCCATAACAAGCCATAAACAAAAAAAGTTAACATAAAAATACTTGCCAAAACCTTATGTGATCTCACTTGTGTCTTCATTTCACTCTCAAGTATATTCCACATCTGAAAATTCAGTTGATAAGGTGTCATCCAGCAAGGCTACTTCCTTATGCCAGTGAGATGTATTTAAGCAATTCCATTCTGCATTGGATGGCTTCAGTGAAATGCAGCAACTACAGTTTGTAAACCAGAGTATGACTAATTTGTGATATGACAGCATGTTACACAGTTCTGATTTTCCCATTCAAATGTTATGAACTCAGTTGAAGCATTTTACCTTAAAAGATTGCCTTTCTCAGCAGAGACTTCCTGGCCTGCCTAAAGAGGTGCTCCGTGGGCGTTGGCTCTGTAATTTCATGTTGCACTGCTCTTTCAAGGAATTGCTGTCAATCTGTGTTTGTATAACAAACAGCTGTATTTCTTTTGTATAAGAATGGAGTGGTATTTATACTTTGTAAAGAAGGTTAACCACAAGGGCATTTGGAAAATTCAGCTGTGACAAACGTAAAATAAAAAGAAGGTGAACAGCAAGAAGGCCTCTTTCTGGTGCTGGAACAGTAATGGCTCATATATAACTCCTTTTCTACTCTATTCTGATTTAGCTTAAATATCTTCACCTCTCCAGGTGCTGGTAGTCAGGGAATTTGTAGAGTGATGATCTTCTGGCATAAGTCTCTTGCAGCAGCCCATGGCATCTGCTGTATGAGGAACAATGCTTCATAGTAATAGGTAGCAAGGACATGCAACTGGATGTACTAATTGGACCCACTAGGAGGACTTAGTGAATGTTTGCCCATCCTGTTAGAACAATCCTTTTTCCCCTGTGGAAGCCTTGCCTGGTCCAAGTGTGGGCTAGATCAGGTCATGTTTACTTACAGCATACATCCAGACAGATGACATGAGGGTGATACAAACTGTGAGGTAGTGGTGGATTTTAACCCTGATACTGTGACTATTCACGTCTGTAGGTAAGAAATTTTGCACTGATGATTAATCCTGTAGTGAAACATGGTCAGATAAGCTAGGGGGATGGAGCAGCAGATAATCAGAATTGATATTTAAAAATCCATTATGATTGCCTTCCTTTAAAAAACAAACCCAGAATTTTAAGTTTTATGCCTGTCACCAAAGAAGATGAATTTAAAGGGTATAAGTCTGTGCCAGGCTTACAACGTAACTTTCTTTTCAAGAACCTTTCTGCCAAGTCTTTGATTTGGAGTCTGGGAAATGTCTTACCAAGAAGATGATCAGATTTGTTATTTCACAGCAAGATTCCTTCACCTTCTTTGAGTTGGAACACAGTATCTCCAGTACAGTTTGCCACAGTGCATTTGAAGGTTATGTTTGGTTCATTTCTGAAGTACATAACACCGTATGATAGTGGAAGATGACACTGTGCATTGTATAAAAATTCAAAATTGTTAGTCTTTGGATGTGTGGCTTGTCATTTGTCCTCTAATACAATGGGGTACAGAGCTGCACTCTGAAACTAATGCACCTGAGTTATGTACCAATTTAAGACTGCTTTGCACAAAATACACTTTTATAAAATGTTATAATAGAAATACTTAATTGTTTGAGTACTGTTCATCCTAATGTAATATTTAAGGTAACATTCAGAAAACGGCTGTGGAATGCATTTGGTACAGATTCTGTTGATATTGAAGATGCTGCAATTTCCTGTAAAATGAATTTTATTATGGATTGAAGTATTGATTAAAAAGACACTACAACCAGGACCAGACAACAGTTTAACCATGCCCTTGATATGTATTTTGGCCTCTTTTGTCTGCCTTCATGAAAAGTCTTGTGATGTAGCTGCACCATGACAGTGCTCTGTTTCACTTCATGGTACACTGCCGTGTTGCTTACACCCTCCAGGAGCAGGCTTGTACTTTGGGATGTTTGGTGTCATCACATTCCATGCCCCAGCCACACCTTCAGGACAAAATCCTGTCCACAACTGTGATGATTGCAAAGCTGTTCCCTGTTTCTGTGGAGCCAGGCTCTCTTCCTCTGAATATATTATCCACAGTGGGAAAGCAGATGTCCCACAGCAGAGCTGGTGTAGGGATCCCATCTCCCTGCAAGCAGGTGAACTTTTGGCCCAGAAGGCTTCTCTGGAGCAGGGTAGTTCTCTGGCAAAGTGTTCACCCCAGGAGAATTAGATGCAATGCAGTTTGTCAGCACAGATTCTTCTGCTGGTCACCTGCCCCACCTGCTTGGCAGCGTCAAACCAGTATTACAAAGGTATTGCCAATGTTACAGGATCATGTAAAAATTTGTACCATTATCTATCCAAATGATCTGAGGTCTGAATGTTTAGCTTTCACTGCGTCTTCTGACATGGAGCATGTTCCCCAAAGCTCACAAGAGCCAGGAGCATGGATCTTTCCTCTACTCTGTTGGGAAAGCCTGTCTGCAATGCTACTATCTTGTCCACAAGATAAGATCACAGCATGTGTGTGTGCCTACAGTGTCCTGGTATGTGTTTGACGGTAATGCTGTCTTCAGGGTTGATGTATGGAACAAGACTATTCTCACTGCTGCATCTTTTCTACAACTACTTATATCCTTTCTTCCAGTTTCAAGGGACATTTTACTCATCAGTCATCTTGCCTGGTTACTAGTTTCTAACTGGAAGAATAATGGTATTTTCTTTACACTTGAAACGTGGTTTGTCTGTGTCCCTTTATGTCTATATCCCTTTCTTGTTTGGCTGTCACCTTAAGAAAGAGGTATTCTTCAAGCAACTGTTTTGAGGAGGCAATTATGGGGAATTTGTGGGAACCTGCAGTTCAGTTTTCAGGTACTTCTATGTGAAGAATTTTTCATGTCTCATTGCTATGCATACGGTGAAACAAATTTAGCTCAGGTGGTTTTGGCTACCATGTAGAAACATTACATTTGGTAGGGAACAACCTGTCTCACTCAGACTGACTTGTTATTATGGAATTAATGTACAATGTGTTGCAAGTACTTTGTGAGCCTGCAAGGGATTAGTTTCATTTCTAGTGTGGCACACGGTTGACAAACTTCCTATACATGACATTATTCTACCAGTCCTTCACATGTCACTGAATAAACCCCAGACCACTCTGAGCACCAATACAGAGTGAATACCCAGGAGCAGGCTGAGCCTCATTTGATAATGAGGGTTACATTCCTGGTGAGTCATAAAATTTAATTTCTTCCAGGGAGTTCCAGCAGGTATACTGGAATTCCTGGCTTGAATTTTTTTAAAGAAAATTTCTTGAGGGGGAGTCAAGTACCTAACTTACTCAGGTTTTCTTGGACATACTCCTCTTTCTCTCTCTTGTTCAATCATTAAATCTATTCCCAGCCTTCTGCAGCCAGGCTTTGCTGCTATGAAAACTTCATGCAGTTGCATTCTTTCTCTGTTCTAGATCACGTGCAAATGTTGGTTGTATTCTGCCCTTTCGGTAACAACTATTTTATTTTTCAAGAGCTCTCTTGCCTTCCAAGACGAGCACATCTGCTGAAGTAAAGATAAGAAAACTGAGCAGATTTGGTGCTGCAGAACTTACTTATGAATAGGACAGGTTTTCAAAAGGAATTTAGCTTTCACATCTTCAAAAGCTACTCTTTAAGGATGTGAACCCAAGTAATCTGTCTCACCACATATGTATTGTAGCTTGGTTCCTGCAGACTGATGGCAAGATAGCAAGATTGGAGCTGAGAGTTTGAACTCTGCTCTCTATGCAGTTTAGTAAGAGGGACCTTCAGTACAAAGTGTGAGTTTTCTGTAGCCTCCCATCACAGGGAACTTGTCTTTTAAGCTGACTTTTTTTGCTCAAGGAGAAAAGTATATGTGCGACGTGTGTATTAAACTTACAAAGGAGAATGTCTTATTTCTGTATTGGAAAATCAAATCAAAGTTCAAGTAGTCATACAACAGGATCAAAATGCAAAAGTTTAAAAAGGGTGGCTGTCTCACTTGGTTACATGTGAGCATCATGCTTGCATGTTTGAGATGATGCATGAATTGCATGGATTGCATGAAGCTTCACATTTCACAGCTCCTTCTGAAACCCCTTTATACAGGAGTTTCCTGGCTCTTCATCAGATGGTGCCACTGTTGAACTGACAGGGCAGGCATGACCAGAGCAGGGGAGCTTCAGGTGCAAACAGATTTTGGTACTTGAGACTGCAGCAAGTTGTACACCAACTGATGTGGTATTTGCAATCAAAACACCCTGTTGGTGCCTGTTATTAAATCTGTTTCCAACAATCTTCAAGTCTAATGAATTCTGTCATTCACAGAATATAATTGTGAATTATAAATTCACAGTTTTGCTGCTGCTGTGTTAATACCAGAGCTAAGTATTTTCTCCTTAAAAAAGCCACAAATCCCATGGATTAAATTCTCTTAGAAACTTAACATTAGTTTTCTTGGTCTGAAACAGAGACTTAGATGTACACAGCAGCAGTGGCAAGTAACAGCAGCACATCTGTATCATGCTGGAGGGAGAGCACTATGGTGCTCTTGTGCCTTTGCAGGGTGGAGTGGGGTTTGATGTGTCTGCCAGCAGGAAAGAATTTTAAAAAATAAGTCTGCCAAGGTGGTTCTTTTGTGACTGTTGTGCAAAGTCTCCTTTCAGTGTGGGTTACTTCAACTGCAGAAGCTGTTTTTAGGTGAGACGTTTTGGCCTCCTGAGAGGAGTAGTGCTGCGTTGCCCTGGAGGGAAGCAACTGGGGCCAGACAGACACCACAGTTATCTGCTATAAGGATTCCTCAAACGGGAATAGAAACTGCATGAGTGGCATGAGGCCACTGTTTTTAGTAAGCTGAAGGAAATGATGGTGTGGTTGCATGAATCTACTTTTTCATAAGTTGTTCAGTGGCACCCACACCTGGAAGCTGGGATCACACAGGGACTGAGGAATCCCACTGCTGAGTGGGATGAGCTGCATGTGGTGCTGGTGAAAGCTACAGTCCTGCCAGGGCTGCTGGAACTGGAAGCCTGAGTGTAAAGTCACAGCTGGAAGCTCTACTTACACAGAGCTTGGGGTCTGGAGAAAGGACAACAGACAGCACTGGTAACCTGCACTGGGAGTGCAGAGCTGGTTATAATTGTGTGTTGGCAGAGTGAAAAGAGATAAAAGTGGAGTCTTTGAGACATTTTCTCTGACCTCAAGTATGCCCTTTTGTTAACTGCACAGGGCTTTGTTCCAAAAAAAATCAACACATTTCGTGACTGGTCAGCAACGTGTGGAGTGTGAAGTAGAGGCAGAGCAATGAAGTAGGGACAGAGCACAGTAAGCCTGGACAGTCAGATCCATGTTCAGCTGCCATATGTACAGGAGTTGTGCATTGCACGTCACCCTTCATTGCCCTCTGTCCCAGCACAACACTGTGGCCTAAAGGATGCCACAGGCTTGATGGTTAGGTGTCCCCTTGTAAAGTGGGGTTGTGGATTTGCATCCCTCTTAAGGTCAAGCAGAAACTGAATGTTAGGTAGAGCCTACCTTAGCAGTCCCCATGCCCCCTAAAAGCTGGAACCTATGTATCTCAGTTGCATAATTCCTCCACGCCATGAATTTTCTTCATGGGAACCAAGCATAGCAGGGCTCAAGTCCCTCTTGGTCGGGCTCAGGTGGGGCAGTGGTAAGGGTTACAGCCTGGTGGGCAGGGGAAGGGGCTCACTGCTGCTCAGGGAGGGAAGCCTTCTTTGTTCCTTACCACCCCTCCCCTTTCCCACTGCTACAGCCCACCTCTCTTTTTTGCTAGCTCAGGCAATTGTCAGACCACTTGATGAACCACTTTAATTCACTAACATGGCAGAAAACAAAGCAAAAGAGATATTTTTATAACTGAGAAGAAGGAAGTCTTTACTATTCTCATCATCAGTGGCTATCCTTTGGCTGGAGCCACCATATATTCAGCTTACTTGTATTATTGGACATATCTACAGGGAGAAACAAGTTATTAAAATTGGGTCTGTTTTTCTTGCACAAAATTTAGGGGCAAAAAGCTGAACATGCAGATGAACCAAAATGCTGCTATGAATTTTTTTGCAATGCATTATCCCTAGGTTATTTATTTGAAAAGCATACTGTTGAAACCTTTTTTTATTTTTAAATTTTAAATGCATATTTAAGTGTGGTGGTATAAGATGACATTTATTTCTAAGAACAATTCAAACTGAAGACAAAATATTTTTTTTCAGACACCTAGGGTTTCTTTACAAGATAATGAAGCTCTTATTTTTCCTTTGGTCAATCTCCAAAATAAATGCTAAGACTTGTGTTAAACAAAGTTTCTCACATTCTAGTTACTACCATTCCTACCCTTACCTAAATCCAGTTCTCCTCATACCCCTCTACTTTGCTGACAAGCAACATCTGTGGGTTTCTAGTCCTGTTTCATAGATAGGCAATTAATTGTGTACACTGAGTGAGGCTGATTTACTGTCTAACTATAGCTATAGTGAATCTGGAGTAAATAGAAAGCATGTGCATTGAATAGCAATGAATCAATGTAAAACAGGCCACTGAAGATGTCTTCAGGAAGAAATAATGCCAGACTCTTGGCTTTGCTTCTCTGCAGAGGAGGAAAGTGGAAATAAATTTCATACTGTGTTCTGCCTTTCTCAATTAGCTGTCACCAGTTAAAGATTTCCTTTGTGGGAACAAATTCACAGCTGTCATCACTTAACAAAGATAAATTCTATCAGCTCACTTCGGCACACGCAATTCTTCAATATTAAACCCTTTTTATATTGCAAAGTTTTCATTAATGTAGCAATTTGAGAAATGGAGCCATTTTTCTTGTGACTCAATAGGTTGACATTTAATCATGGCTTCTTAACCCTTTGAAATAAATGTACTGCTGAGTACATTTTGAATAAAATTTTTTGAATTTTACCATGGACACATAGCTACGATTAAAAGCTGAGAAGATGCTACTAAAAGCAAGTCTGTTCTTTCAACAGATAGCACAAATACCTGCTTGTGATGCATACGGTCTATGACCCTGTACATACATAATTCTCTAGCCTTCAGAAAGCAATGAAACTGCAATGTTTGGGAGATAGGCTAAGGAAATATGCAGTTTTACTGACAGAGCAGTATGAGAAACCCTTGTTAGACTTCTAGGCTCAAAAATTTGTGCTATCATTCTGCTGCTGTGGAACTTGTTACAGAATTCAGCCCTTGCTACAACATTGCACTCTAGCATAACATGTTTAATGTTGCAAAAAAAGTGTAGTTAGTTCTCAATCAAGAACAAAAGCTGAACTGAGTGTAAACCAAGCTTACTCAAATCCTCTTGAGATTGCTGCAACTTAAAACACACTGTGAAAAATGAACTGCTTCTTCTGTCTTAGCTGCTCAATACTTCTGAAAATGAAAGATGAAAACCTAAATGTAGTTAAAGTCAAAATGCAGGACATACTGATATAAATTACATAGGGCTCTTGATGTGCTACTACTCCTTTCTGTCTTGAATTTAACACAGGCTCTGTGACAATTTCCCGTGTTTTTAGTTTTTGACAACATGAAATGCCTTTTCTAAAATAATCTTTTGTCTTTGGTGAAATGATAGCATCTCCTTCACCTTCTCCTGCACAGATTATCTTGGGTTCCTCAAGAGAAGAGAAAGGGAAATGCTAGATAAATATTCAAATGTCAGGTTGAAGAATGTGTCAAGAAGGATTTTCAAATGTTATGTCATTTCTACACCTGGTGCTAGACATGGATACGCTGCATTTTTCCAGTCTTCATCAAAGGTTTGTTTCAAATGGAAGACAACTTGAATCTGAACTAACTTCACAGTCTATTGATTTTCAAGCTATTTTCAAGATAAGAAAAAAATGGTTACTTAAGAGATAAAAATCCAGTGTACATTCCAATTGGTCAAACTGTCTCTGGAGTTGCAGAGTGGTTATCTAAAGATGCAGCTGAAAAAATGTGGCTTAAAGATGAGAAAACAACTTATCTGTTGTGTCCCTTCACTAGATACATTAGACAAAAATAGACTTTCAGGCTGTGGAGGAGATGCAGACAGATGGTTTTGTTGCTGAATCCTTGCAAATAACCCCTGTCTGCAAATCAAACTTTTCCCCAAAGCCCTGGCAAATCTATGTATGCTGCAGGTGGCCAGAGATTTTTATAAGAACATCATTAAATTTATGCAGGGACATCTCAATGGACCTATTTGCATCATTTGGGAAGGTGACTTACCAGGATCAAACACTAAATGTGAACTATGATAACAAGAATAATATTTGTTTTCTCTGTGTTCTGCAAGGATGTTTCACTCCATAGCTCTTGGATAAGTCCTTACACAAAACATTATTTGATTTACTGCTATGTTTTTCTCTGTTTTGCCATTAGGAATAATATTACCTATTTTTTTCTGAGGTCTGCTAGAAGCAGAGTAGGAATAAAAAAGTATAGGTATGAGAAATAAATATAGACTTTTCTTAAGCATGTTTTTTTTACATATGCATCTCTTGCCATGCTACCAAAATATTTATATTTCACTTTTTAATTTTGCTCATAAAGTTGCAAATCATTAACAGCTTCTATAAGGTCTGTAATACTTTCAAAGCTTGTCCTTGTTCCATCAAGGTTATAAAAGGCAACAGGAATAAGGAGCACTGGTGTCTTACTGACCTGCAGGACCTAGGTGACAGTTTTAACCATGGCTGGCAGCATCCAAGTCAACTGCAGGATGCCATCTAGAGATGTGGGATCTAATGGCAGGAGGAATGATCTTGGAAGAAGACCTGAGCATCTGGGGATGAGGCAGACCACTTGCTACCTCAAAACACTGTGCACTGGGCAAAATGTTGTAAACATTTTTGAATTCACAGAATCATAGAATAATTTAGATTGGAATAATTGGAATAATTTATCTTGTGCAATCAAGCTTTGAATATTTCTAAACCTGTAGATTCTACAACACGGGCAACCCATTCCAGTGCTTAACTGTCTTTGTGGGAAAAGTAATTTCTTTACAGCTGGGCAAAATTTCCTGTTGCAACTTGTGACTGTTGCCCATTGTTGTTCTGCTGGAAGACTGGAAGATGGAAGAGTTTCTCCGTATTGCTTATGCCTGGCCAAATATCTTTCAGCATCACCAGAGTATTAAAAATTATCAGAAAGAAACTTGGTTCCATCCATCTGTGCTTTACTCCTTTGCTGGGAATGTCATCTTTCCAATTCCTGTTTCTGCTGGCAGCTAACTCTACCACCTCATCTATAAAACATGAATAGATGTAAAAAGCACTATAATGTAGCTTAAAAGACAAAGAAATCATTCAACAGAATATAAACATACAATTTAAGGATTCTTCCTGCAATAGTAACACCATCACTCTTCCTGTCAGCTTGCATGTTTTGTCTACATATACTTAGTACCAGGCAATGCATTTGTCTCTGGAAAGCAGCAGCTGGGGCTGTGGGTGGGTGAACAAGGAAACGAGCAAAAATCCAGGCAAAACTTATCCCTGTTTTTTCTCTGTGGTTTACCAATGGAAATAATATTGCCTTATTTTATTTAATGAACAGTAATGTAGAAAAATTATACATAAGCTCACAACTGCTCCTCTTCTCTTAGCAACTCCTCTGTAGTAACATTTTCTGGTAATAAGGTTACAAGATCCACATTACAGTCTGAACACTTTCTGAAAATTGTTTCCATTTATTACATGCTTAAAATATCCATAGTTGTTATTCATTTTCTAAAGCATCAAACTTAATGAAATATGTGGAAACAAATCTGGTACAGACTGTTAACATGCCTTGATTCTGTGTTTTAATGGTACTGAAAGGCAAAAGTGAAGTGACATTTTACTTTGAAGTTCTCCCACATTTTCTTAATGACACAACACAAAAAAATCCACAATTTCTCAGTGCCTCAGGTCTACATCAGACACATGAAGAAATGTGGTTGCTATTTTTTTGATCATTGCCTTAGGAGCATACACTAAATTGTTGTCCTGTCACTTAAATCACTCCAGGAAGACTCTCTGATAGTCCTGTGATGTATGCACATTTGTCTTTCTGGCAGATGTTTAAGTGCAAATTAAAGGTAAAAGAAAGCCAAAAAATTCTGAGCTGCCACAAAAGGACTGTGGGAGAAGAGGTGAAGTCCAGCCTGTGTCTGTGCAGGGGTGCACCATTATCATCATTAAGTGAATGGAATGACCTAGACTCTCAAGTCCTGATCGTGCAGCTTAGATGAGTCTTTATTTACATAAATGGTCAGGTTTCCACCAAAAGAAATTACGCATATGATCACAAGTATGTACAATTAGGTCTTCAGATTAACACTAAGGTGTCTATAAATTTCTCAGAGATAAGACTAGCTCAGATTCTGTTGTTCAGGGATTTTTCTGGCTGACAGATAAAAACATTGAAATATACTCTTCTGTGAAAGTGTGAAGTGGTACCGTGTGAAGGTTTCTGAGCAGTAAAAGGCAAAATAATGTTTAAATCATGTGCTATTGATCTGACCATGTGAAAACACTCTTAAAGTACAGATGATGTTAATAAAGTCAGTCTAATACCCTAGAGCCTTCCTTTTAACACATGGTGATATAGCATTATGGTTATGAAATACTGCACATCCTGAGTCAGTAAATGTCAGTGAACTTTAAAAAGAGAAAAAAAAATATGTTGCTTACAGACAAATATGATTCATTTCTGCACAACAGAGAAAGACATACACAAAAAACCACATGGTATTATCATTCTCGTACTAGATTTTGAGAGCAGTCAAGCTTACTCAAGTATGCCAAGTCACACTTGGAGAGACAATAACATTCCTGTTCTTTTTTACAATCTCCCAAGAGAGAAATTGCAAAATTTCTGGATCATCAATTTGTGCTGTGTCATATGCTGGCACTGGTGTGTGGGTTGCTTAGATCCCAGCTAAGTATAAAGACATTTCACCTGCCTGTACTGAGGAAAATATGTGTATGTGAAATGAAAAAGAAGTGAGGGCAGCAAGTCAAGGGAGAACTCATCTACTCCAACTGAGTGAGACCCCACATGGCATACTGCATCCAGCCTGGGGTCCTCAGCAGAGGAAGAACGTGGACCTGTTAGAATGGGTCCAGAGAAGGACCATGAAGATGATCAGAGGGCTGGAGCACCTCTCCTAATGAGTAAATGCTGAGGGAGTTGGGGCTGGAGAGGCCTCGAGAGGGCTCTGAGCAAACCTTATAGGTGCCTTTTGGCACTTAAGGAGGGCCTGTAAGAAAGAAAAGGACAGACTTTTTACACAGGCAGACAGTGATAAAACAAGAGGGGATGGCTTTAAATTAAAAGAGGGTCAATGTAGACTGGACATAAGGAATATTTTCTTTTTATGACACGAGTTGTGAAACCCTAGAACTAGTTACTCAGAGAGGTGGTGGCTGCCACACCCCTGGAAACACTGAAGGTCAGGCTGGACGGGGCTCTGAGCAACCAGATCTAGTTGAAGATGTCCCTGCTCATTGCAGAGGGGTTGGACTAAATGACCTTTAAAGGTCCCTTCCAAACCAAACTATTCTGTGATTCTATAAAGGTTAGCCTATTTCACATGCACCATCACCAACAAGAAAGCAGCAATAACATGCACCATCACCAACAAGAAAGTAGCAATACTTTATCTCTTTTCACTCATTATTACAAATAAACTGGATCTCCATCCAGATTTACCACATAGGTAGATATCAAAGATTTGTGTAACAATATTTAGTGTTTATAAAATATTTAAGCATTATTGTAGAGAAAAATTTGCATTACTGCAATTTTTCATGCCAACGTGATTTGTAAAGCAGCCAACATATGTTAATTAGAGAATTTTCCTAATTACTTTCTGTCAGTGTGCTGCCCTAACATGACTTAAAATGTACAGCTTAATGTATTAAATGTATTAGGATTGCTTATACTTCCCATTGTAAAACAGGGAGTAATATGCTAATAACAGCAAATGTTTACAACGATCTTTAGATGCACATATCTAATTAAAGTGAACATCCAACATGTTGGGCAAGGATGAGTCATACTTCACAACAGCTCTACAGGGAAGAGATCTGAGTTTTGTATTCTTCTAAAGCAATACCCAAAAAAATTAAATTACTTTCTTTTGTGTGAAATGTATTTTCTGCTGCTTACTGAATGCCTAAAGGATTAATGAACATGAGAGTATGAAGCCTGGGATACATACTGCATAGGACAAGGGTGGCAGCTGTAATGGAGGGCTAGAGGGAGCTATTTGAAAACCCAACCTTTTTGTTGCTAAGCACAAAACCTACTCTATGTGCATTTTTATCACTCAGGAGCAAGGTACCAGCATTATGCCACCCTAGTTACCATGGTTTCCATTCAGCCATAGCGCCCTCTTGGAAAAGAAACAACTTTAGTTTTATATTCATTACATATCATTTTAATTGTAATTTTAGTTGTAATTTTAAAAGCAAAATTACAACTCAAATGATCTTAAAACCAGAATTACAATTTGACCTATCTATGGACAGATCAACATGATTTTGTGTTTGAACCCAATACATACTTTCCCAGACCCAAAGCATCTCCTCTCACTACAGCAAGGCTTGAAAATAACCACACTCACAGAGATGCCTTTTTTCAAAGAGTGCCCAACCTTCTGGACATCACAGGTTTTGATGAACCCTGATAGCGAATGTGTTTCCCAGCCATCTGGCACTACCAACACCATGGTACCATCGTGTCACTAGTGGGCAGTGATGGACCTAAGAGCTGGAGGAGGCTGCTGGGAACCTCTGGCAGCACCAGTGCTGCTGCTGCTCCTGCCCCCCTGCCAGGAGGGAATGCTCTGCTGCTCTGATGGTTGTGGTGAAGGAAACAAATCTGCAGTGTGAGAGCAGAGCCCTCTCAAAGGGAGTAGCTGCTTGCTGTCTCATGAAAGAGTGAAGGTGTTTTGAACACAGTACAATTTACATTTGTTGTAAAGGTGTCGGGCTAGATCAACAGCTTCTGATCTCTGCACTTTTCAACAGCTCCAGAAAGTGCAATGTGCACTGACCTGCTCTCTAGCAACGTGCCTTGCTGTCTCTGGGTATATTTAAGTCACACAATTTTAATTGAGCTACTTCCCTAGGAGGATCTACAGTAATTTAGTTTGGGTGATACAGCATACATGCAAAAAGCAAATTATGAAAGGGATTAATGCTATCAGAACAATAGCTTATGTTCTAATTTTGTTCTGTTTTCACCTTTTCTATGCAGCTGTGGTATTCTGAGATATGATGAACAGATAGCAGAAGCTGGTCTTTAAGTAGCAAACTGCATACCAATGACATCTGAAGTATGCTAAGACAGATGGGATAATCTCATTTTTAAATGTGGCTGTAGAAATAACCAAGAATGAAATAATTATTCATACAAAAACTAATTTCAGTAGGCTTCAGAGTCAGATCACAATCACTGAAGAAACCTCTTTGTGATTTTCTGACCCATCATCATTTTGACTCCTACAGACCCTAAATACTTGCATCATGAGGATCCACTTGTTACTAGAAAACTGCAAGGAAAGACACTCCCTTACCCCAACTGTCCTTCATTCTCCTGCCTCTGTAGCTGATTAGAGCTGTGGTAAATCTGTAGTAAATAACCACTGGAAAATGTTGACAAGTTAATTGGGCTCATAACTGCGAAGGCAATGAGACATTTCTGCAACTGTTTAGATCAGCTTTGTCAGATGTAAGTCAGTTACAAAGGCGACACATTTAATTGTAAAAAGAACACATGGAGAATAAATCAACTTTCAGGCTTGAATTACAGTGCAGGAGGGATAATTACCAGAGCAGAACATGTACTTAAAAACAAAAATCTTTTGTAGAACACAAACACCTGGAAGAGAATTACACCGAAAATTAATGTTGAGTATAAAAAAAAATTAAAAAAAAATAAATAGCAATATTGAATAAAACCATTTTACTATTTTTAACTATGTGACTTCTCAGTGGGGGTGGAGAAGGGCAGCTTTGACCAGACTTCCAAAACTTATTGTGGTGGTGCTAATGGTTCACTAGGCATCCATTTTTTCCTCAAAGTCAATGCACAATTATGGAGCTGCTTGTATCTTATTTGCTTCACAGTCCCCATATGCCTGGTAGGTGGATTTCATGCATGTGCAGTCTGGAAGGCTTGCTTCAGATATAAATCAGAGCCACTTATAATGGTTAAAAGTATATAAAAAGGCTATGATGAGCTTTGAGATCTGGGTCAACAGAATTGAGTTCTTTTAAGTAACTGCCCTGTACCAAATTTTGCCAATTTTGTGTTCAGCTAACTACAAACTGGCAATTTATTCTTCTTGCTACGTATATTATCAGATATTAAAATCCTGAACCTCGTTTAAAATTTAGCAATAGTATATACTGTGTAATTAAAATGTGCATGACATTTCTATCTAGGTAAAATAAAGTCAGGCAGGTGATGTTATGAATTACTGAGTTTTTCACAATTTTGTCACTTACAAAAGCTTCTTGTCTTTGTTCAGCATACCACTGAATGTTCCCATTAATTGAGGGTACTTTGGAACACAGGATATACATTTGAAAACAAGTAACATCTTCACTTTGGAGTCACTTAATCTGTATGAGTTTGCTGAAATGCAAAGTAGGCTATAAAACCATCTAAGTAATTTCTCATTACAACAAATGGCTACAAAGAGGTAGGAATTACAATATTGTTCAGTTCCAACCATGGTAAAGTCTTTTGTCCCAGTTGTCAAGAATTGTATTACTGCCTTCAAGCATTAAAGAATTTTAAAATAAGTATGGGGATCCTAGGGTTTACAATTACTGAACCTTTGTGCTACAGGTTTATAATATTTTCTCTACAATCATAAGGCTTAAAAACTTCCATTTAAAAAAGTATGGAAATAAAACTTTTCATCCAATAACAGGACTGAAGGATTTAAAACTTCCTGAGTAAAAGACCCCATAATATAGTTTCCTCTTTGAGAAATAATATGTGTGTTATTGTAAAATCTATTTATATCAAATATCTTAATCAAATATTGAGGATTGGAGGAATATTTTTAGCACGTAGTTAGGCATTTTCTTCAACATTTGTTTCCTATTATCTTCAGAGAAGAGGAAAATGGACAACAGCTCATATATTTTGCCAACAGATAGAATTATCCAGATACCCAGAAATCACACTGCTGATCCAGAATACAGTGTATTATTGTTGATAATTACAGTTTTTCTACTCAAGAAGAGATTGTTTTTAGAGATGTAGGAAACAGTCCCATAAATCATCTGTATACCACTTTGGACTGCAACTAAATTAATGTATTATATAAATCTGCAGTGCTAATGTTGTTTGTTAGGAAAAGCTTTCAGTGGGTTACTGAAGGAGTTTTTGTTTAAACTAACTGATCTTTATTTATTCTGAATTATTCCAGAGGAAATTGTGTTTTTCAATCATCCATGGTTATTCCGAGTTCTTCTTTTGTTTTTATTTCATAATCTTAGACATGACCACTGTGATACTCTAATATGATCTAAAATAAAGTGATGTAATGCTTTCTTAATTTCCCATTTCTTTTGAAATACAGAAGAAGCTTAGGGGAAAAATAAGAAACCCACTATTGATCAAGTAATTTCTAGTGAGAAACAATCCTGCATAATCCTTAGAAAATTGCCACAGTGAGTTACTTCCTTCATTGTTTCACGACTGAGCTCTATTTCTAGACTGACTATTTGTGGTAAACTGTCACCAATTTGTTGCCTCTTCTTTAACCAATGTTTATGGTATGGAAAACCAACCGTATTCCCCATGAAGTTCCTTACAATCTGTGGTTCATTAATACAATAATGTAATCTCTGTACTACCTATACAAGGAAATGCACACAGTGTTAGTCTAGCAACTGCTGAAGAAGGACAGGAAATAGGAAAATGACAAAATATCAATTATTCCAATAGAGATGTTCACAGCAGCTCTAGCCTGAATCCTGCCCTGTTCATTCTGTTGAGGAAAAACACCCTGGGGGCTGTGGAAGTCTTTGTTTTCACACCCTGCAGACTGTTCTGAGACCTGCTGTATCTTTTAAGTACATTGATGTTATCATGTCAAGCTGTGACTGAAACATTTTCTATTAAAGCTGGAGCTAACACTGTGATACAACAGATCTTTTCCATTTCTAGTTTCTCTGTGTGTCCCTGTAGGCTGGAACTTTGCAACAAGGGCACTAAAATGGCAAACAGGCTTTGAGGAATGTGTAGCTACAGTGCATTGTGAGTCCTGCAAACCAGTCCTTCTTTTAACATAAAATTAAATTGTGGAACTCATTGCCATGAGATGTTACGGAGGTCAAAAGCTTAAGCAGATTTAAAACAAAGTAGAAAAACATCCCCAAAAATCAACACTGAAGTAGAAGTTCATGTGTGGTTAACAAATACAGCAGTAGGGATGTAGCTCCTAGGAAGAACAAGTGGTTTAGGAAGTTCATAAATCACTCACTGCTGGAAAGCAGATGTTATCATTTGGTACATGTTTCTTACTTCTTGCTCCTGTAAAGATCTACTGCCATTCATTGGTCAAGGTGTCAAGCACCCATTCAGCAGCGTTTCAGCACTTGCAAGGAACAGCAGTATGGTACAGATCCATCCAAACAGGCCAGGAAGAAAATGGCATCGGGGCAGCATGGAAGCAAGCACAAGTCTGTATCGCCCATTCATTTTTCCTTCCATCTATCAGGCATTTCTCAGGAAAGCATCTCAGAATGCATATATCTGGAAGCAAAGCATTTTCAACCTGTCCAGAAATGTTACAAGCCTAATATTTCAATGGTCCTCTCTGCAAGGAGACTGTAATTCAGATTGAAGCAGAAATAACTGGTTGCATGGATACAGCTACTGAGCTGTGTCAGTCACCACAGAAATGCCAGAAGCTGTCCTTTCCTTCTGAGTTCGCTTGCCTCTGGAGCTCAGTTGTGGAATGGCCTTTGTGGGCACTCCTAATCTACTTCTGCACAAAGTCAGCTGGCATAGTTTAACCTACCGTTTAATGTATTTTGAGCTAATCTTGGCTGACCTTTTGCTGAAGAAAATAAGAAACTCTTGTATAAGTCTTTCTGCCAGCTCTACTCTGATGGCAGTGCCCTCCAGCAGAAAAACAATCTTGTCTAAAACTTCCACCAATGCTTTCACAAAAGTTACATTAAATAATCCACAGCTCAGTAAGAGCTCACAGGCAAGGTGCAGTGGAGAAGAATGTCCATTTTCTTCCTTTCAATCCCTAAATTAGAAATGCAGCTATGTCCCACACAGACAGTAGCAAGCTTAGACTGTGGAATTCAGGATTGGGGTTTTTATTTTTTGGTTCTGAGCAAGAAATAAAGACTGCAGGCTGTGTTGCAGTCTTGTGATTAAGTTGGCAGAGCTAGAAATCACATATGTCATCTCTGTACTGGAAGATCATCCCACCAAGACTTCTGCTGAAAAACTATTCCAGAACCTGAATCTTCTGATTATTAGAAATGTTCTAAATTTCAATCCTAAATTTATTCATAGCTCTTCTCCCTCTTTGGTGATTGCCATCTCACTGCCTGCGTACTTACAGGCATCAATCATAATACTACAAAGGACTTTATGTAGAGCAATCCAAAGAAATATGCTTCAGTAGACATGATCTGAAATCGAAAAAACGGTGGCTTTATCAAGTTTTTTAGTAAAAACACAACTTTACTGTAATCATCGCCTCCCTGCATTAAAAAAAAAAAAAAAAAAATTAAGATCTGGTGTCAGCTGGCCTATTTGAAGACAAAAATGGAGAGGGTATGCTGATCATTAGTAAAAGGTTCATTCTTCAAACTTGTTTACTTTTAATAACACAGAATTGCTTTAAAAGGACATAGGGCTTTCACATTACCAATCCTTTCCTCTCCAGTAATCAGCATTCATAAGAATAGAACAGTGTGAAAATATTAATTTTTAAATAGGTATTTTATGTATTCTTTGGATATTTTACAACATGCCCTAAAAAACCCCAAAAGACAGCACCTTCTTTTATTTGTTATAAAATGGGATTTTAAATGTCTGGATTTTTAAAATAAAAAACTACAACAGCAAAGAACCTTATAAAAGAATAGTTTGCTGTCTCTGCAATTGCCTTTACAAGTGTCCTACATTGTTATTTTATATGAATAGTGAATTGACAAGAGCTAATGTGCCCAGAAAAATGTAATATGCAAAATGTTTCTAGAAAGCAATTACTTCTTTAAGGAAAATAGATTTTTAAAAAATTTTCTTTCCTCAGCTTTTTTCTTTGTTTGAGCTCTACTGCAAGGCCTTAAGTCAAAGAGTGCATGATATGAGGGATATCTCCATACATACAAACACAAACAGCTCAATATCATAAAGTCTCCAACAAAAACCTCTCCTAGTTGTTCATTTTTGGCACTTCTGCATGTAAAAACTGGAAATGAAATTAAGAAAAAAACGCAGAATCTATGAAGACTTCAATGATGCTTAAGGAACACCCCTTCCTCTCCTCTCTCCATAGTCAGCATGGAGATCACCAGTCCCAAAATAAGCAGCTGGCTTTTCAATCTTAGGTCTCAGGTTCTGATCCAAAGGCAACTCTAATTTGCTCTCTCTACTGTCTTCCTAGTTAGGACCTACTGTTCTTTCACCTCATAACAAAATATGTTTGAGCTTATTTAAATAAGAATTCCACTTCACTCCAGGTAAAGCTGTTCCTTTGGAAGACTTATAGCACTTGGATCAATAGACATCTTCATGCATTATACAAAAGATGGTAAAACTTCACAGGACCTAAAAATAAACTGGTCTTAATATCTGGAATAGGATATGAAAAAGGTAGGGAAGATACGTAGAATACAACTGAAATTATTAAAGGGATTAAAGGGAGAGGCTGCCTTAGGAGATCAGACTCAAAAATTTTCAGCTGGGGGAAGGCAGTGGTGAAACTTGTTCAAGCTTTATGAAATCGTGAAGGTGGCTATAAGGATGAATATTTTTCATCAAATTTCAGAGTTAGGCTCCAGTGGAATTAAATTAAAACAGCTAAAAAGAACATATTACTTTACAGTGGCTAGTGTATTTCTGGACTTGCTGCCAAAAGATGTTGTGGAAGCAGACCCCAGCAATAAGTGCAGACAGGAATTGGATAAGTTCATGTACAACTTACCAAGTCCAAAAAAAGGACAGTGAAAGGACTAGGCCAGGATTTACCTTTGTAAGAGCCACAGAAGCTAGGGGAGTACAAAGAAAAGAGTCTGAAGATGGTGGCCAAACTTGTGTGCACTCTGTAAGTAGTTTCTCCTACTGCTGCTGTTTCTATTTACTTTCCTGTTTAGAAAAACGGAATTTTGTATAAGCAAAATCTTGAAGACCCCCAAGGGAGGGAGAGGGCTATAGGTAATGAAAACAAGGATAAAAAATAAACAACAAACAACAAATGATAGAAAGGGAAGAGTTACAGCACTGAAAATACAAAGCTAGGGAACTGGAGGAGGGCATGAAACAGAGAAACATCACTCATCACTTTTGAAGGTTAACCAAGGAGCAGGTGGATGCTGCCCAGTGATGCCCTGCCTGGAGATGTGGGAGAATGATGACATAAATATACACAGGTTCCACTGTCACCAGGATCCCTCCACCCAGCTTCCTTCTTCTGGTGACATGAACAACCAACAGGACCTGGAAACAGGACCTGGATGCTGTTGATGAGGAGATCCTGGAACTTGAAAGGGTCTTGGTTAGGGAGTATATAAATAAAAAGTGCAGAGGAAAAGCACAGCAGGAACTTCAATGAGCCTCTCTGGAGGAGAGATGGCATTTGATATACACTCAAAATACCTGATGCGTGCTAGGGTCTCTTGCCACTCTCTGAGAAAAAAAGATCCACAGTCCAACTGAGTAGGGCATTTTCCCCACCCATGGATGTTCTTAGGACATTTTTTTCCTCTCTGAGGGGTGTGAATTGTAAAGGCCTCCACAGGTGAAAGTCACTCTTGAGTTACTAGTGCTGTTCAAAAAATGGTATGGTATATTTAGGACAAAAGGAACTTACAGAGTTAGATAAATCTAGGGGCAATTAAAATAGGGTAGCAACTGTTTTAAAGAGAGAACTAAAAATTATGTGCAACATCTCAGTAAAATTTTAAATTTTCATTAAACTGACTGAACAGAAAATTTTGTTTTAAAGTACTATTTCACGTTCATTCTTTGCTGAAGTTACTTACCAGTTCAGACAAGGTACTTCCCTGTGGTAAATGGCAATAATGCCTTATTTAATGTAATGCTCTCTTTCAATGAGTTTTTCACCATTATTTTTATTTAACTGGAGGATCTGTGAAGGATACATCATTGGTTTTCAGTTCAGAAACCTCCTTTATTATAAAGATAACTTCATAAGATTAAGTTCATGGGGCACTGATTTTGGTTCTGAATAAAAAGAAATGAAAATGTTTCTAATAAATATCATCTATGTTGTCCATCTTCACTTCTAGCATCTACTAAAAGTCAAATTTGCTGATGAATGAATGGCAATAATTCTAACATGATGCACAGAATTAGATTACCAAATTTGTGCCATGACAAAAGAAAGGTGCTTGTGGCAGAAGTCCTATTTTGTTACTCTTTTCTTAGGGTGTAGTTGAACAAAAAACTGGACACACTCAGACACTACACTGTAGATAGCCTCCTTCACAAAGACATTGCAAAATCATTCTAGCCAGTTTCACTAGACTGTAATGTAAGGATCCCAAAGGATTTCCTGAAAACTATCATTGCTAATATTAACTCCTATGTTATCAGAAAAAAAAAAAAAAAAAAAAATTTTAAAAAAGAAACACCAATATGTATCATAGATATCCTACTGAAAATTATATCAAGTAACTGATTTCAAAAATTAACCCCAATATATCGAAAAAAAAAAAAAAAAAAAAAAAAGAAAAAAAAAGTTTTGAAACAGACACCAATATGTATCATAGAGATCCTACTGAAAATTATATCAAGTAACTGAAGTAGGTATAAATCTAGGCTGAAAGTGACACAATAGCAAATTTCCAAACCCAGGCACAGATGTAATTGGAATGGGGAAAAGACTACACTTCTTTTATTACACCCTAATCATGGCAGCTTGGTAAACACTGAACTGGGAGGAAGGGAGGGCAGAGAGGGGGAAAGAAGTTTATAGTTTCTGTCTAGAAAATTCAGGAAATGTTGTGTGCTGGATCTCATCCTGGTTCCTGGATGACATAACAAAAGGAAATAAATTAAAAAGAGTTAATCAGTTTTTGTAATACTGGACATAGCCTCCCATCCAGCATATTAACTGCAAGAAGCAGCTTGCTGGTTCTATTATGGGAGAGTTCAAATGAAGAGAAATGTTGTGAGTCTCATTCCTTTCTTAAAACTAGGATATGGGATGAATATACATGGTTCTCAAAATTGAACAAAAAATCACACTGGAGACTATTCTGTGCTATGTCCTCCACTTACCCCAGCTCCTTAAATTATCATAATTACTGAAGGATTTAAGTTACTTAAGTTACAGTCCAAACATTGCAGGGTCTTGTAGATTGGAAAATGAAAGCTGAATTTTCTCAAAACATTCTTTTTGTGTTGTGTAGATCGTGCAGAGATGCAATAGAGCTTTGGTTTATCTTGCTTCAAAGGCAAACAGTAGCAACTGGAGCAGCAAATGGCCTTTGAGAGGCAGGTGAATTTGTGAGGTTTGTTGACCATCTTTTCATCTTTGCTATAAGAAATAAAAGAGGAATTACTTCAATAGCAGTCAGATGGCCAAAAGAGGACAAAAGACATTGAATGTGTGGTAATACCTGAAATTGTATACTAAACTATCTCGTATTTGCTTGGCAATGAGAAAAAAAATTTGTTGGCATGCTTTCTCTTTCTCTCTTCCTCTCAGAGTGAAAACAGGATAGAAAACAAAGTAACGAAGCTGTGAGGAAATGATTAGTTGATATGTGCTCCACTGTAAACACAGCTCTAGAGAATGTAATTTTTCTAGACAAAAGGTGTGAAAGCATTTCCGTGCTACATTTCAAACTCAGCTCCAATTCATCAGCCTTCTGCACCAATGCTCAGGTCAATGTCATAAATTTCCATTTCAAAATAGCAGCCTGTTTTTCCACTATAATCCTTACTCACCCAGTCTTTCTTCCCTTGCTCCAGTCACTGTGGTAAGCAGAACAAAATACTTGTGTAACTTCAAGCACATGAATAATCCACCAAGGTCAGATCTCAGTACTGTTTCTTCCTTGTTACACTATACTGTGTTTTTTCATGTCTTCAAATTCATTCTATTACAAAGAAAAAAGTAGGCAAAAAGGATGATAAGGGTTTTTTTATGTTGCACATAGCAGAAACTACATTTTGAGATCTCTTCTCTCCTGGGCACAAAGTTCAGAGGCAGTTTTGAAACTCAAGACTCTACTGGGATTGCGTACAACTCTCTGCTTAATAAAATAAATGCAAATATAAATTCTCTTAACTTCTGTTCTGTTCATCTGCATGTTTTCTTGTTACTGTTAGAAAAAACCCCAAACCTAACTGCATTGTTTTATCATTCATGCTGAATGCTTTGAAAAAGTAGACTTCATTTTGCGGAATTTTCCCTGTTACCCCTGCCCCAAGATTACTCTTGGCCTGTTCTGTAAGAAAAAAAAAATCTGTGAGGCTGAACTGGAGTAGATACTCAAGAGCAGTAATGTCCTGATTTCCCCTCACACAATACTAATGGTTTTACAAAAAGCTCTGGTTATTTGCTCCAAGTTTTTTCCTAAAACATCAAAAAGTATAATCAGAAATAGTCTAAATAATGCCAGAATGTTCATGTAGGTTTCCTTCAATTGAGGACTGCTTCAAGAATTCTGGCAGTTGCGCACAAAGTGAATTAACATAAACATTATGTTACTTTCATTGTAATAATAGTTACAATTCAATGTAATCAGTGTAGTGCAGTGATGGAGTAGTGAGTCATTGCTTCAGGAAAATGACCAAGGAGTCTGGAAAAGGCTGACAAACACTGTAGTCAATGAAGATTGCCTGCCTTTAGTATATATCAGGAATTAATGAGACCTGTCTCCACTATTAGAACACTAGACAGAGACACTCCACCTTCAAGGTCTTGTTTGCACTGAAGCATTAGTTAGACCAATTCAACCTTAGTAGACAGCTCAGTCTGGAGCAGTAAAGCACACCAGCTTTCAGCAAGTTGTTGTCCAACCCCCTCCCTGGTAAATGATACAGAAAAGGCCAGTGCTTCATTACTGCTACTGCAAGAAATGGGAGAGTTAGGAAAAAAAAAAAAAGAAAAAGAAAAAGAAAAGCATAGTTCATGGTTCTAATTAAGTTCAGCCTCCTTGCGGAACCTACTTCTGGGGTGAGGTAATTCAGAGGATCCTCATTTGTACAACAAAATTTTCTCCTAACTCCTTCCCATGCAAGACCTGTTTTTCTCTGCTTCTTTGGGTCTGAATGACTAAGCTTTTCTACAGTCTTTTTTCAAGAAAACCTTTCTACTTCCGCCCCAGGAACAGTTAGAATAACTAGCCCTTTGTATTTTAAGTTATTCATTAAAGTTAAATGGCTTTATCTTCAAGCTTGTCCTAGGGCAACTATTATAAGGTTAACCTTTTTATAGCTGTGAATTCAGATAAGTTTCTCAATTTTCTCTGAATCTGGTCAGACACCGGTATGTATGACTATGCCCCTGCTATGGTTCACAGTTGTTGCCTCAATACCTATTTTGATTTCCCAAAGCAGCACTAGACATCAAGGGGCAAAAGGTCACAAACCATGAAAGGCAGTTTCAGAAATACATGAGTAGATATCATCACTTCTTTTCTTTTTCTTTGGTAAGACAGTGATCCTCAAAACACTGTCCAGATACAACTGGATTATTGTACTTAATATAAGGGTAATTAAAAACCACCAAAACCACACAGACCAAACCCCAAACCCAGTAAGTTCCCTACAGAGCAATCTTACTTAGCAGTCTTTACCCCAGCCACATATTCCCAACGGATCACCATCCCCAAATCTCTCCCAAATCTGGAGTGCTCCTTGGCAGCCTCACATAGAAAGCAGATTGTTTTCTTCTTTAGTTTCTCTTTTCAAATTAGGCTCTTTGAATGCTTTCCTAAAGCTCCTTTGCAAAACAAAGAATATGTGAAGCTCATATTTAAAACCAAGGGACATTTACAGAAATCCACTGGGTACAATTAGGCAAATTAAAACTTAAGCAATTTCTCGTATCCATTGCTATATGTAGTTCTTTGCTTTGGCAGTATGAACCAAACATTGTTAGGTTTAATTACTCAAACCACTACAGAATCATTTGAAAACATGTTGTTGTCTCTTCCACAAGATGGAGTGCAGTGATAATATGTGAGGATTTTCAAATTGAATCAATATATCATGTCTCCCCTATGCTAGAAAAACCCTTTAAAAACTTTATCCAACCACAGCAAAACAAATCAGAAGCCCCTGCACGGTAGGTTAGTTGTGGCTATTTCAGATGAGAGGAGTTCAGAGTGCATCCCAAAAAACAAAGCCCGCAGGTTCCTTTAGGTCTTTTGCATTCAAAATGAGCAGCAGAACTTAACAGCGATGAGAACCGAACTTAACTGTGATGGCGAACTGCAACCAAAAAATAGTGCTCATACCCACTTGTAAAAGAAAATTTAAGAATAAAGAAATAATTTTACTCAGTCAATAATTTTGTAAAGAAGACAGAAAGAATTGCTTTTCCTCTGCCTTGCAGTTCCCAGCCATAGCCTTGTGGGTGCAGGGCTGCTGAACTCAATCAAGAGTTGAACTCCTCCAAAATCAAAGCAATATCAGCGCTTTGATTAGATGTAGCTGCTAGCATTCTGCTGTCATCCCATCAGCTGTGTGCCTTAGAGAACCATTTGGGAGAACAAGAAGCTTCCTTATTCGCTTATTTAATGGTCTGAGTCCGCTTTGCGCAGTTGTGATCTGATGTAGAGAGAGATGTGTTTGCTGGCAATCAGGTAAATGCACTTTGAATACGGATTGTGAAAGATTCTTCCTTCAGACACCAAGCTTTGTGAGAAAAGATAGCTTTCATGCCAATTTGCATCCTTTTATACCCATTTAATACGATATAGCGAGGCTTGGCACTAATACATACTAATATATTAAAACAATTACTTTAAACTACATTAGCTACCCTGAACCATGTAGACTTTGGTCTGAAACGATCATCTATGGCCTTGCCCTTCTCAGAATCAGGAGTCACCCTACTCCAGTTTGGAAGTGATATGGCTGCCAGTGCCACATACTATGCAACCTTAACATTGCAACTACATCCTATTTGGAAGATCCTCCTTACCAAATTAGCTGTGTGGACAATGAGGAGACACAACGCCTTGTCTTGGTCCTTAAAAATGAGCTGGAACAACTCTATGTAGTAAAGCCACGCTCAGAAATATTTTAATTTTCCCTTTATGTACACCAGGACTGCAGTACCACTAAGCGCATACCGTATTTACGTCCCTGCCTGGCAGGAGGCTTGGCGCTCCTCTGCATTTGTTAATCCTGCTCCTCAGCATCTTTTACCTGGATTTTTAAGGAGACGCCTGCAACTTTACAGGAACAGCCTGCTCGGCGCTGGGCGATGAGAAATGATACGGGGGGGTTGTGGATCGGCTGAGCCCAGCCTCCACCGCCCGCGGGAGCGGGCACGGGGGTGGCGCGGCCGCTCCGCCGGGAAGCGCCCACGGCCACCGGGGGCGGCGGGAGCCGCCGGGCCGGAGCGTGCGCGCGCCCCCGGAGGCGGAGCCGCGGCGCGGGCGGGGCTCGGCGGCTCTGCGGCGGCGGGCGGGACGGGGCGTGCTGTGCTGTGCTGTCGGCGGGCGGGCAGGCAGGGACGGAGGAAAGCGGGGGAGGCGCTGGCTCGCCTGCCTGCTCCTCGGTCCGCCGGTTCCGCGGCGCTGCCCGGGCAGCGGAGCCGCCGCCGAAGCAAATGGGGAGGCGGCGCTGAGCGGGCTGCCCTCCGCGGGAGTCGGTAGCCGAGGGCAGCGGCGTGGCGGGCGGGCAATGCCCCTCACTTCTCTGTTTGCGCTGCCCTTCCTCCTTCTCCTCCCGCTCCCGGCTCTGAAGCTTTTGTTTTCCCCGGCCGCTGTGATGGCAGGAAACTTCCCGGAGGGATGGGCTCAGGCCGGGCTTGTGCTGCGCCGGGCTCCGCAGGGCTCCGGGCGCACCGTGAGGTGAGGCGAGGCGAGGCGAGCGGCGGCGTCGCGCCGCGGCAGTTCCGCGGGACCGGCTGCTGCTCCGCCCGGCCGAGGGGCGGCGGGACGGGCGGCGGGAGCGCGGAGAGAGTTGTGCTGGGGACCGCGGGGAGCGCCCACGGCTCTGCCGCTTCCCCCGGCCGCGGTCCCACCACCGGGAAGGCGTTCTAGCCCCGGGGATCCGTCCCGTGCTCCAGGAACTGCTCGGGGGTCGGCGCCCCGAGGAGGCTGCGTGGGCACCGGGAGCCGGGCGTCTCTTCTCCCGGCGGGGCCGCCGGAGCCGTCGGCGGGCAGCGGGGGCAGGAGCGCTGCCGGAGCCGGGTGGGCGCGCTCGGCCGCGTCCCGGGGCCCGTGGAGCCGCCTGTGGGGGGCTTCCTCCTCCTCCCCCGGCGGCGGTGGGGGCGGCGGGCGGGGGCCGCGCTTCCGGCCGGGGTTCCGTCCCGGGAGGCGGCCTGGCTCCCGCCGGCTCCCCGGGATCGGCGCTCCGGGACGCTGCTTAGAGGCACGGGGGAGCTGGCTGCTTGCTGTCACCTGCTCATCAGGCTGCTGCTTCTGCTCAACTCTTGAAGCCGGCGGTGTCGGTACGGTGTGTGTGTGTCTCGCTCGTACAAAAAAGAAATATAAACGTCTCGCTTGGTTTTGATTGTTTTTCATCTACTTGAATGCGTGTGTAATTTTTGTTTGGGTGTGCCACATGGTGTTCCAAACTTGTTTTGTAAAAGTCAAATACAGTACAGCCTTGTGTGTGTGTATATATATATATACACATATATATGTATATAACAAAGCATACAATAAACTTTTTCTTGTAAATTAACAAAAACACTTTTCCAAGCAAATAGTTGATTTACAGAAAGATACAGATAGCATGGGAATTTTCAATGGTCAGAGCTAGGCATGGCTGGAAAGTTAGATCCATGCCCAAGGAGGTTGTTAAACAAAATTGTTTGTCCTTACTGAAATGGATAATGAATGCTTAAGCAGTGGCAAATGGGTTTTACATAATTTTCTCTGGGACATATTGCACATTCTAACATTAGAGCAAAGGCGTCAGAAGCATCAGAGTATGAAAAGGGCAGTTTTAAATAGACCATTTCAAGTTAACTGAAAATGTAAAGAAATGTCAGAATTGTTTCAAGATTGGTGACATAGAATACCTGCGTATTGTCAGGTGTCAAATATGGGGGGTTTGTTGTTTTTGCACAGTTACATGTTATGAAAATGTATTCACCAGCGTTGCTGTAGCTCCAGCATAACAGTATAAACCCACTAGTGATTACATTCTTAGTCTACAGAAGCATATTTGGTAATGACTAGTAATTAGAAGTACAGTAATTTCTAAATAACTTCGCTTTGAAATGTCTACTGGCAAATGATCAGCACTCTAAAGTACATTCTCTTAGCTGTTCTACCTTACTCCTCTATTAGAGAGTAGCCTTTCTGTAAGCGTGTATTCTAAATGTATAAAACTTTTTTTTTTTAAGTGAGAAAATAAATGAGACTCTGGAAATTACTAGTTCACATGCAATGTCTGCCTACTCAGAGGAAACAGGAAGAAGGCAAGATGAACTCTCCGAGTTTCTAATTTTCTTCTTGTGCACTACAATGCGTAGGTGACTTGTCAGGTGCTGCTGATCAGGCATTGCTTGTGTGCTTCATCATTGCATCTGCCACTTTTAAAATATTCCTCTAGGAATAGTAGCAGATAAAGCTTGGAGAGCCTGTGATTGCTTCTCTGCAGTTAATGAAATGCACCCAAGACCATTTTCTGATTCTGAAGCTAAGTGCTGTGGGTTAGCCCTTGTCAATGCTGTTTAATTCTCTTGCCTTCCAGAACAGCAAATTTGCATGGGAGACCTGTAGCTGCCCTGTGTAAGAAGGATGCTGTGCTGGTGTGTGGCAGCTCAGCAGTCTGACAGTGAATTCTATTTCCAGGGAGTGATTCCTGGCGTTGCTTGGTTTACTGGTGTGGCCATAGTCCATCTGTAATGTTGTCTATCTGCAGGTAGCCTCCCTTAACTCTGTACTCAATGGTAGTGATTTCATTTCCCTGCATTGAGGATCTCTGGCATTATAAAATGCTGCTTTTCATAATCAGCTGCTCAGAAGTGCCAGGACTGCTTTCTTCCTTTTTTTCTCTGCTTGTGCATGTGGTTGAAGAGGGAGTAGGTGAAGGCTTGGTGGTTTTCCCAGTTGTCCATAAGGGAAAGGTAAAGAGGGTCAGGAAGAGGCTTACGTGACTTGTTCTGGTTGTCTGGGAATGTACTCCTGAGGCAATGCATGTCCATAAGCAGTCCTGTTGGCTAGATGTGAAGGTCCTTGGTCTGCAGTCACATGGAATTTCCATAATTATTTTGCTATAAGTAGCAAGTTGGGCAGAGCAAGTTGGGTTTGTTGTTTTTTGCTTTGTTTTTTAATGCTTCAAAGGATGTCAGACTTAGTTGTTAAAAGTG
This sequence comes from Pyrgilauda ruficollis, assembly GCF_017590135.1. NCBI lineage: Eukaryota > Metazoa > Chordata > Aves > Passeriformes > Passeridae > Pyrgilauda > Pyrgilauda ruficollis. The sequence continues at coordinate 2,014,003 of NW_024525823.1, read as the reverse complement.
AGGTGAGGCAAGAGGAAATGTATCTATCATCTAAGAAATCCTACTTGTAGTATCCAGAAGTAGGGTTTCAAGTCAAATATTGTCAGATCATGCTGCCTCTCATAAGAAATGTATCTATCATCTAAGAAATCCTACTTGTATCCAGAAGTAGGGTTTCAGGTCAAAAATTGTCAGATCATGCTGCCTCTCATAAACATATAAAACACTTTAATAGAATGGTGTACTTTTTATCTCTAATTTGTTGTCAATCTTTATTTTGCTAACCTAGATAGTAGCACAGTTTGAACTTGAATAGTGAAATTGTTTAACCATCTCACTTCCAGCTGAGGGTAATACTTAAATACTTATGTAAGTATGTGATGGGTCTGGGTTAATGCTCTAAAGTACTTTCCCAAACAGGCAGCTTGGCACAGTGGAATTCCTGTTGATTTCATTAGAATGAAACCTCATAAAATACAATTCTTAATATTGAGCTATTTCTGTGTGCAGTTTGGGAGAAAAGTGAGCTATCTTTTTTTTTTTTTTGTCCTTGCCTGAGTAAAAGCACTGGTTCAGTAAGGTGTATTACACTTAAACGTATATTGGCGGTATCTGAGGAGTCCCACTGGTTTGAATGGCACTTTGAGAAATCTCTTGCATAACTGTAACCTAATTTACCTCAATCTAGACGTTTATTATACACAAGCTGTGTTTAAAAGAATATTATCAAGACCACATAAGCACAGAAGAGTGTGGAAATTTAAAGCTTTGAAGTAATGATGATGTGGCCTGTGGGAACTGTGCCTTCTACTAGCTAGGACCAAATTTTTTTCAGAATGCTTTGCATCTAAAATAAGGCAGCCAAAATTAGTGTCTGGTTATGACTTTTGCATCTCTCCTGGATTTTCTCCTCCTTGTAGTTACTAAAGCAAGGCTTGAATCATGTGTATTAAAAGTGACATGGTGACATACAGTAATTGTGGAGAAAGCAAGGTTTTGAACTCTTGTTCGTCTTGGTGACCTTCTGAAAGAAGATGGATTCTGTGTGTCACGTAGTTAAAGCCTATGTCACAGGGTTTAATTGAAGGCACAGGGTTTAACTGCTACTTCTCAAGTCTTCAGAGCTTGACTTTCGAACCCTAATTTTTTGACATAGTTTTTGGGTGTAATGTATTTTTTTTTTCTGCAGTATCTTTGATCATTTCTGATATCATTAGCAAAGTGAGAACCTCTAAAATGCCAGCTCAGGCTGTAACTGTCTAAAATGTGGTAGGTCATGGTCCATAGGTGGATTGACAATTAAGAGAGATAGCAGCCTTTATACACTTGTTATGAAATAACCCTCCTAATTTTTATGTAATATAATATAACTGACTTGAAGCTTTGATGCCCAGTTCCAATTCTGTTGGGCACCCATTCTCTGGACGATTCTGTCTGGTGACTTTACTGTTGTTTTCCCTGCAATATTCTACTTCCCTGTTTCTTCCTGGGCTATCTTATTGCCCTGCTGTTTTCTATATTTTTCTGACACATCCTTTTCTTTGTTTATTTAATAAATTGTAGTTGCTAGTGACTTCATTTGGCCAGTGTGACTGTTTTGTCCTAATCTAGTGTGCAGCCCTCTAGTTGCATGGGTCAGGTCAGCTGGCCAAGCAGATCAGGTTTAGAAAGCAAAGAGGAAACTGGCTTTCAGATCCAGTACTTGGCTTTTGCAGGCTGTAGTGAGGAAATAATCGCTGTTGTAACCTAGGTGAACTGAGGCTGGGGCAGAGAACTACAGAATAATTGAAATTGGAAGAGGCCTCTGGAGGTCATGTAGGCCACCTCTCTGCTCAGAGATGAGTCTGGTTGAAAGTTAGATGAGGTTGCTCAGGGTCACGTCCACTTGAGTGTTGAAAATCACAAAGGATGGAAGCTGTACAGCCTGTGTGAGTAACCTGTTCCAGTGTTTGACCACTGTGACTGTGAAGTTTTTCCCCTAAGGCCTAATTGAAGTTACCATACTGTAGCTTGTGTCGATTGTCCTGGTTCTTTGCTGTGAACCTCCAAGAAGAATGAGGTTCTTGTGCACTTAAAAGCAACAGATATTTTTCTAATGCTTAATAGCTCCATTTCTGTTAGGAATATATATAACTTTTGCCAAATACATAAAAAACAATTCTCTTCTAGCCGTGGTTGCACACCTTATTCAATAACAGGCTGATCAAATCAGTTGGATTACTTTTTTTGTTTATGGGGGCAAAATAAAAGTCTTTTGCTAGCCTTGCTTTTTGAATCAGATGAGATGTTTGAAATTTCTCCTTTCTTACACATGACTATGCATTGTATTTTCCATCAGGTGACTGCCTCATTGTGTGTGGTGAATAGATGCTGGTGGTTAGGAGGTAAATTTAAGTCTTCAGGCTGGGCTTCTGAAAGCCAGCTAAGTCATCCTGTGACTTTTTTTTTCCCCACCTTTTCAGGTGTATGGACCCCCTGCATAGCCAATTTAAACCCACTGACTACTTTTGAGGGCTCTGTTAGAAATGATCTGCAGAGTACTGCATTGACACTGAAGTAGTCTCAACTAGCCTTTCAGGCACAATCGGTGGGGACAAAAATAAGCCTGTTCAGAAAGTAGTTTATTCCTATGGCTGTATTATTTTCTCAGTGTCTCTCTGCTTTGTATCGTTAGAGTCTCAATGGCTCTTAGCCTTTCTATCCAGCTTTCAGGACAGCTACATTTAGGCAAGGTTAATTCTGAGTGAGCACCTTTTCAGTCCTTTATTTTCTTGTCATCGCTTAATATATGATCACATGTCTTACTTGCAGCCTATTCTGAATGTTTAATAATTAACTTCAATGTGTATTTCTTTTGTGGTGATGTTCATCTCTGTGTCTCAGTTCTTCGGGAAAAGTTAAATTATCTTCATTACCCTACTGTCTTGTGCAAGTTATCCTGCCTTTTAAAAAGGCAAAAAAGTGATGGGGCGAGGGCAGAAAACTTCACAAACAAGAGGTTTTAATTGCTATGAGCACAAGGGGAAAACTGTGCAACAGAGCAGAAGAAAAAGCATGTATTTTTAATGCAAATTGTGAAATAATAATCCTGTCTTTCTAAAGCTGTCTTAAAACTTCAAAACCTGATACTACTTAGAAGCAGTTATTGCTACTAGTTTTCCACATCAGTAGTGTAAGTCATAAAATTATCCCTTTCAAAGGATTGTACAAGGTTCATTTGGTATAATGATAGAAAGAGTCTGATACCTTGTGAAAAATAGAGATGACTTTCTTTTGTCAAAGACTTGAAATGTAATTTGAAAATGCATTATATATCTTGATTAAGTTCTTATTTTCAGTAGATGTTCCAACAAACCTTTTATTACTTGATCATTTTGATTTTGACTCTTGTCAGTTGTCACTTCTGAATTTTCTCTAGACCGTTTTCTTGAGTATTACATGAGACTTGTGGATGTGTTTAAAAGCACTGAACATCATATGCACATGACATTTTGATATTACTAACTATATGTGCATATGCTTTTGCATATATAAACCTCAACGTGCAGATAACAATTTAAAATTCACATCCACATTTCCTGTGTTTCATCCTATTACCAAAATGACTTTAAGAATCAAAGTAAAAATCCAACATCCCACATCTAGCCGAAGACACGTTATGAAACGTAGAAGAAATGAGTGTGCTGTATTTGTGCTTCCGTTCTCTCAACAATGCACACAAGCTCACTAGTACCCCAGACCTTCATATGCTTGAGTACTCTGGGAAAATCATGTGGCCTGGAAAAGAACTACCTCTTTATTTTTGAAGCAAAATCAACTGAATTGCAGTAGGGCCTCCCACCACATGCCTTATTTCTGGTTTGAAGGGTCTGTGAGTTGGTAGAGCTGAGAAAAGCTAATTCTATCCTTTACACAACTGAATTCATTCAGCATGTCTGCTCAAGCTCCAAGTGTGTCACTTATGATAAGGAGGTGACATTTAAAAGAAATTTGGCAGTATTTAATAAGGACTCATAAGACATGTTGAGAGTATTTATAACAGGGAGGAGTTGTACTATGCATTACTGATATTGGGACATCTGCATCTGCTGTTAGAAATTTCCATTGCATTTATTACGACAATAGGGATGGGGTTGAGTGCATTTGCTGGCTGAAGTTAGGAGTGTTTCCCTCCCCATTCCCTTCATTTTGATAAGAAAGCAATTTCCGACTGCATTAATCTTTTCTGTAGATATCAAATCAAAGCATGAAATCTCAGGTAATAGCACTTATGCTGTTAAACTGTTAGATCCAAATGAACTGGATTAAATGTGTTTTCAAGGCCACTACAAATTATAGACTTGAAAAAGCATCTTCATGGTACACTGCCAATATGGTGATATACTTCAAGCTATTTTCAGCAAGGTTGAAAATAAAACAGCCCTGGAATATTCTCTCTGGTTTTTTACACTATTTGCAAAGTCTGTCTCTGTTCTTGGATATGTTGAATATCCAAGCAATATCCAAGCTATTTGAATAAACAATCAGATTCTGTTTCTTGATGCCAGTATAAATGAGTGTGAATTAGGCATTGGTTCAGAGACTGACCAGTCCCTTTGGTGGTCTTCCAAGTTTTCACACTTCTGAAATAATGGGGAAGATTGGTTATCTTGATTTGATTACAGTATTAGTGGGATCCTGGCAAGCTTCAGAGCATACTGAAGGTCCCAACATCTTAACTCCAGGAAGGAGGGCCCTGGTGAATCACTCCTTGGGGAGGCTGGTGTCAACTGTTACAGCGCAGTTTCTGTAGTTTGCTGAAACTACCTACAGAACTGCAGATTGTACCTACTAAGCATTATGTTGCTCTTATATGGAACCATGAGTCAGATTTTCAGGCAGACGTGTGCAGACCATTATAGGTACCCAGAGGTGTTCATGTACAATACTGTTACAAAACAAGAGAAATAAAATAGTTACATGAAATGATTTAGGTGAATTCACTTTCAGAAATGCGTGTTCTGTCTGACTGCTGAGTATGCTTATGTGGTTACCTCAAACCTGGGTTGAATTAGGTGAGATCAGTCTCAGCCCTAGTAGGAAGAAAAGGAGGAGGGGGATGGTGTGTGTGAAACCAGATGCTGGTAAGGAAGTGGAATTCCCTAAGGTCTGAGGCTGGGGCTTCATATTGATAAGCACTTACCAATTTTGCCAAACATTGCCAAAAGGGCTACCCAGTTCTATGCTCAGCCTGCTCAAATCTCTCTTCAATGCTGTCAGCAGGTCAGGCAGTGAGGACTTGTGTGCCACCACTGTGCAGCTGAGTCACACAAACTTATGTAGAATTGAAGTGGTTCACTGTATGCCAGAGGTATTCTGTGGGTTAAAGTCTGGCTTGCTGTTGATGAGTCTTTGAGATACAGGCAGTGGTGGTTCTACATGACTTTGCAAAGTTGAAGTTGCCAAATTCATGCGAAACAGTGTATGTTTAAGATAAGTTCTGTGATTTTAAGTTGTATCCATTCATCCTTTGATAGGAGGTCTGATGTTGTTCAGTTTCATGGACAACATGAAATTGTTAGTTACCATCCAGCTCTTCACCTGGATATCCTGAATATTTTGACCCTGTAATTTTTATGCTCTTATTGTTTAGAGTTACTGTTGTGGACTGGATTTTCAGTTTAGTTTGTATAGATGATGTTTATAGTTTTAGATGCAAAAAGTTGAAGAGTAAGTACTTCTAAGACAAGTGGTTCTGCTTTGTAATGTGATCAACTTTCATCAGGATTTTTTTGGCCGTCATTAATGGCATTGCACTCTAGGTCTTGCAAATTACTTTTCTTTGAAAAGTGTTAAGAGAACTGATTGACCAGATGCAGTTCTGAAAGCCTCTTCAGATGGACATACAAAGATGAAGTATTTTCATTTCTGAAACTCTTGGTGGAAGATATTCTCAGTATGGGAACCAGCTTTTCAAACTAGAGCCGTGAGAATTTGCATGTGTGTTTTAAGGACATTACTGCCATTTCAGATTCATTTATATGCTCAGTAATCATGATGACTGTTTAAAATATAAATGGTTTTGAGCCTATTTCCGGTGTGCGGGAGGATATGGTTTGAGAACTTAGCTTTCTGCAGCCAGATGGATTATAGTGTTGCTAAGGAAACAGACTATAAATGAAGTGGCAACTGGGTGTCCCTAGAATATCAGACTGCTTGAAGCTGGTATTTTAAACTCATTTAGGTGGGTAGCTAGATGACGTGATGAGAAGTTAATTTCCTGTATTTTATGGTTCGTTAATTTTCATTGCTTTATTAGTATTTACAAAAGGTACCTTAACTTCCCACTCATGCTACCTGGCATGTGGGTCACGGAACAAAAAATTGCTGTGGGAATTAGAAAATGGACAGAAGCTGTACAGAGACACAGGTTCTCAAATAATCATTCAAACTACTGACTAGTGGATAGGTAACACTGTGTAAAGACCTGGCAGCAGTATAGTCTGACTGAAAAACTGATGGGGAAGTGAGCTGAGTTGCTTCAGAGTGCTTGGGAAAAAACAGAGCTTCTACAGACCTGGTGAAATTACAGGTTTTGAACTTCATGTATAAACATATAGCTATTTGATACACATACATGAAGTTGCTCAGAGCAAAGGAATTGAGTTGTGGTTTTGATACTTGCTCTGCCCAAGAAGATACCTGGCTCTTTTTTTCCTAATGCTTTTGCTGAAAATGTATCAGGTTTCCAGACCGGGGTTAATGACTGATACAGCAGAGGTGGTGTTTTTGGTTTTTCTTTCCTTCCCAGTGAAAAGGGCAAGCATACTTGAACCGTTCTAGCTAAGCATGCAGCTAATGAAGACTTAAGTAAGCTGAGCCTGCAGGGCAGACAGCAACCTTTCCTGTTGATAAGGTGGACTGGGAGGAGGACAGACAATGGTTCAGTCTGTGGAGCTTCAGAAACTTGCCTTAGCTACTTCTGTAACAAAAAGGTCTGGAGAGCTCTTAGTAAGACTGAAAATGGTAAGAACTTGCCAAGCAAAGATAGTTTGTAAGCTAAATATGAAGTGGAAGGCTAGGGAAGGTTTTCAGCTATGTTCAGGTGGTTGGTAGAATTTTAATTCTATATGTTGTGAATTGAAATTAAACTGCTTCCAGTAAAACACATTCTTGAAAAGGTGTCTGTTCCAGCAATGTTAAACCTTCTCAACCTGCAGCATTTGAGCTGTTGTTTAGAGTACATTTGAGAGAATTGTTTCTGGTCTTTTCTGCCAGGTAGGCAACAGAGGTCTTTGTGGAGGTGGCATTAAGGCACTATAACATTTCTCTCCTTGATTGTCAAATTAGTGGATTTATTGGATTTATATGAGTGCTGTCAGTTTGCATACAGATCAGGATCTGCCAGTCTTTTCACTGGAACAGTAGCTAGGCATAGACTAGAACTTCATGGCATGTAAAACATGACTTTTCCTCTATAATCGCTCCTTTGCTGAGGGGCTTTGGGACTGAGCAAGTTTAATTGTCCTGGTGGCTGGTTGCTCCTGATGCCTTGAATCTTCCTATAAGTCACTCTCTGTGTGCTCAATGTGTGGTGGAAAGAGCAGTAGGACCACGAGAAAGCTGTTGATTAAGAGTTTTTTTCTCCTGAGGTGAAAATACAGGAGAAGCATCACTTCTGACTTTATGTGTGTTCGTTTTTGATGTCTAATGATGAATAATGTTAATTTCAGTGGTATCATTGTGGTCTGTAAAGAGGTTTACAGAGAGCATAGAGGCAAGGGTTTAGTTTTCTGGTCTCATGGTAGATGTCATTGTGCTTGTTTTCCTATAAATCATGCCTATAACTTTATTTCTAACTTGTATGTGTTTTAAAAGGTTGATGCACCTCTCTTGGTCTGAATTTTTCAGCTGTTACTGAGTAGCTGTAATTGAATTAGAAGTTATATGTTACATTTATGCTAGAGTTATTCTGGTCGGTTGCAGGATGATAAATTCCATACAGTATTTTCTCAGGTTCAATTTCATGTCTAAATAGAGACTGAATATACTTCTCCATAACAGAAGAAACACCATCATTATTTGCAAAATTCATTAGTTGAGCATATTTAGACAGCCTTTGGTTGAGTAGGAAAATATGATCTTTAGCTACCAAAGTGGAAGACAACAGGAATTAATGGATTACACCTTTCGGTAAGGTAATACTTATCTTTGTAGATTGGAGGGATTTGGGATGTTTTTATTTTTCAGTGGTTGTTTGGTTGTTGTTGTTTGTTTTGGGTTTTTTTGTTGGTTTGTTGTTCTTTTTGGGGGTGTGTGTTTTTTCAGATTTTTAGTTTTTATTTCTCTACTTTTTAAAAATAATGTGAAAATCCCTAACTTACTACTGAAGGAGCTTTTCCATGGAAAGAGACCTTTCTTAAATAAGAAGTTTGTGAACTCAGAACTGCTGTAACTATCTATGGAAGGTATTTGATTTGGTCTCCTGTTTGCTTAAAAGGTCCCAAGTAGCACAGAACTAATTAGTAGTATAGAGACCATTCGATTAACTGTTAATTTATTTATAACAAGGAATTATAAGGTACTTTAAAATTTCCTAGAAAGGATTTGAATTCTTCAGTTGATATTTGTTTATTTTGCATTTTTATGATTAAAGAGCTTGGAAAAAATTGAAGCATTGATCTCTTGTATTACATGAAAAAAAAAGTGTGCTTTAAAAATGATTAGACTAGCTCATTTAAATGTTTTTGGCTTGCAAATGTAATCAAATTTTTTTTTTCTTTGGGATGCATGTTACAAGCCCTGCTTGTTGGGTCTGAACAGAAATTGTTAGTGCCTGTATTGCACGGGGTCTGAATGTCTGCAATATGTCATCTCACCCTGAGAGGTGTCCAGATGGGAACTCTTAATTTAACTGTCTTTTAATCCCTAGCCTGAATAGATTTCTGACTAGGATTGTTTCTCCAAAATAGTTGCTGTTTTAGAAGTTTTATTCCAGTTGGCTGACATGACCCAAAAATAATTCTGAAGCTATCAAATCAGATGACACAGATAATTATCAATAATTTGATTGTTTATTTATTCTCTGTTTTGAGGAAAAATAAGTTACTATTGTAATATGTAGATTTTTAATAGACTAATTTAGACTAAAAGCAAAGTATAGGGTAAATCTGGGGAAAGAACCAAAGGATGATTTTTTTGTATTAAACAGTTTATGTTTGTCTTTTGTTGAACAGAGATGATAATAACTATTGGAAATATATGCACATGGGTGTATATTTATGAGAAGAAAGGTTATAATATAAATAGACATAGAAAGTAAATCTTGGCTTAGTTCTCAGCTGAATCTTGCCATTGTAGCCTTTGAGCACTCTCAGAGCAGAATGCGGTGAGCGGGAGTTGCCTTATTTAACTTGCTACCAGCATCTCTTCTGTGGGAGCCAAGTGCCAAGAAGTGAGGTCCATAACACCTGTATGGCAGCAGCAGGACTGCTTCCTGGGCAGGCACAGAATTTGGCTCTAGCATGACCTGAATCCCTGAGGGAAAAGCAGAAGCAGGGCTGATCACTTTGCTCTGGGAGATAAAGCAAATCTCAGGAATTTGTGAGCAGCACACTGTGTGAAGAGTGTACACATCTGGCCATTCTAATCACTTTTTCATTAGCATCCCTGCATCTTTTCATAACGAGATGAATTTTTGTTAAAATAAATTTTGTTTCAAGAAGCAGGTGTGTTTCTGTGGGAGATACATCTTAAATTCTACCAGTGTAGAGTGCTGCTGCTAGCAATGCCATTTTTATAGGCTGAGTTTTATAAGCCCTCACTTACAAAAGAAGACAGTGTGCTAACAGCAGTTGTCCAAACTACTGACAGAAAAATTCGTCTTCCCCTGTTTTTAGCAGAAGGCAATGCAATAGTATTTTGGGTATACTGGGGCACTACAGAGGAAGTAAGAATGATGTAATGCAAGGAGTCTTTAGATCTTTACCTTAAGGTATATGAAGGTGGAACACTTTCACAGAGTTCAGAGAATATAGTGGAGAAGTTTCTGTAGTTGAAAAGCCAAAATAGCCTTAGGACAACTCTCTTAAAGCTTTCTCACTTGAAGCAGACTTTTTTACTTGCTTATTGTCTTCTGATAGACTGACTCTTTTGTGAAGGAAGTAAGCTTTCAATATTTCACTTCGTTGTTGCCTGTGGTTTGACTTAGTATCCCAAGAAAATGTTAGGAAAATTTGATAAAATATGGCTACAGACTAGGCATGAAGAGACGTAGAGAATAGTTAGTAAAGTACATAACAAAATTATGACTCACTTGAAAAACAATTTCATAATTTTTCTGATCTTCTCTAGGCTCTTGCTAAGTCTAATCTGGATACTTGTGGGAAACACCTTTAAGTTTAATTATGTGTATGATCTTTGTGATTTTACCTCCACTATTTCAGTTCTTTGTAAATGACAGCTCCTGCTTTGGGGAATCAAAGATGCAAATTTTTCTGTGATCATCAGTAAGTACAGGTTTTGCACCGTTCTTGCTTGTGGCACAGGACAGAGTGTTAAATTAAAATATCTCTTAGTATGTAGAATCTAAATCTACATCTTAAGCCTTGATCCATGTTCCCCAGCATCTCACAGCTTCAGGCCAGGAATGTGAAGCTTTTAAATTTGCTTGCCAGGCTTGGTTTTAGTTCAGCTTATTCCTTCTGCTTTGGGACTGGGGAGCTGGGTTCAGGAATGAGTGGATGAAGAAGGAAAATTTCAGGACTACCCTTTTAGTAGCTCCGCCAGGTCCAAATGCTGATATCATCAAGGCTGTAATTCCACAAGTAGAACTCTTTGCAGGATCAGGAATCCTTGCACTCAGATTTCATGGTGGGTTACAAAGCTTTTCCCCTCTGTCCTTAGAAGAAAGTCTGACTAATAATTTATAACAGAGTGGAAAAAAGGGGAATTTCATTACGAAATTGTTTTAACCCTTAACTGTCAACAGAAAACTACCCAAAGCAATCTTGCCCAGCAAGGTCTCTAATGTACTCCAATTTAATAAAATTTTCCAGATTTACTTTGGAAAAGTACTTCTGATTTTTTTTCTTCTTGGAGATTAGAAGTGAAAGAATTTCCTAGTTCATCATGATGTTTCAGATGCTTGTCTAAAATGATTTTAAAGATACTTTTATTTTAGTGAGAGTTGGGAATATTTTCTGTGATCATGTGAGTAGAGATTGGAAATGGCTCTGGTGCAGAGGATGTACTTGTCTGGTGGGAAGATCTTACAGGATATTGAGGTATTTGATCTTGTCCAGGCTCCCAGTAGTTTTCGGCCTCTTTGCAGACCTATTCACTTCTTTCACACTTCAAAAAGCAGAAGAGGGAAGATTACCAGTATATATTACTTGCCTCACTAATGAGGGAACAAACCAAATGGAGAAAGTCTATAATAATCCAATGGCTACATTTTATCTCTTTTATACATAGGTATATCTGGGAATTGTTTTCCTTCCCTCTTTGTTCTGTGAAATAAATGCAAAGACCAAATTTTTGTGGTTATAGAAAACAACTTGTATTAATAGATTATCAGAAAAATCTTGCAGACTCTGGCTTCCCTTGTGACTAGATAATGTGTTCTGCAGAAGGCAGATGTTTCAGCAGACTCCAGTCTGGGAAATCAACCCTTATGTTTTGGGTGTTTGAAGTCCATGTTGAGTTGGCTGCAGATACGGAAACTCAGCACTGAGTGATTGGAGGGGTCAGTACATTATGGGAGGTCTTAGAGCAGCTTGTTGTTACTGCTTCCCTTGCTGAAGGCCATTGTAAACTCATTGGCTGGTTTGTCCTTCAGCCCCTGTTGTGCATCATTTATTTAGAAACCTGTTCCTGAAGGATCCTGATATCTTTTGTTCCAGCGTGGAGGTGACTTAGAGATGTTCCTAAAGCTTATTCTTGAAGAAATTAAAAGTTGTGTAGCCTTTTAAAAGGAAGCATGTAAAGGGTCTTATATATTTGTCCTATTTATTTATTTATTTATTTATAAATTAATTAGGTTACTTAAAAGTATTAGTGTGACACAAATTCAGTTTTCAAGGCTCACTGAAATTTTATGGCTTCCTTCCAAGAGTATAATGAAAAGCTACCTTGAAAATTGACATTCTTGGTTAAGAACTGATGATATCTGAGGATAACTGATTGTGTCATGAACTCATGATGGAATATGCAGTTTTTTAGCTATTTTAGGCCCAGTTTGCAGAAATAATTTAGCTATCTGAGGTATTTTAGCAGTGTGATGATGATTGAATGGTACAACCACGCGTAAAGGAAGTGCTGAGATCCTGCATTGAAACTTCAATACTTTATTCTTCTTCTGTAGACCTGTTTTCTTTTTTGTCCAATGCTGTTATCTTTGCTGTTTGGGGAAAATTTATTTATCTTCTTTATGATGCTCAGTAGTAGATTTAAATGTTATTGTTTTGAGTGTCTTTAGGGATATAAAGATCAGGATCCTAATGGTTAAGGGTAAGAATATATTTTGATAGATGCAGTAAGACTTAGAACAGCTGGCTGCTGTGTGCTTGTCTACAAGTGAAACAAACATAGCTGAATAAGGCCTGAAACAATGTGTTACTCCAGCCCTGACAGATACTAGTATGAAATGGTGAGATTCTTGCCATCCATAGGTGACATAGCTGAGGATTTCTTTGGATTGATGAAACTTTCTATACCTTCTGCCAGAAAGGGGGCATACAGTCTCCCTTCTGTCAGAGACATAGAATATCCTACTTCTCCCAATAAAAGTAAAATTTTATTACTGGGAAAATTTTGCTGTTCTGCTCTTGTCCTGCCTTGAATGTGAATATGTCACACTTTTTTTTTTTTTTTTTTTTTTTTTTTTTTTTTTTTTTTGGCAGGTTATTTGGGAAGAGAATAATTAGCTGAACAAAACAGCACAAGATGACTTATGATTCCTGTTCTTCATGGGAGCCTGTCTGGATTGGTATGCTTTGAGTTTTGTGTGTTGGGTTGTTTGTGTTTTGGGGTTTTTTTGTACAAGCAATCACTGACATAGAGTGATTGCTTGTATAATTCAAAGATTCACTTAAAATTAAGGAAGCTTTCAACTTCTTAGTTGCATGTTAATAACTAGTTGGAGACTATGAATGTTTTCAGTATGTTTCCAATAATGTTCAATATTTTCTGATGCTCAAGGTACTGCAGGACTCACTCAGCTTTTCATCATGATTATGGTTAATGTGACCATTGAACTGATGGGAAAGTTAGAAGTCAGGGGAAACATGACAAAACTAGAAATCAACCTAAAACTGCCCAAGTCCTTTAACATGATCTGCAAATTGAGAACATGATTTTTCCTAAGAGCTAAGAAAACACAATTATTTTTTACATTTTGAATATTTGTGGTTTACAGTAGTGATAATGATTACCATGACTGACATTTCTTGACAGTTAATGGGTCTCTGAATTAAGGTCATAAGGAAATATCATCAAGAGAGGAATTAGTTGTATTAAATGACCCAAAGCAGAGGTGACTGTTTCCCACAGTACTTTGCTATGAAAATTGCCACAGCAGTGTTTATAGAGTGGAGAAAAGAACAATTTCCTAAGTTAAAGTAATGCCTCTTGTGAATAGTTTTATGGGTCATCTACTCATGCAGTGTAGTTGATTAGTTTCAATTTAGGTTATATGTAAATAGGTATTAAAACTGAAAACTGCTGGTTTCTTTTAGGTGAGTAAGAACATTGTCCCTGCTGCTTTGTGCTCTGACTCATTCTTTTCACTGGTGTTAGCAGAAAGAATTCCATTGTAACACGTTCCTGCCTCTGCTTAATTGCAAGGGAAACAATGCTTAATTCGTGTTTAGAGGGGTGTGTCCTGGGCTTATTTGTACAATAATGTGGTGTCAGAGAGCATTCGAGTATTTTCTCTTGGCACATAAATTTTTTGAAAACAAAATAAGTCCATGTCCTTCATGCTTCTTTTTATTGTTTTTCCCCAAAGAATATTTTGCTTTTTAAATTTTTTTTATCTTGCAAAAAATCTTTTTTTTGCTGAAGTTTGCCTGTAAAATAAAACCATTGCTAGTAGCTCTAAAGCATGCAGAAGCTTCTGGGACCACTTAAAATATCGCAAAGAAATAGGATCACTCTACTAGGCAGTGCTGTCTTCAGGTTTCTGAATAAGCATGATTTTTGTGTGCTGAATGAAATCTTGGTGCTGGTCAGTATTGCCAATATATGCTTGATTTCAGCTGACAGATTTATGAAGTCACTGAATATTTTGGCAGCTGTTCATAGTGTGTTCTGATCTCTGTTAAACTGAACTGTTATTATGACACCGTTATGCTCCCTCTTTTGTCTTTTTTGGCGTTCCTGGCTTTGACTGATGTCAGTTTTGCATATAACATATAATCTTTTATTTCCAGTTGAGCGTGCTATCCAAATTTTGAACAGGAACCTTTTAGCTTCTAAAGCTGTTAAAAACAGACACCATAGTTCTAGCAATAATTATATTTGATGAATGGAATTTGTGTGTTATTTAGCTATAAGTATGTACTTCATTGAAATAATTGTGTCTATTATGTTCCATAAAAAGAAAGTTGTATATGAGTGAGAACCTTGCTTGAGAGAAAATGTGCATACACAGTAAATTTTGGCACTGAAATTGAAAAAAGTGATTGTATGAAGCTTTTTTGCATCTGAAAAGAATCTGTGAGTACATGTTCCAAAAGTGAGAATGCTGTGACAAAAAGGTACCTATCTGCCTTTTGCTTGAGTACCTGACCATCAGTAGATTTACCCATTTAAACTATCAAAGCATGGTTGTCTTTTACAAGCTGTGTGATTACCATTCAGCAAGCACTGGGGCTTTGAAATTACAGGATTTGCCTTTCTCAAAGAGTGAGTGAGGACTGAAATGCTGTTGCTGTGAAATTGTCTTACTGGTTTCTTTCATCTTATATTTCTATCTTTACATAATTTTGGAAAAGTTGGAAGGGTAGGAAGAAGGGTGGAGATACCTGTTTAATAATCATGTGCATACTCACAGAAGAAGGCCTTTAAGTAGGGAGAAAAAAAAAAGAGAAAAATTTATATATGGTGGCAACAGAAGGGAACCTCATGAGTTTATTGGCTGAATTAGTCAGTCACTTCCATGAACAATGATAGCCAAGAAAGAGCATTGCATGCAGGTTAGATAAGTGTAAATCCAAACCAATATCTGAGCATGCAGATTCTGTGTGCACTGCACACAGATATTTCATACTCAGAGTGATAAACAGAGCCCAGAGAAGGGTGCTGCTGAAAACCATCAGGAAGCAGGAGCACAGGAGCAACGTAGGATCCAAAGCCTGCAGTTCTCTTACTGGGTTAGGTGTCTTCTTTGCAACAGCTGATCATTGCTCACTCTCTCATCCTTCTTGAAAAGATAGGGCTGATGACTTATGCAACAGCCAAATGGCTGGTGCTCTTTCCACTTTAAGCACTGGGCTGGGTCCAGGCAGCAGCTTGGATTAGGTCATTCTCCTCCTCCTCCTCTTAATGCTTCACAGAGAAACATGCAAACATCAGCCAGAGGGGGCAAAGCACAAAAGGGGATGTAGCTATTTGCATAGAGAGCTGGGATGGTGGGAGAACATATGTGAGATTATTTTTATTTCGTTTTATGGGTTTATTAGGAATAAAATATAGAGACCTGTGGTTCCTTTGTCCTTTGCTTTATACTGTGTGCTTCTGACTTGAGAAATGAAGGGTAACACAATCTTTTCAGCTGAGTTAAGGATGCAGAACATTTTTACTCCTTCTCCCCTTGTCTGGTTTCTTCTGTTAAGAAGGAAAATTTAGGATATAGCAGTATTTTCTGAAACTTTGATTGTTTGCTATGAAACATTAGCAGTTGTTTCTCTGGTTTTTGTTTGTTTTGTTTTCCTCTTTAAAGCTTTTATGATACATAAATCATCAAATGATACATTATCATTTAAGCCTCTGCTGAACTTCATAGTTCAGAGTGTGAGGTTTTGTTGCATAAAGGATGTAAATTTAATCTGAGTGAGCAAATTCAGTTATGTGTATTTAAAGCTAGTCAAGTAACCACATGTGTGTGCTCAGATGTCTGTATTCAAATCAGAAGGCCATGTATCCTTTGCTGTCAGCAGAGAGAGATGGGTGATTCACCTCTTTCTACATGGACATCTGTATTATGATATGAAATATGTCCCAAATGCTGTCTGAATTCACAGAAGCTCTATGACATCCACAACATCCTGTAACAAGTGTTTTCATAATTACTTGTGAAATAATAATTTCCAAATGTGGGCTCCTCAGTTTGGGAGAGACATGGATATACTGAAGAGAGTAAAGGGTTACAAAGATGATGAAGAGGCTGGAGCATCCGTTCTGTGAGGAAAGACTGAGAGAGGAGGGACTATTCAGTCTAAAGTAGAGAAGGCTCAGGGGGATCTTATCAATGTATGTAAATACTTGAAGAGAGGGTACAAAGAGGACAGAGCCAGGATCTTTTCAGTGGTGCCAAGTGATAGAGGCAGTGGGCAGAAACTGAAACAGGAAATTCCCCTGAGCATGAGGAGACAATTTTTCTCTATTGTGGCCCTCTACTAGGTGGCCTTGCTTGAGCAGAGAGGTTGGAGAAGATGATCTCCAGAGTGTTTTGTGATTTGTTTGACTTTTCCTATTCTTATGTTATGAGAGACAGCAATCATTCACTTTCCCTGTGTCACTAAAAACTTGGTAGACCTCTACGATAGCTTTTTTCTGTTGCTTTTTAATAGAGATCAAGTGGTGCAGAACTGAACATAGTGCTGAAGAGATGCCATAGATGTGTATTGTAGCAGGTGGTGTACCTAAATATACAGTGTATATAGCTAGCTCCTGGTTTTCTTCTCAGTTCCTTTGCTAACAATTCTGAACACATGGCTGGTGTTTTCATAGAGCAGACTATGAAAATTTGAAGATCTGTTTTTCTTCTGGATGGTAATTATTGGTTTAGCATCTGTTACTGTGTAGATAACTGGTTTCAGTACAGGCATAGCTTTATTTCTAGCACTGAATTTTGTGGGGTAGACTGTTAGCTTGCCACTAGCTCTTGAGAGATCCCTCTGTACCTTTTCATAGTTGACCTTTTTTTTTATTAAATTGACCTAAAAAGCAGTTTATGTTCATCATCAGGAAATGTCATGGTTTTGCATTTCCCTCTTCTCCTCTATAGATTAAAGAGCTTGAACCCCAGTAAAGATTTTATTTGTAGGATCATTCTGGTGACCTCTTTTCTCTGCAAAACTAAACACTCCCTTTTCTGTTTCCGATTTGAAGCTAATTATTGTCTGTAGGAGGGTTTTACATTTATCTAAGGGCAGATTAGTTTATTTTAGAGCCTTGGTAGGAAGACCTATACAAAGCCAATCAGAAATACAGAAGTTGCCTTTGCTGAATTATTGCTTACAGAGCTCTAAAAGATACTACCCTGGGGATCTAATTTTCTTGCTCCAAGATTTTAAATCCAGAATTATTTGTTGAATTTGTGTTCTTTTGCAGTTCCTGCAGAATGCTACAGCTTCCTTTCCTTCATAGTGTTCTCAGCTTGTGGAGTCATAAACCTCAGTGGAACTTTGGGTGAGATTTTCTTTTTCATTGCTAAAATATTTCTTATTTATTCTGGAAAGTTCTGCTGACCTTTTTCCTGTTGGTTACATATTTTATTCTAAAAAATGTTAAAGAAGACTAGTATAGGAAAAGTTTATATAGATCAAATAAAGAAGAGCTTTGGCTAGTATACATGCTTCAGCCTGTAATTAACATTGAGGTTTTCTCTAAAGGAGTTAGTGTAAAAATAAAATATAAAGAGAGAGAATGGAGGGAAGGAAAAATCTATAATAAAGTTAATGGAATTGGTCACTTTTGCAAAATGTTAGTGTACATAGCTTTATATACTTTTGACAAGTTTTACGAGCTTTATATACTTTGACAAGTTGTTTTGTTTTTTTTAAATATAATAGGACAGAATAGAAAATGATAACTTTCATTCAAGTTAGGTCTTACTATGCAATAAGACCTCTAGAAGATGGAATTTGTATGACTCTCTATTGGGTTTGTGTGACAAGGTTTTGGTAGCAGGGGTGGCTTCTGTGAGAACCTGCCAGAAGCTTCCTCTATGATCTATAGAGCCAGTGGAAGGGACCCACATATGAGTGTTCAAGAAAAACTGCAGCCTGTGGAAAGGATTGTGTTGGAGAAGTTCATGGAGGACTGTCTCCCATGGGAGGAATCCACACTCAAGGAGGGGAAGAGTTTGAGTCTTTCCCCTAATGAGAAAGGGGCAGCAGAGACAACATGTGGCAACCCCTGTTCCCTCCCGTTGCTGATGGGGAGAAGATAATTAGGCAGAAGGTTAAACTCAGGAAGAAGGGAGGGGTAGGGTGAAGGTGTTTTTAAGATTCAGCTCTATTTTCTCATTACCCTACTGTGATTTAATTGGTAGTAATTTAATCTAATTTCCCCAAGTTGAGGTTTTGCATGTCATAGTAACAGGTGAGTGATCTCTCCCTGTTCTTACTTGAACATACAAGCCTCTTGTAATATTTTTTCTCCCCTGGCCAGTTGAGGTGAGTGAAAGAGTGGTCCTTGTGGGCATGTGGTGTCCAGCCAGGATCAGCCTACCACAAGGGTAAATTAAATTAGGATGTTTATAATAATGTCTTTTGTGATCCCCTTGGCAATTAAAGGACACAGAGAGGTTAATAATTTATCAGAAATAAAAATGCTGATGATAGTCTGGTCCTGGAAATCATCTAGTGATAGAGCTTGCCGATAGGGAGTGAAAGGAGCAGGTCATAGTACTGATTTTATATGATGAATTCTTGACAGCAGCCTGAGCAGGCTTGCCTTCAGAATGCTAGAAGTCTAATCTGGGGGCATAGTTCAGATTCTGTTGTTCTTACAGTTAATTTCTGTGTTGGTGAAGTATTACCCTGCAAAAGGTAAACTTTTTATCCTACACAAAACATGTCCTTGTGTAAATTGATAAAAAGCATTCCTTCCTCCCTTTATTTTTTACTGACATTGGTACTAAACAGAGCCTGCATAAATACTATTAGCAGGGTTTGTGCTACCGTAAGCTGCTTGTGTTAGTAGCGGAAGCGTGTCATCGTGTGCAGAGATGGAGGAGAGAGATTGCCCTCTGAACATGCCTTTATCCCTTTTCTAATGACAAACATGAAAACAGCCAGAAGGGACTATTGCAGTCATCCAGAATGCATGAGGTGAAACCCACTTTACGTTTCTGGCTGTAGTGATCGTTTTTTGAAAAGGGCATTGAATTCTTCTGGTTTTCAGCTTGATCAGATGCCAGTGTGCTCTGAGAGTGTTTAATTTAGTAGTCCAAGACAGAGTGAAGAAGCTATCACTGAAAAGGTCAGGGAGCTCTCAACTCCTTTGCATTTTATTTGTTAAGAATATGTACATGCAAATATATGTAACAATACAATACTAGTAGTAATAGTGCAACAAGACAGTGCTTGGAACTAAAAGGAAACGTTGCATTGTGTCAGTACCTGTAGGGGGCCTGCACGAGGGCTGGAGAGGGACTTTCTACAAGGTCATGGCAATGGTGTTCAGCTGAGGGATGATAGATTCACACTAGATATTAGGAAGGAATTCTTTACTGTGAGACTGGTGAGGCACTGGTACAGGTTGCCTGTGGATGTTGTGGATGTCCTGTCCCTGGAAGTGTTCAAGGCCGGGTTGGATGGGGCTCTTAGCAACATGGTCTGGTAGAAAGTGTTGCTGCTAGAGCTGGGGGTCAGAACTAGAAGTTCTTTACAGGCCCTTCCAGCCCAAACCATTCTATGACTAAAATGGCAAGGGAGGGAGTTCAGCAGGATGTGTAAGGATTAGATTTACAAGAAAAATGAGAGTGCATGTGGTTAAATTATATGGGATACCAAGATGAATTAACAAAAACGTGCCCAGACCAGTGGAAGCAGGAAAGCTTACTGCCAGGGGAAGAGTTGTAGTGACCAAAGAAGTGATGGTTTCCGGCACCTGAATGTGAGTCAGCCCCTAAATGAAACAAATTGAAAAATTCTTTTATCCTGTGTACAAGTTATTTCATAATAACAGGTTAGGATATTTTGCATGTTTTTCCTGAGGTGTCTGATGTGCATAGCTGACATGGAACTAAGAATTCTCTATTATGTGCAATAATTTGGATGAATAGGCTTTCAGTGCTTACAAAGCAGGCAAATAGGCAATACACTGATGCCACTTAAGCTATTTAGAAATGTTATTAAAGTTTCTACCTGTAGGCAGTTTCAAAACAAAATGAAGAAGTTAGTTCAAAAATTACGAGATTCAAATAAAAATACTTTTTTGATTTATTCATTCTTAATCAGTAAAGTTTGTTTTCAAACACTAAAGTTCTCCAGCTTTGGTTGTGGTAGGAAAAAACGGGGTGAGTTGAGAGTATTGTACAGTACAGCAGGACTACAGGAGTAGGACTTATGAGAGAAAGGCCAACCATTACAAAACTCCCATGTCTGGTGCTTAAGTAAATTGTGTCTATCTGAAGTGTAAACGTAATATTAAGGATATTATTCTCATTAAGGAAAGCTGATCAATCACTAGGTTATTGCTGGTTTCAGAGAGTTTTACATTGTGTATTTACATTTCTTTCTTCTTTTTCAGATGGAAATACTGACATGAACTTAAGAACTTTGATGCTTTCAAACCTTGAATTTTGATTGTTAAATGACCAATTCAAAATACTGCCTGAACAAGATGAAATGCCTTGAAGACCTTTGGTTCTGCTTTCATTTTTCTTGAAGCAATGGTTTTCTCAGCAATGTTGACGCTGGCCCACTCTGGGACCTCAAATGCTACTTTCATTGTTTATGAAAATGCCTATACGAATTTTACCACTCCCCAGTTCTTGCTTCATAGTGGCACAACACAGCCATTGAGATATAGTTCAGGTGCTGTGCTCACCACTGAGAGAAGTACTTTCCTAGTAAACACCACAGCTATCCTGCCGTCACAAGAAGTTTTCAAGAGCTTGAGTTTGCCACTCCAGATCATTCTTTCTGCTGCTATGATATTTATCTTATTGGTTTCTTTCCTTGGAAACTTTGTTGTCTGCCTGATGGTCTACCAGAAGGCAGCTATGCGATCTGCAATTAATATCCTCTTAGCAAGCCTGGCTTTTGCAGACCTGCTGCTGGCAGTGCTGAACATGCCATTTGCTCTGATAACAATCATTACCACTCAGTGGATTTTTGGGGATATATTTTGCAGAGTTTCTGCCATGTTCTTCTGGCTTTTTGTTGTAGAGGGGGTAGCCATTCTTCTTATTATTAGTATTGACCGATTTCTTATCATAGTTCAGAGGCAAGATAAACTGAACCCCTACCGTGCAAAGATTCTTATTGTGATTTCCTGGGCAGCATCCTTTGTTGTTGCTTTTCCATTATCAGTAGGGAATCCTAATCTGCAGATACCCTCGAGAGCACCTCAGTGTGTTTTTGGCTACTCTACAAGCCCAGGTTACCGAGCCTACGTGATAGTTATCTTGCTAATTGCTTTTTTTATTCCGTTCCTGGTAATGCTGTATTCTTTTATGGGCATACTCAACACTGTCCGCCACAACGCAGTTCGTATCCATAGCCACCCTGATAGCATATGTCTCAGCCAGGCCAGCAAACTTGGTCTCATGAGCTTACAGAGACCTTTTCAGATGAATATTGATATGAGCTTTAAAACTCGTGCCTTCACAACCATCCTGATTTTGTTCCTTGTCTTCATAGTCTGTTGGGCACCCTTCACCACTTACAGCCTTATTGCCACATTCAACAGCCACTTCTACTACAAGCACAACTTCTTTGAGATAAGCACTTGGCTCCTTTGGCTCTGCTACCTCAAGTCTGCACTGAACCCACTGATTTACTACTGGAGGATTAAGAAGTTTCATGATGCATGCTTAGACTTGATGCCCAGATTCTTCAAGTTCTTGCCACAGCTCCCTGGCCATACGAGGCGGCGCATCCGGCCCAGTGCCATCTACGTGTGTGGGGAGCATCGATCAGTCGTTTGAAACTGCAGTTGTTTGACTATGATTGTTATTTGCTGGGGTAATTTGTTTTTAGGCTTTAGGTTGAATTTTGTTTTGTTTCATATGGATTTTTCAGTGTGGCCATATCTTATAACTTGATTAAATTTTCAGTAATTTTGTGCAATTGTGGGAAGACAGAGGGAGGGAATGTGATTGCCTATAGTTGGGTTTACTACCAGAATACAATGTAAGCAGAATAACAAATGTTACCTCTAGGATTCCATGGAAATCCATTCTTTTAATGAAAACTATATTTGGAACATCTTGTCAGGTTTATGCTTACTAGGCCTGCAATTTTGTCTAATTGTAGGAACTTTTTTTATGCTGCTAAGATACGGTGTATTTAGTTGGTGTAATTTTTTTGAGAACTGTTGCTGCTGTCTGCCGGTATATTAGAGCCAAAAAGTCTCATTAGATTATTTCTATCTAATTTAACGATATTTCAGAAGTTTTCATGGTAACATTAAAAACCTGTTTTTTTAATATTTCCATTAATATTTTTGTGCACTTTACAAAATTTACTATATAGTTTGTTTGTTTGAATATTTTGTTCTGTACTGAAGGTGTATTATTATTGCTTATTATTATTTGTTATGTTGGTGAATTTCAATGAAAGACCCATGTAAGCTCTAGGAGGGTAATTTATGTAGGTATAGCTACGTGTACAGTCATAGATTTTCTGGTTTTCTAGCAATTGATCAAAATTAACTGCTCAGTTATCAGGAGAGTTAGAAGGAGAAAGCAGAGGAATGAAAGAGAAAGCAAGAAAAATACCATGACCTGAGATTTAGGCTAACATATGGTTTAGAAGAATAGTGTCCATGTTAAAGTTGTTACACGGTAAAGGGTGACTGTAGTTGTTACTTGAGGCTATTACAAGTTATCCAAACATCATGATATGCCTGAAAACCTATCTGAAATAGTGATTTTTGGGCCTGCAGTTTATATTGTGTTGGTGTAATGTTGTTTCTGCTTGGAGCTCATAGAAGGCTAGGTGTGCTCTACACTGCTGAAATCATGCTGTCAGGCATTTGTTGGGATAGGATTAGAAATAGTAGGGTAAACCAGCACACAAATAGCAAATGAACCATAGCTGAGATTAGGATTTAGTCTGCATAGTAATTGCAGGGAGATAAAGAATTCTTGATGTGTTTTGCAATTTAAGTATTGGATCAAAACCATAAACAGTCACAGAATCATAAAATGGCTTGGTTTGGAAGGAACCATAAATATCATCCTGCTCCAATCCCCCTGCCATGGGCAGGGACACCTTCCACTAGACCAGGCTACTCGGACACCCATTCAATTTGGCCTTGGACATTTCCAGAGATGGAACATCCACACTTCTTTGGGAAACCTGTTGCAGTGCTTCACCGCCCTCACATGGAAAAATTTCTTCCTCTATCTTCTCTAAATCTACTCTCTTTCAGCCATTACCCCTTATAACAGTCAGCCAGCAGACTTTGCTGGGGATGTAAGTTAAATTCCCCTTTTCCCTCTGATACTACTTCACGTTGATTTTTTCATTACCTCTTTGTCTCTGTAGTGGCTGCTGCCTCAAGGGTTTACTTACTGTTCTCATCTATTAGGCATCAGCTTCTCTCCCTAAAATGCCAAACTACCTTTCTGATTAATGTCAGGCTCTGTTGGTATCCTCCTGGAAAGCAGAAAAACAAGGATTTTCCTTCATACAGCAAACCAAACTCAGATACTTTTTTTTTTTTTTCAATCAGCTAAATAAATATGCATTGTGAGACAAGTAGAATTAAGACTTAGGTTTGGGCTTTGGAGCCAGATCCCCAGTTGCTCTGGGGTTGGGAAGAATAGCTGCAGAATCAGCTCTTCGGGGCTGTGACCACGAGCAGAGGGATTGATGTACAACAATGAACAACCAGAGCTAGGGTTTGAGCTTCTCTTGCTTCCATCTTTCAGTGCCCCAAAGCATAGGGACCTCTCCGTTGTTCTTGTACCAGAGGAGCAAAAATAATGGCAATTTTATCTGCTTCTGTGTATCCCACAGTACACGTGTGTATGAAGGAAATGCCCTATGTGGGTGTCCAGGGACTGTTTGCTTTCTGATGGCAACAAAGTGTTCAAACTCCAGATTTTTTTTAAAGGTGTTCAATAAAGAACTAATTTAAGCTAAGTTAGCTCTATTCTTCTCATTGACAGCTATTGGCAAAACTGTTCTTGTTACTTAAATTTCAGGAGTATACAAGGAACAATTTTGAATTCAGTAACTTCATTTAAAAAAAACCAAAAAACTGCTATCTGAGACTGTGGATTACGTGTAAAGGCACCTGGCAGTGGTGATGTTATTGATGGCCATGCTTTCCCTTTCTTTTCAGTTTTACTGATGATGGTATAGATTTCTCTGATCTAAAGGAGTTCCATTATAAAGCAGAGTGTTTTAGTGTGTCTTTGCAGTAAAGCTTTTATTTTTCAATTACATTTACGTTGATAGCACAAGTTCATGACCTGGTTAGTATAAATTTTCTGTTTCAAAACTGTCATACCTGTTTATCTCTGAAAGCAGCAAAATTGTGCTTAATGTGACAGAGTGAGAATATACATTGTCTAAATGGCAGGAATAGGTATTTTTGCTGTCTTCCAGCTCTGTAATGCAAGAGATTTAAATGTTGTAAAACACAGTAATTCAAGAAGGAAAGAAGATGAGCAATACAGGACAATTAAAGAAATTACATTCCTGAAGGAGGAAGGGAAAGCATTTTGTGGGATTTTCATGGTCTCTGATATGTACTGGATGTGAAGTATAAATTGCAAACATCAGACAGTTAATTATCTTGATAATTAAGCACTTGTTTACACTGACTGTAACAAGGTTTCTGGTCAAAGCTGCATCTACTGATCCTTGGAGAAAAAAAACCCAACTTGTGTGTCCCAAATCAGAGGTGATTTCCATAGTGATACAGTATTCACACTTGCCAGGTTTTTTGAGATGATCAAAGCATATAGAGAACAAAAGGGTGTTCAAAAAAAGAAACAAGGTGTGGTGTAGAAGTATCCCCAGGGTAATTATGTGTTTACAGAATCATTTGAGCTATTGTGTCTATGTACTGTCTTGAGAGCAGTGCCTTGATAATTACAGCTGAAGTCCTAGGACCAAGTTGAAGACCTCTGAACTGCTCAGTCTTGCTGTCTGTGATCCTGCCAAGAATCCTGCATAACCTCGCTGAGATTTGTAATGTTAAAACACATACATGTTGGCAGAAGTGGGTCTCCTGAGGCAATTTGATGGTCTTGACCAAGACCAAGGAATTTAAAAACTCAGACTGATCCTTTTTGACTTTAAAGGGAAATTTTCATTTTCTTCCTCTCCAGAGATGATAGTCATTACTAATCTGTATTCCCTCATGTTCTATTTTCAGACATCTTTAGTATGGAGGATTTAAATGAATGTATTTTTAAGTATGTTGCAGTTTAATTAATTCAGTCAAAGCATGCTGTTTACACAGGTCTCAATTGTACAAATCTATTGCTGAAATGATTCTTTTGTACTCAAAATTGTGTATTTTTGACATTCCTTGTTACTTATGTAAAAATATTTCTGTATATAGAGAAGAAAACTGTTTTGCCTCTTATTGCTTTCTGTCACTATTTTTTTCACTTGTATGCTTAATGCTTTTATATTTTATTTTGGGCATATGCATAAATAACTGTGAGATTTCAGTGATCTTTCTGAATCTGTTTGAGATTTTTAATTCTTAAATCATTCAACAAAGCCTTCCTTGAAAGAGATTTTAATTTATTTTAGTGTGAAAACTAAAAATTCAGAGCACAAGTTTGTTGTGGTTGGAATGGTGAGAAATATCCTAAGTCTGGTTTTCGAGGAGCCACTACTTTGCCACTACTTTGAACTGGTTTAATATTTTTTTTTTTTTGGCCTGTCATTTTCTGATGTGGAGAAACCTTGAATTATTGTTTTAAAAAAAGTTGTTAAGTAGAATTGCATTGTCTTTTCTGTATATAATACACCCATGAAAATACCTGAGAAACAACCAAAAAACAAAAAAAGGAGAAAATAAACATTCTCAAAAATGTAGCAAAAGTCTTTAGAATTGACTCTCTTGCTAGTACATGAACTTGGTCCTTGTATTTAATGCCCACCTGCATAGTTTCAAACACTTCTTTTATCTGTCTATGAAATAACCAGGATTGCCTGATATAGGGGATTTTGTTTAAGCCAAAATGTTTCTTGTATAAAGCATTTGCAGAATGTTCTTTTCTGAGACACTGGTAAAGACATGTCAAGATATCTAGAGCAATTGGAATAGTATCCAGCAAGCAGAGAGAGAGCCTAATAAGAAAGTAACTTTCCTAAAATACTACCTGAACTGGGTGTCCCACCTTTTAGCTTGCACTAAGTAATTAAGATCATCTTGCTGTGCAATAAATAAAGCAGGCAGTAGTACTGCAGGGCATGATTCATATCAACACAAGACAGTGACCTTTATGACTCAAGTGCTGCATGTCTGTATGTGATGGATTTTTCCCCATATTAATAGAGTGAAAAAACTTAAGCATCTCGGCTGTTTTGGGGAAAACTTTCAGCTTGACAATGACTTAGCAGAAATGCTGCTGGAGTAATTTCTCTAAGTGATAAAGACATGTCCCCAAAGAGTGCCTGAGAGGGGATAGATATTTCTGGTTGCTTGAAAATGTCTGTGCTCAGCTGCTGAAGTGCCTCATTCTGACACTCCATACCTCTGCAACAGCCACTTTTTCCTCCCTCATCCTGTCCTGCTGCCCCCATCCCCCCAAGGCAGCTACTTCTGCACCACTGTGTTGCAGGAGGTAGGTACAGTGGTGACAGGAGGAGATGGAGGTCCCTGGGCAGGCTGTGGAGGCAGCAAACCTCTCACCCTGTGCCACTCTTTCCTGTCCTTGAGTTCAGGTTGGACCATCAGTGACAGGCTGAAGATGAGTTTTATCACCTCTGGTTTTAACATTGTGCCAGGATAGGAGAGGTGTTACAGAAGCACATATGTTTGCCTCTAGTGCTAGTGCAGGATCCTTGTTTTATCCCCAGTAATGTTAGAAATCTTATTCTACCTCATCTTTCAGCAATTGAGCTTCATCTGTCTTCAGCCAGTTCACGACTGAATAAGAATCTCTGAGCTGACCTGTGTCTCTATGAGTGTTCTGGGCACAGGATCTGCCAGTGAGCTTCCAGCATAACAAAACTTCCTGCAGCTTCCTCTCAAAACAAAATGGCATACATTGAGACAACCACAACTCTGCTCAGATGTAAGTGGTAAAATAGTCATAAGTCAGTGGCTGCAGTGTATGGTGGAGGAAAATGTGAATTGTAATGAGACTTAAGTGCCCCTTACAGAGACGTGTTCATTTTTAAAATTGATGTATGGGTATTATGCACAGACTTCTGGGTTGTGTTGTTCTGCCTTATTGTGTGACAGTGAGTGCAGCTCGATACCAAATCATTACTGCTGGTAAGTAACATACTGTTCATAAATATCAAAGTAGAACTTGTTCCTGGCTTATATTATTATCCTGACTACATAACCAGCTTTGCCAATGTGCAGGCACAGAACATAGCAATAATGAGATATACTCCTCATTTAATCGGTGCTCTGCCTTCAATAGGTTACTGCAGTCCAAACCTCTGTGGTTGACCTGAAATAAAATTAAGCCTTTTTGCCATCATGAGTACAAATTCCACTAACATTTCCCTGTCTTTTGAAAGAGAAGGTCTTGTGAAATAAATGACAGTTCCTCCAAGAGTCAGTTAATCTGGACTCCAGAGGGGATGTAATCACAGCTGTAATAAATTTAACAATATCTTCCTTTGATTTATTTGGCTTAGGCTCTGTGTCAAAGACAGAGGGAAGTTCTTGGTGGATCGCAAGAGGGAGCCACTGAGGCCTATGTTAAAATCTCAGTGCTGTTGTTTGAGCCCCACTGTTCTTTCAGTAACAGTTTTATTTTCTGTTTGTTTTTTTTTTTTTGTACAGTTTTTTTTTTTCTGTAAAAGTAATTCCTTTCAAAGGAAGAGAGATGAAATGGCATCTCTTACATAATTTCTTGCTTCTTGACGCTTTAACTAAGAATAGTAATTTTGAATTTGGTTCCCTGGACTTGGGTTTCTTTCCCTTACTCACTGAAGGGGAATCAAAGCCTGTGTTCTGCATGTGATCTAGAGGAGAGAATTGGTACCATCAGCCCCTCCTGTGAACTCCTTCACACTTAACACTCCTTGGGCTGGAGAGAAAGGGTGAGTGTGGGAAGGCAGTGGGAGGATGTGCTCCAGCCACTATTTGGTACCAGATGATGTAGAGTTTCATAGTTTGGCTGTCAGGAGAGCAGCAGTGAAAGCCAGGCTCTCTCCATCAGTGCAGTAACTACCCCAGCCCAGGTGTCTCCCTTCTGCTGAACATTTCATTAGTCTTTAGAAGTGAAACGGCTTTCACAGAGGTAAGGGAGGGTGCCCTTTCTGTTCCTAACTGAGATTAGATAATAATCCACTGATTCAAGATGTGAGGAGAGAACTGTTGAAAGTCCCCTGGGATCCTAAGAACAACTGAAACCACATGTCCTTCCTAATATTTTTACTACTGAATTATTAGGTTAAGGAGTGGTCTACCAAGACTTTCCATGTCCTTTATGAGCCTTTTTTTGCAGCCTAGGCTGCTGGTTGAGCTCTGAAAATGCCTACAGCTGGATCTTCTCTGTGGCATAGGTAATGTAAAGTCTGTTTTGTAAATTCTACTTTGGGATGGGCATGGCTTACTGCCATCAGTGCTGCAGCACTTCAGGACATATGCAGAAGCAGGTGTATATGACGAGATACATCTCTGATACTTCAGCTATCTATAGCATAGATAGCTCCACCAATCACCTGAGGCTCTTTTGCAGCCAGTGGAGATGAGTGGATGCTCTCAAGTTTTTAGCAGCTCCTTTGGAAGGCTACCTTCCAAAAGGAGTGAGAAAAACAGCATGAAAAAGCCCTAAACAATTTTTTTTTTTTTTTAATTTCTGGTGACTACTCTACAGGAAGAAAGAGTGGGCATTGTAAAACTTGGTTCACTTCCTCCAGTGCTTCTTTGTAGATGAGATGCATATTCCTGTACTTCTAACCATGATGTGGATTTTCTCCTGAAAAATTAAATTGGGCTCAGTTTGGTCCAATTTTTCAGAAGGAATTAGAGCCCTTTGCTTCCATGTGAGAACCCCTACAATGAGAGTTAGTATTGTTAAACTAGAATGCATTGCCCTTGTACCTTTAATTACTTGGCCGTTGATTTCTTGTTCCAATATAGACAAGATTTTATAAAGTCACTTCTAAAATTACCCAACTTTCTAGCATGAGTTTTTAAAGTTCCACTATTTATTCCATTTCTGTTATGTCAAATTTAGAAATCCAGAAGACATCACTGCATAGGCTGAGCTGCTCTAATATCTATTTTGTTAGACTAGATAGAGGGAACAATAGAAGATTTGTAAGACTAAATTTAAGTAAGAACGAAGCCAAGGGACTCTCTTGAGGGGACTTGACTTTGCAGCCTACTAATTTGGGCAAGTCAGGGTCCTTGAAGACAGCCCTAACTGCCCGTTTGATTTCAGATTTTGTTTGGGTGTTACGTGATGTGAAATGCAGGAGCAATCCTGTAAATGTCAGTGGGAGGTGAAGCTTTACATGTTGTGATCTCCAGGCACCAGCATCTCATTCATTCCTGTTCCCCTCATTCTGTCCCCGTGAAGTTTTGTGGCCTCTTTCACTGTGCTGTGCCTCCCAGGAAAGTGGTGGGAGAGGCACTTGGATCTCACTTTGCCTCTTCAGCAGCACGTGCTGAACCATCCTGCTGAGAGATAAATCCTTTTCCATGCATCTGTGTTTTAAAGGAGATGAGTTCTTTATTGTTAGATCCCTGCCTTCCTCCATATGAACTGGAAATGTAGGGTTTCAGGTAGGTGCTGTGGGGGATGGAAACCAGGACTTCAGCAGGCAGGTGTCAGTCCTGCCAAGTATTCCTACTGAATGGCTGCTTTTCTGTCACCTGGATGACCTGAGACAGCCTGCAGGGGTGGCTGACTTCTTCACTCACAGGACAGCAAGTGTAGGTCCCTACCTCTGACCCTCTCAATAGGAGGCTGCAGCAATTCTGGTGCCCTTCTGGTCTTTAATGCCTCATCTTTATCACACAACAGGAGACTTTCCTTAAAACTAAAGCAGGTCTTCAAGAAGAAAGACAATTTCTAAAAGTATTTTATATTGAGATAATTTGAGAGGTGCTTTTGTTAGCACAATAATTAATTCATGTGATTTATATTACACGGGAGGCCAGACTACATGAATATAATAACTTTTTCTGGCTGTATTCTATATGAGATCCTGATTCCACTTATATGAAACTTAATTTTATTAGAGCCATTGTCAAGGTAAGTCTGACTATTGATAGAAACAATCTCAAGCATAATGGAAAGAGGACAAAGAAATTGCACTTCCAAGAGGCTAATTCATCCTAAGTCAGCATTGGTACCACTTGATTCTGGAAAGTTTACTTTTCTAATCAACTTTCTCAGAGGAATTCATTAACTGAAAACCTGTGACTAATGAAAGATGTTTTGTTCTTTTGAAGTCCAAGCTAATTTCCATGAAGGTTACTATTACTAAGCAACAGATTCTGCAGAATGTCTCCTGGGGGGCTGAAACTGTAATATGTACAAACACAGTTCAGAAAATGATGAAATTCTATCCCCAGACACAGAGGCCACAAATAGTACCATGGCCAGGGCCTGTTTTGGAGTCTCCTTCCTTGAAAGCTGTTTTTTGGCCAATGGGAAAGCTCCTGCAAGAGCAAAAGATCAGCATGAACCCTATCACCATCTGTGATGAACGTAATTCAAGGTTCAGCCTGTACTCAAATGTAGAGGTAAACCAGGGGAAAAAAGAACTTGTCCCAAGTATATTTCATCATCCATAATTCTTTGCAGAAAAGCAATCACCTGTAATATACTTTAGTGATATTAAAAGAAGAATGGTTATTCCAGCTGTGAGAGCAGAGGACAATTAAATACAGGAGTGCTTTCCTGAGTCACAAAAGATGGTGCATCTTCTATGCAGCTTTGTGTCAGAGTAGAAATATGTATTTGCACCTTGCTAAAATAAAAAAGCACACCTGGATATTCAGCTTTTTGAGGATAGTGATTTCATTCTGTCCTTTGCCTTTATCCACCAGCTTAGCTAAATACAAGGTACAAATGATAAAGGGGGGGAAAAACCCCAAACCCCTTGATTGCTTCCAATAACCTTTCAAATGTTTGAATGAGCTCCTTTGGTCTTGGTCTTTTCTTTTTCGTGTTCAGTTTGGGTGATTCTGTAAGTGGTGTAGTTTTCTGGTGTAGCATTTGCATAAAGTGAATTTCAGTATTTGTTAAATAGAATTAATGTAAATTAATTAATTTACAATATCATACATAATTTACAATAAACATGTACCACTAATCATGGTACATGTAGGATATGTACAATCTGTAAATAACTAAAATATTCTAAATATTTGAGTTAAAAATATCTCTCCAAAGATAAGAACAGAATATACAAAACAGCTGTTAGCAGAGAAATCCAAGTGTTTTCTAACTGCTCTGATCATTGCATTCACAGTTTCTTTTTAAAATCTATCTTCTGACACCATGAAAGAAAGATTTATTATAATCCAAAGTTTTATGAAGTGACCAGTGAGGCACAAGAGACACTAATTTTTAGAGAAATGAAGTAAACATAACCTCTAACTAGATGCTTCCTTGCCCCTGGAGATACTGAGGGTCAGCAGGTGTCTACACTTCCAAGCTATATGAAGTAGGTTCTTCGGACATTTCTAGGAGCAGCTGTGTCCTCATCTGGCTGTGATGGAGGTGCTTAAGTCACACCAAAGCCCTGCCAGTGTCCAGCATTTAATGCAATTCCTGCCTGCAGAGGTGGTACAGTTATCTCATGCCTACTCTTTTCGTCAAGAACCCAGGGCTTTATTAAAACACATGTATTCATTACACAAGGACTTAAATACAGGTCTCTCTTTTTCCACAGAAAGCCCCTGCAGCCATCACACCTTGTAGGAATAACTGGTTTTGGGCTTAATGAGTATCTCTGCACAGTTTAGTCCCAGGAATACTCTGCAGATCGTGTTTGGCTGTTCTGGGAGATGCCTTATCACATGAGAATGATGATACCAGCGTGAAGCATTATCTCACTACTCAAACAGGTAAATAAATTGAAAATAGAATTGGACTGACCTGAAGCTGTAGATAAGGGTTATGCTCAACTTCAGGTCTATTCTCATTTCAGACCTGAAATGGCTCACACCTTTTCCAGAGTGTTCTATATCTTGTACATAACTTTTGCATGATGGATTTTTTCCAGATGTCTGATTCTGAATGTTAAACCTTACTCAGTTTAAAGGGATTGAGATTTTAGAAAGGGCAATCTGTTTCCCCATGACTTCTCTATGAGAGTAGATGAAGTAAAAATAGTCAGGGACAAAATGCTTGGGAATCTGAACCCATTATATCTCTCCCACCCTGATCTATGTAGAAATTTTGCAGCTCAGTTTAAAGATCACCACTGTCTCTGCCTCTGTTATGTGTATCAAGTGACTGGATGGCTTTTAAAATGAATGTGCAGATAGAAATAGGTTCTCTTTAATTGAGTCTTTGTTTTGTGTTGTTGGCTGTAAATCATTTAAGCAAGGGTATGGAATAAATAAGTTGTGGGAAGTCTGATTAACTGATTATAGTAAGTATAGCTTTCAGTCTTACAGCAGTAAAGATTTTGTGGTGTTCCCACAGGTCAATTGCATATCTGGAATGATGCTTATATTTTATAAAAATGTTGAGAGAAAATTAATGGTTTTCAAAATTTTGATACTAGCACTACTTTAAAATTGATGTTAGAGTGACATAGAGCAATTGTTTTTACTGGCTTTGGTACGTTTTGTTATATCCAAAACTATAAGGAACAAGGAGAAACATGTAGTTAATGTAGGGGGAGGTGCATAAGCATACAAAATCTGTAAACTGGAAAAAAAGAATTCCTTAGTTCTGCTGCTGATGGAGTAATTATTCTCAAGAATAATTTGGCATGGAAAATTTTGGGTTATGTTTCTGCAGTAGGTCCTAGTTTTCTGAATTTAGGCAGATGCCAGTGTAAAAGGTATGACACTCCCCAGAACTAAATAATTTTTTGGATGAGTGTACATAGAGCATGGTGCTAATAACACCAAGATTGTAAGCTCAATCCTCATATCAGCCATTCACTTAAGAGTTGGACTTGGTGATCCTTGTGGATGCCTTTCAAATCAGAATATTCTGTGGTCTGTGATTGAGTGTGTATATGTATTTGCATATTGTTGTCGTCAATGTCATCACTGTCATTTGTGTTTACAGACTTATCTACACTAAGCTCCATAAAATGAATCCTATAATTTTGAATTGGTCTTCAAAGATAGATACAGCCACAGTGGGAAAGGGAGGGCTCTACTGCTGCACATTTCTTACTGCCTTTTGAATATGTAAAAATAATGATATTGCTATAGTCCTGTGTATTGGCCTTCTTCCCAGCTGGAGTGGAAAATGACAAAGCCATCATTCATGGTGATGTAAAACGCTTGTCTTGCCCAAGGAAGGTGATACCATTTTCAAATGACCTGATTTGCAAAACTCAAGCTATTTTGGGGTGGAAGGTAAAGAGCCTGAATCATCACATCATATCAATCGCTATCACATAATATCATGATGTCATGATATATCATCAAATCATGATCACTGTGCTTGGACCCCCTAGAACCAATCTTCTGATTGAGGCCTGCCCTAGACAGAGGGACTAAAAGCAAGCATGCTGAAAATATAAATCTGACTGAATATTTCTGACATGGAAGTATAATGGTCCTTGTAAAGCAAAAAACCCCTGGTATTTGTAATATATTCATGATCTATATATCACTTTTCTTCCCCAGACTTCATAAAAATTTCTTAGTGAGCAAGTCTCCAGACATCAAATTTTAACTTTTTTTTTTTTTTTCCCAATGAACTTATCTAGCCCGTGCTATTTTAATTTAACTCTTTTCCAGTCAGGAATATTTAATCATAGGCTTCTATATGAGCTGTGCCTCAAACAATAAGATACCCTGCTGGGCTCAGAGTACAGTAGGAAAATTTGGTTTACAAGTGTGGGAAATAGTAAAATATGCATAGTAAAATCTGTGCTTTTATTGCTTTTTTGGCCATTTCATTCAATACTAAGAATGCAACCACTCCTGACAAATGCAGACTAAGTGCAATTATGGCTTAGGTAGTAATGTGCTTGAACTTCTGGAAAAATAAACTTTTTTCTAAATATGCCTGTCAGAACATGCTTTTGCCCAGAGTTTCCTGCTGTTCCTTGATATTCCCTTTCATCTGAGGAATTAGTTTAAACATTTTTTGCCAGAAATTGGGATTATAGTCTTTTAAGGGAATATTATAAACAACAAATGCATGACTTTTTAATGTGTCTGATATTTCCTTGCCATCAGGACTAGTATAACACAAGGAGTGTGGCAACCCCACTCCTGTCCCAGAAGTTACATATGGAATAAAACCTCTTCCTGCTGAAGAAATAATTCAAGACATACACGGCTATGAAATATCCTCGTGTGAACCTAATACAGAGGATGCTTCATTTTGGGAATAAGGGCCTATTAACTTTCAGTTCCTGTATATTATATGCTGAAATATTTTGTTTAAAAAAAGGCCCTCTAGCTCCAGTAGGGATTAGGAGCTGGGAAACATCCACCATTGTTAAACCTGCAGGGGGTATGTATTCAGTTCTACCCCTTTGAAACATTCATTTGACAAGGCAGGGAATTGAACTTGGATTTTTTTTCTTCAGTTAGTGTAGGCTGGTGGGTTTTTCAGACAGGCTGGATGTTGCTTGAAGTTCTTGGTGCCAGTGTCTTGGACCAGCATGATTTTGTGCTGGTTTTTATGTCTTACAGTGAAATGCACATTGCATTAAGAGGTTTGTATTTGAAAGGTAATAATAGGACTCATTATAGTTTCCTGAACTGTGTGCCTCCTTTCCGTAATAGCAATGTGACAAATAAAAGAAACAGTAAAATGTTACTTTGTTACTGCATTTATCTGCTGAGTACATGTCTTTTAACAGCATTTGCTTTGAATTTTGTCAAGAATGAACTGCAACTAATTTCCAGCTCGGAAAGGCAATGTAGGTCTAGGAGAGTGAGGCAAATTAGTGAATATTTTGGGTTTTTTTTTTTTTTTTTTTTTTTTAATTTTATTTCTGGATTCTGGGAAATATCAGATAGTTACTGTAATACAGATTCATTTTACCTAACTTTTGGCACTAAAAAATTAGGCATCTAATCTAAACTACTCCCAGTGCTCTCTAGGTGTCATCAAGTGGTGAATCATCCCTTCTATCCAAGAAACTTATTTTAGGAGGATGAGTCATTATTCAGAAATGTCCACCTGCTTCCTATGACCCTTGAGAAGGGTAAGCTTAAACTGGGGGAGTTAACTTTTGCATCTCCAAAGTGTGGTAAAATGAAGTAAAGAGTTTGATTCTCTTAATCAGTGACTTATTTTAATACCGTGTTCGTTTCAAAAAGAGAGAAGCACAGAATTACACCGTGATTATCCTGTGGTACTTAATGAATAGTTTTACTGAATCAAGTCCTCTGTGAGCAGGCAAATGAGGTACCAGACATGGCATTCCCACTGTTTCTTGAATATATACAATTGTCCCCTCTACTCAGAGGTATAAAGATGCAATAAATTGCTTTAGTTCAAATTGCAACTGGCCAGTGTTGTCTCATCGTTGTTTTTTCTTTCTTCTGTGTCAGCAGCAGAAATAATGAACACCTTGTTTTTCTCCTGTGTGACATTACTTAAAGCTTGCAAATGACCCCTCAAATTTTTAGGTGAGAGTTCTCAGACTCTTTAGTGGGATTATTATGACAGGCCTTGCACTCACCCTTACCCTTTTTTCAAGAGTCATCATAATTTACTTTCTTACAGTAACTCAATCCATTAATTTCACCTGTAGCTAACTTACTGTATCTTTGCATCATTACCTTAAGATTTTGACTTTTGGTTGCTAAAAAAATAAGTCAAAGCTTCTGTTATGGCAGATATTTCAGCATTATAAAATAACAAAGATGTTGCTACTGTCATATTCTGTATCTAATAACTGTATTGTTAGTGACATTTAGTTAGGTTGTTTTATACCACTCCCTGTTATGGTACAGTCATGTGATGTTGTTTTAAATATTTTTTTTTTTAAATCGATATAAAATACAGCACAGAGGAAAACTTGTCTAAAAGTTTCTCTCAGCTCCAAGCTGTGTCCAGCAGCATTTCTCTCTTTCATCCACCTTCTCTGATGACATTTTTAATATCTTCAGCAAATCAGTCTTTCAATTCCACCTACAGAGAATTGTCCTCACAATGCAGGACCTAAATATAGCTACAACACAGCTTGTGATGTACTGTGGTACAAGAGTACCGTAATAGTTACTGTAATGTACTCTGGGACCCTGGTGCACAGCCCAGGTTGCTTTAACCTAGTGTCTTAAATAGGAGGGAAAAAGACTGTCCAGCGTCATTGCAGAGAGTGTTATCCCAGCAAGCATGTGGGGTAAGCAAGATGAGTTTCCAAGAACCCCAAAACTTGAACAAGGTGCTATCAACATGTTTGCAGACACATCAGAAGGGTTTCCTGCCAGGTCTGTCCAGGGCACTGGATAGTCCTTCATCTGTTGATTAGAGGTCAAAATGGGGGTCAGTGACTAGGCAGGAGCTTCTTCTTTGCTAGAGATCCTGAAGGCCTAACTGGAGTTTTAGCTCATGCAAGAAGGGGTATATTTATTTGAGAAGTGTGGAAACTGCAAAAAGTCAATATTTTGGAAAGCTACTTGTGCACAAGGAGGTGGTTTCTGATCTGTCAGTGTAGCTTTACTGACTGAGCAAAGGTAAGTGTGAAAATGGACAGAAATTGAGATTATATTGTGGTTACCCAGCTTTATGGGAGAATCATAATAAAATAGGATAATCGGCGTTTCTGTGGGCACAATCCTATTAGTGAGTGTCAGCCAAGGGGGATGTGCAGAAAAACACATTTGCCAGATATTGCTGCAAGACTCCCACTAAAGCCAACAAAGTCACACTGCAGGAATGCAGTGAGGAAAGTTTCTTAATTTCAGACATTGCCATGTTAACCTCATTTATTACACTGTGTCATGGCATACATTTCCATTGGTCATAGTCTCATCAGGAAATGGTGACTGTGTTTCTAACCCTCAGGCTCAACAGAGTTTAATAAATTTTTAATTAATTGTATTGGATATGTTTCATGGTTTCAAAGTAGATTTCTGAAGCTATCAAATAACAGGTGGGCCTTCCAAATGTAACATCACTTTATTTTTAATACTCATTTCATATATAGGTTCTGTAGCCAAGTAGAAAGTACAGCAGTGAACTTGAGATGCACTTATTTACTACAAACATATTTATTTCTTAACATTTAGAAATGTCATTGCCTTTGAGAGAGCTTGAAATTTGCAGAAATGAAACAAAACTCTAAGTAGGATTATAGATTTGAACCTATATGAATAGTTTAGATTAGAGGCATCAAAGACCAAGATAAGGAGGGCTTTCATCAACCACTAATGTTCTCAGAAACTGATAGTGAGTTCCAACTACTCTTACCAGAAAAATCCTAAAATGGAATTTTCATAGGGTTTTTCCCAGACCTTGATATGGGCAACAGAATCAACTCATATTGTTTCCACCCTTTAATATGTTTCTACTAGGAAACAGACTTATCACGAGCTTTTGCTGGAGAGTGAGAATGATCACAGATTCTTTAGCTGCACTCCAAGGTCTCTCAACTTTATTTCACTTGTGATCTCCATTGAACATGAGAGTGCAGAGTCTCATGTGAGATTTCATATGCTTATGAAGCCATTTGAGACCCAGAGTGGATTGATTTGAAGATTGTTGTAATCTCAACCCTCTGTAGCTTTGTTCCATGCAGGGCAAAACTGGATGTTTGAAAAAGAACATCCAAAACTTCTTATAATATCTCACAGCTATCTTATCTTATAATTAGAGAACTAGATATTGGAGAAGGAATGTTGTTTGGAGGTTTTTTCCTACATATTCAATATACTGTGGCATTATAGGATGCTTTTCTAAAATATGATGCCTTAAAGCAGATTGCCCAGCAGCTAAACAATGGTCAGAGTGTTTACACTGATCTGCCAAACAATGACTTAAACACTCTTGTAGATAAGCAATATTTCTTCCAGAAGTATTAGGTAGGTCTCTAGGGAGATTTTTTCAGAAGAAATATTAGGTAGGGCTCCAAGGAGATTTTCTAGTCTTTCGAGGGCTGCCAAACAGGAAACAAATTTTATTCTATATTAAACCTGAATACATTACTGTCAAAGTGGTTATTACTGGTTTACCTCGGTGTACTTCTGAGTAGAAATTGGCACTATAGATTCTGTATGGGTGGGTGCTAAAGATGAACAGATGGATGCTTTTGGCCACATTTTATCTTAGCAGTGAATGAAATGGTAATGACGTATTTAAGTACAGCGATTTCTGTAACTGAAAGTCTCAGAAGCAAAAAATGTTAAATCAGTGCATATGTCTTCCTAATTTATAAGCTATTCTGGTCTGCCTCAGGATGATTGAACTTTTCTGCTTTACATGCTAGTCTAAATTTACTTGTTTTTAATATCCCCACCTAGGTTAGACCTGGAAAGCAATAATTATTCCTCTGCTTGAAGCCACAGGCAGTGTTTGGCATTATGCTGGAGTGATTTATCTCCCTTAGATTAAACTGAATACTTTGGGTGAACACTGGATTGTCCAAATCATGTAGGAAGCAATCACATTGTCCTGAAAATTGGTGGAGGGTTGTATTGGTTTTGTATGTTTAGTTTGTTGGTTGACGTTTCATTTTTTGTTTGTTGAGTTTTTTAAAACAGCAAGTGGGAGTACAGGACTTCCCAATGTGGGAATAAGAAGTACAAATGCTGCTTTGGTAGGGAAACACTAAGTAAAATTTGCAGAATGGCTGTGTGACTTTAAAGTGGAAGGAACTTTTCTCTCTTAGCATTAAGATTAGGCCTAAATATTTTCAATGCCTCATTGGTTTACTTAATTTTAGAGTTGTATTTTAATAAAGCAAATTAATGATAAAACAAAACTGCAAATTTACAGTCTGTTATACTTTTCCTTAAAATTGAGTTAATTATCAAGTATGGCTGCCATCAGTTTCTCAAGATGTCTATTAATGTATTTTTTTTCAGTAATATTCATGGAACAGCTTTTAATGGTTGGAGTCCTGGTGTGTAACTGTTTGTCAAAGTGTCAGACAGATGATATAGATAATGCAAATTGTGCAGAAAATGTGTGAGGTTACTAATTTGACTAATCTCTGCTTTTGATATTTTTATCTCCCATGTGTTTCAATTTTTAAAGAGGTTATTAGTTTTGGATTTGGCAATGACAGAGGGTGACACCATCACCAAAATAGCGGTGGTGAAAAATATCTCCTTATTTTAGCTATCTGACTGTGTGGGGCTTTTTTCTTGAGGTCCATCTGCTAGCACTGGCTCAGAAATCTTATTTAGATGCATCACAATGCCCTTCCATTCCAGAAACTGCATAAATGCAGTGCTGAATCACAGTCTTAAATCTAAGTGGGTGGAAAGCGCATTTCATTACACTACAGCTTGAATTCTTCAATTTCCTTTCTCTATCTTCTGGGAAGCCTGGGTGCTTTGCTATTATAGCGGTGAAATTAGACATGAGCCTTAAAAAGCCTTTTCTTCTTGAAGAGAGCACTACAGGTTGCCTGGCTTTTGCTCGGGTCTCCACTTGCTTTAATCACAGCCATTTATCTCCAGGTTGCTTCAGTTGCATGCAAAGCCTGGCTGAAGTAAATCCCATCTTGCAGTTTCATGGACTTCTCATGTCTCCCCAACGCTGGTTTCTCTACCCACACTTCTCCCTCAGCTTGTCTGCGCCGCCTCTCCAGCTTCACTTGTATCAGTTCTGCCTACTCTTAATGGTGAGCATTCAAGGGTTGCAAAATTCTCTCTTCTTTGACTCACTGCTCAAGGGGCAGGCAATGGAAAAAGGCTATGCCTAAACTTGGGACATCCATTCCAACTTCGAGCAGCCTGCCCTTGTTGTCTGAAGCTCAGTGTCTATCCCCTCAGGGCAAGAGGATGGGCTGTTCAGGGCTTCTGTAGAGGACCAAGAGTCACAAACCTGTCTCCTGTGGTGGATTGATGCCTCAGGCAAGCAGAAACATCAGGATCAGCTTGCTTATGAGCACTAACATCCTTTGGCCAAATATGAGTCCTATCTTTTTCAGTGCCAGACCCACTATCTCTTCCTTCTAGTGGAGTAATATCAATAAAGCCAGGCTATCAGCTTGTGACGTGACACATACTACGCTGTCCTTTTTCCCTGGTTTCCTGCTGTAAAAAACAGGGGGTCTCCATGTTCTCTCTCTGGATAGAGCATGCATTTGGACACTTACCTGACATTTGATGGATCTTCCTAAATGTCCTGGATTCCTGGATGGCCTGAACATTACATTGAACACCACAGAACCAGCACCTATGGGGCCACCATCCCATGAGTGTCCATTGTGTGTACCACCCAAGGGCAAGGTGAAGGCAAGAATCTTGTCCTTGCCTCCAGAATCAATAATGACTGTTATCACTGCCAGGGTTATCCTGGGGCAGGGGCAGCCTCTTCACGTATTTGCTCCCTGACTGCCACATATAGCCAAGAAATGTCCTTTCGGGACCTATAGTTTGGGTCACAGCAGAAGTCTGTGCAGGAAGCTGGTGGAAACAAACACCTAAAATATCTCTTGCTGTTGCCTTATATCAGTTTCAGGTCTGGAGAGGGAGCTTTGAGGCTAGGAGAGGGAGCTTTGGTGGTGTCCAGAAGCACTACAGTGACCACAACTTGGCTCTATAGTTAAAATTTTACAGGGATCTTTAAAAAACTCCTTGACATAAGCCAGCATCATAAGCTTGCAGCCCGGAAAGTCAACTGAATCCTGGGATGCATCCAAAGAAACGTGGCCAGCAGCATGAGGGGGATGATTCTCCCCATCCACTCTGCTCTCATGAGATCCCACCTGGAATTCTGTGTAGAGTTCTGGTGTCCTCAGTATAAGACCTGAAAGAGTTGGAGCAAGTCCAGGGGACGCTACAAAATTGCCAAGAGGACTGGAGTGCCTTCCCTACAAAGACAGGCTGAGAAAATTGGGATTGTTCAACCTGGAGAAGAGAAAGTTGTTTGGAGACCTGGTAGTATCTGAAGGGGCCAACAGGGAAGCTGGAGAGGGACTCTTCATTAGAAACTGTAGGGATAGGACAAGGAGTAATGGGTGCAAACTAAAAGAAGGGAAATTTAGGTTAGATATTAGGAAGAAATTTTTGAGGGTGAAACAGGTTGCCTGAGGAGGTTGTGAATGTTCCATACCTGGCAGTGTTCAAGGCCATGTTGGATAAGATCTTGAGCAACCTGTTCTAATGGGGTGAACCTTTGAACAAGGTGACCTTTAATATCCCTTAAAATCCTTAACATTCTGTGAACTTGTAACTTAGACAAGCAGATTTCCTGTCAGACTTCTTGAGTTTCACTGGGATAGTAGGATACAGTGTCCAAACTCAGAATGGGAAATGAGATGGGAGCTATTCATTTTTTACTACTTAAATCTCCTTTATTGACCATAACTTCCCAAAACCTTACTTCCGGGTCAAACCATGACAATCACTCTGTCCTAGTGTGCCCTACTTCAGTTTATCCAAGATGTAACTTCGTGCTGCTTTCCAGACACTTTCTGAGTAAGGAAAAAAAAAGTGTTCTTGATGGGTTTCTTCTTGGCAACTGGTATAGTATTGGAGAAGAAATGGCTCTCCCCAAGTAGCAGGTAGCTGAAACCAAGGATGTGTGGAGCTATGAAGCTTTCTGAAGCCAGCTCAAGCTATTTGGGTGCTGAAACCTCCTTTTAGGACTTAAAGGACAGCCAGAACAGAGCTTGAGTAACCTAGGGCTGTGCATGTGCTGTTTGGGCAGGTGGCTGCTACCAGCCCTTATAACACACCACGTCTGACCTCTTATTCTCTTTTCAGTGGGGTCTTTTTTTTTTTTCTGTTTTTTTTCCTCTAGCATATCTCATTGCTTTGCAATATTTCCAAGTCTAATTTGAGTACTTCTTCCTAAAAAACCTCTAACAGTGAATATAATCTGACAGAACATTTAACAGAATTTCTGAAGTAAAATGTTGATGCTGACTAAGGCAGTCTAATACTTCCACTGCAAGTATTATTAACAAGGTTTACCCCAAAAAAGCGTGCTTGCCCAGCCCCTCTTTGAGTCCATGCAGTTAACTGGTTTCATTAGAAACCAAAGGATCTCAGATCTTCCCAAAACCATTTAGAAACACTGAATTAAGACTTTTGTGATTGAAAATAAAAGCTAGCACTTCTTCTTCATGGAAGAAGTCTGATAGATAGGTAATCTGTCTAAAGTGTTAGTCAATTAAAGTTTGAAAGCAATTGGGAAAATCTCTTAAATAAGTGCTTTGGTTCATCCAGCTTCTCAGAGAAGCAGAAGACAGTGATTGTGACAAAAGGCCACTGAAGTAGTTATATGAATTTCTCCTGGGTGCTCCTGAAAGTCAGAGACATGTGCCCCTGGCCTCCTTCAACTTTTCTCCAGCCCTGTCTTTTTTTTCTTTTTTCTCTTTGTCTTCCTGCAAAATGAGAACAGGTGAAATTACAGATGCTGTACAGTAAATCCAAAGATAAAATGGGAATTGCCTTCTGTTCTAAGTCTAATTCTGGTTGCTTCATCTTCATCCAATCAACAAATGATTACCACTTTTGTTGTTCTTTTTTTAAAGTATTTTCCATCTAAAATTGCCAGGGAGAGTGGAGCTGTGGCCAGAGGTGCATTGTTTTTTCTGGAAAACTTTCAACATACTTAGACAATGCCTATTTTGCAGAGAAGGGCCTGTAAAAAATGTAGGTGCTTCATTTTTGGAAATGCCTTGTGGTATATTCTATAAAAATCTTATCGCAGAACCAGCTTGACCTAGAAATGCCATCATATTGGAGACCCTTACTAGTTTGGATTTTGGCAATCCAGAGTGTCTCAGCAGGCTATAACAACATTGCCAAAAGTCCTGCAGAGAAAATTAATCTCTAGCAGAGCCAAGTTGCTTCGGAAAATAACCCAGGGGCTTAGTTGATTTGCCATTGCGAAGTGACTTCAATATGAATATTCTGCCTTGTTCCCCTCTCATGCCTTTCTGATTGTGCACTTGACTCAAAACTATTTCCTATGTCTGGAAACCCATGGCACCATCACCTCCCTTGTATGGCTGAGTGAGTGTCAGGAGGTAAAATCGTGATGATTTTCGGTAAAGGCAGGACAAATGTCACTAGAGAAAGGTTACAAAATTGGGCAGACAGTTTTTGTCATTTTGTTGCCTTGCTACATCAAAAGTGAAAAGAAGAAATCGAGGTCCCATTTGGCACGTCAGTAGTAAATAAATGGAGAATGTGGCAAGACAACAGGTGACTCCATCAGCAAGAATGTACATGACCTTCTGTGTTCCTTCAAGTTTCTGTTTCACGGAAAGCTCTAATCATTTTTGATAAATAGAGCTGTAAGCTATAGATAGACAAAAAGGCATAAGAAGGAAATAATTCAGCGTGCAGAGAAAACAAGCCTACTCTCTTCAGCTTTTTTCCATCTGTTGGTGTCCATTAAGAAACTAATAAGGCTGCTGCTGGGGAGTCCTGATCTTCTGGCAATTCAAAGTGATCATTTGATTTGCTTTCTCACTGTTGCAGTGCTGAATCTGTGTTCCAGCAGGAGCTGGGTTTATTATTTCAAGGCTTTTTTAGCCTTTGGTTTTATCCTAAGGCTTTAGTTTCCAAAATATGCTGTAATCAAACATAATGTAAATCTAAAAATTATCCAGATTTAGATAACTTTAAACTCTGCTGAGGGAGGACAATGATATAGCCATTTTCAGTTTGTGCTAGTTTTTTGGTCTCTTTTTTTTTTTTTTTTTCTTTGCCTTTGAGTTGCAGAAATAATAACAGCGTTTAAAGGAGTCAGCAAGGAGCTATATTAAGAAAAATGCCTTTCCTGGCTATGAACACGTTATGTACAGTTGTGTGTGATTCATTCAAACTCACCATGTGACTAATTTTTTTTCTTATTGCATTTGTTACAGCTTGCAACTGTTCTTTCTGTCAGAGAAATCCACATATTTACTTTCCTGAGGCACTCGTTTCTGTGCACCTCTAATACTAATTTGAAATAGATCAAGCTGGTCTGACCGATGTTCATTTTCTCTGCTCATTTAATGAACTTTGTCTTCTCACTTCTTACTGTGTAATAGTTACAGCACAACCCCATCCCACACACCAAACAAAGATACATTTAACGAGAACCACTTGGAAGAAAAATGTTGCCTTTCTCTCTAAATAACATTTTATCTCCTGGATTCATACTTTTAAAAATAAAGAGGATAAGCATACAGTGGCCTCATTTTCACTTATGAGAACTTTGGCCTC
The DNA here is from genome assembly GCF_017590135.1 of Pyrgilauda ruficollis. Classification (NCBI taxonomy): domain Eukaryota; kingdom Metazoa; phylum Chordata; class Aves; order Passeriformes; family Passeridae; genus Pyrgilauda; species Pyrgilauda ruficollis. The sequence continues at coordinate 1,969,255 of NW_024525823.1, read as the reverse complement.
TTCAGGAATCTGCTTGGTAGAGTGTGGGACAAAACCCTGGAAGAAGAAGAGCCCAAGAAAGCTGATAAATAAGGGTCACCTCCTCCAAGCTCAGGATTGATACAACCTGAAGATGCCTCACAAAGAGAAGAACAAGATGCTTCTGGACAAACTCAAACACTAAAAGGAAGCCCACAGAGGATGGAAGCGAGGAAGGGCAGCTTGGGAGGAATATAGAGAAATTCTCTGAGCAGATAGGGATCAGATCAGGAAAGCTAAAACTGTAATAGGAATAGGTCAGGGCCATCAAGGGCAACAAGAAAAATCTGCTGTAGGTATGTCAATGATAAAAGGAAGACTAGGGAAAATTTGGGCCCTCTCTGTAAGAAAAGAGGAGAGCTGGTTACCTGGGATGTAGAGAAGGCTGAGGTACTCAACAATAATTTGGCCTCAGCTTCACCAACAAGTGATTCAGCCATATCACCTGAGTCACAAAAGGCAAAGTCAGGGACTGGGAGAATGAAGAACTGCCTGTTGCAGGGGAAGACCAGATTTGAGATCATCTAAGGAACCTGGCGGTACAAAAGCCTATGGGACTTTTGAGATGCACCCATCAGGTCCTGAGGGAACCAGCAGATGATAAAAATTAACCATTAAGAAGGGTATGAAAATGCTGGATCAAGTCTAAAGGAGGGCCACAAAGGTGGTCAGAGGTCTGCAGCACCCCTCCTACAAGGACAGGCTTATAGAATTGGAATTGTTCAGCTTGGAGAAGAGAAGGCTCTGTGGAGGTCTTATAGCATATTCCAGTACCTAAGGGGGTTTACAGAAAGGCTGGAGAGAGACTTTTTACAAGGGCATGTAGTGATACGACAAGGCACAAATGGCTTTAAAATGAAAGAGAGTGAGTTTAGATTAGATATATGAAGAAGTTCCTTACTGTGAGAGTGGTGAGGCACTGGAACAGGTTGCCCAGGGAAGCTGTGGATATCTCATACCTGTAAGTGTTGAAGGCCAGATTGTATGGGGCTCTGGGAAAGCTGATCTTGTGGAAGGTATCCCTGCCCAGGGCAGCAGAGTTTCTTCCACTAGGAAAGGATTTCATGGGAGTCCACCATGATGGTGATGATAGGGTTGTGTTCTTATGGGTAAGAATCAGGGAGACGCCCAGCAGATATCATGGTGGGAGCCTCTTAGGGACCACCCAAACAGGATGTAAACGTAGATGAAATATTCTATATGCAGCTGGCAGAAGTCTCACAATCACTAGCCTTGTTCTTGTGAGGAATTTCAGCTTACCAAATGTCTGCTAGAAACAGAGCACAGCAGAGAGGAAGCAGTCTGGGACATTCCTGGAGTGTGTGAAAGATAATCTCTTCGTACAACTGGTGAGGGAGTCACCTAGGGAGGGCTCCCTGATGGACCTGCTGTTCATGAACAGAGAAAGACTGGTGGGTGATGCTGGGCACACAGATCACAAAATGGTCGTTTTCAATTCTCAGAGAAGCAAGGATGGGTGCCAGCTGAACTGTCAGCTTGGACTTCTGTGGGGCAGGCATGGCCTCCTTAGGACCTGGCTGACAGAGTCAGAAAATAGTCCTGAAAGGCAAAGGAGTTCAGGAAAATAAGACATTCTTCAGGAACGATATGTTAAAGCACAGGAGAAGGCCATTCACATGTGCTGAAGGATGAGCCAGCAGGGACGACCAGCCTGGCTGAACAGAGCTTAGGAAAAAACAAGAGTTTATGACCTTTGAAAGATGGGGCAGCAACTCAGGAGGACTACAAGGATGAAGTGAGGTTATGCAGGGAGAAAAGCCAAACTAGAATTTAATCTGGCCACTGCTGTACAACACAATAAGAAGTGTTTCTATAAATAAATCAGGAACAAATTGAGGCTTAAGGAGACCCTCTATCCTTTATTGGGTAAATGTAATGTCAAAGGATGATGAAGATACTGACGTACTTAATATTTTCTTTGCCTCAGTCTTTAACAGCAAGACCAGTTGTTCTCTGGGTATCCACCCCTCCGAGCTGGGAGACTGCATCTAAAATCCTGTGTTCAGTTTTGGACCCCTCACTACAAGAAAGACATTGACTTGCTGGAGCATATCCAGAGAAAGGCAACAAAGCTGGTGAAGGGTCTGGAGCAAAAGTCTTTTGAGGAGCAGCCAAGGAGAAAAAGGAGGCTCAGGAGAGACCTTATTGTTCAGGTAACAAGCAATAGGACATGAGGAAACAATCTCAAGTTGCCCCAGGGGAAGTGCAGATTGGATATTAGGTAAAATTTCTTCACAAAAGGGGGTTGTCAAGCACTGGAACAGGCTGCTCAGAGAAATGGTTGAGTCACCACCCCTGGAGATATTAAAAAGACATTGACTTAGGGACATTGTTTAGTGGTGAATTTCATAGTGCTGGGCTAATGTTAGATTCAGTAATCTAAGAGGTTTTTTCAAACTTAAAAAATCAGGTGATACTATCAATGGATAGTTAAGAATCAAGGGGTCAGAAAAGTTTTTGTTTTCATGTTTGAAATTGGAAAATATTTAAAATTCTCCATCCCTGAATTATAAAGTTCTGTGGTATTTGCCAATCATCTAAGAAATTCTGGATGATAATACATGCCATATTTCAGTTATGAAGAATGAAACTAAGAAAAATGATGGATGGCTCTTACTGCAGGATCTGGGATAAAAAGAGGGAACAAGAACAGAAACCAGCTCCTGGCAGTACTGACAGTAGCATCATCTTGACTCATAATGCCTGAACGGGAGCTCCACGTTGCATGGTGGGCTTTGTACGTGTTCACTCTTCACATGCGCACTCTTCATCAGCTGAGCTCAAGTTGTGTGAGATGCTGATATGGGACTTAGAAAATCACAGGCAGCTGGCTTGAGATATCATTTGAAGTGGCCAAAGTCTTCTCATGAAGGTCAGGCACTGTTGAATTTTGCTGTTCTCATGGCCCAGGACTTAATAAATTGTCACTGTCTGTGCAGTGAAGATTTTTTGTAAGAAGGGAAGTGCTTTTCTTAATGATGCCAGATATGCAGGTGATGTGGCCAGGACCCTTGAGAACAGCCTGTGCCTAAACCCAGCATCGAGAAGCCTGAATTAGAAGCTTAATCACACAGCCTGCCAATTTAATCAGTGTAGAGAGACAGACGCCTCCAGAGAATGGTATAAATCTTAGTGCAAGGGCATCCTAAAAATAGTTGTGGAGAATCACACCTGAGCCTGCTGTATTTAAGAGTGGCTTTTCTGAACTGGACAAAAAGAAAGCTAGTGAGGAATTTAAAACCATAAGAAATTAAAATGACAAAAAAGTTACTGCATGTGCTGGGAACAAAAAACCAGCATATTCAGAACATCCCTTCTCCCCCCCCCCACCCCCCCCACCCCAAGTAAATCCACCCATGCATAATATTTGGGGAATTAAATTTAAAATTAAATTATAACTGCAAGGTGTTATAATACATTCACATAGAATAAATTCAAACAACTAAACAAATATGCAGACCAGAACAAAGGAATAATAATTGACTTCATTTTGAATTTAAGTAATGAACTATGACAGCTGTACTAAAAATGGGCAAACACCAGAGAATAACTAGGATATATACACACCAATGATAAGTTTCTGTGTAAGTGTTTGAGTATGAATGCACAATCCTTCCTTACTTCCTCACAAGATAACAAAGCAATGAGGTAACTCTGAATATCAAACATACCTAGAGGAAGGCAGACTATACCTGTACATGTGGCTGCAATCTTACGGCCATGTTTCAGATACCTTATCCAGGTGAAGTTATTTTTTCAGTCATAGGATTTTGACTTTCAAGAGGAAGTTTGGATGGATTTTATTGGCACAAAGGCCTCAGAATTTAGCATATTTTTCTTCTATTAAGTATACAAGAATATTTTTATGTGCAAGAAGTGGTGTTTGCAGACAAGCTAAGGCACTTAAAAGTGAATGACAGCAAGGTGCAATGAGCCTCAGGAAATCACTGGTCTCACTAACACAATTTTTGTGTTCTTGCAACCTTTCTGTTTCATTTCCAGCCCTGGATTTCTTTTGTGTTATGCCAGTTAATAAGCTGTTCTCGATCCATTACCTCTGCGCAGCCTTGAAAAGTAATGTTTTAAATTAGGATAGGGAAGAAGGGAAGATATAAATGGCATCTGGTAGTGCAAATCTCCTGCTAATACAGAGAATCTTTTCAACTAAAAGAAGTACACTGCTTTGATATTTTTATTCTGAGTGAGGTGTCAAGTCTGTGGCTGACAATCATACAGGAAGTTTCTTAAGGCTTATGTGGGCTTCAAAATATTCAGGGAGTTAGGAATGAGGAAGAAAAAATGCCATGCCATTAATGATGTATCTGACATTTGTTTATGCTTTCCTATGTCCATTTTGCATGCAGCAAAGCTCAATAATCATTAAATAGTTTTTCAGCTTACTGTCACTATTTCATCAGAGGCATTGTTAATGACATATGCATACATATATATTTTTATTGTACATAGGGAAATTATATAAACTTCTCTGACATGTTTATAAATTCTTGACATTTTAACACCTGAAGAAATTGAAAAAGTTGGCTGAAACTGTTCTATTTATCCCCTGTGGTTGTGTTTTGCTCCTGAAATTCAGCAGGGTTGCAAAAGATCTTGAGGTCCCAAGATAAGCAAGGAAACTTTAGGGAGTCAGAAAGAAAAGTGCTGCCTTGTTTTCTTCAAAAACTAAGATTTTACATATTTTTCTTGTAACAATTGTCCTCAAAATGTAAAATTATACTAACTAGGAGCTAATGATTTGCACCTGGACTTTATTTCTACATCATGAAAGATGAGGATGAGGCAGAACAAATACCATTGCCCTGGAAAAGCACTTTCAAGTCTTACAAAATGAGCACAATCTAAAGCCAGGTGGCAGTATAGCGAGAGCATAGTTGAGGAAATCCAGCTATAGTCTGGGGATATGGCGAGTTTGGCCAAGTCCCAGTAAAGCCTTGCCCTTTGGTACACAGCCTGGAACCTTGATTTTGTTCAATGTCCCTCCTGTTAAAGGTTCATCCTGTTGTCAGAGGCACTGGCTGTTGTTGTAAGGCCCTCATAAGAAGAACCCACCCAGTGGATTCCTTGCCCAGGCACCAAGGACACAGGAAGACTTTCCTCCAACACAAAAATGGCACAAGAAAAGGAGGGAGCAAAGGTGGGGCCAAGCTTCCATGATCCTGAGTAGTGTTTCCCTTTTCTATTGGCACTGTGTTGGGTAGAGTTGTTTGTATCCTCTCTCAGTTGTGTCCTTTCAATAAAAGTATCCTCATTTAGTCAGTATTTCCTTGTCAGGAATCTGTTCCAAAGCTCTTAGGAAACTGTTTCCTATCTTCCATCATTTCAGTCATCCTTTCCTCTACCCTTGCCTGTTATCTTCAAGATGAAGTGACAAAAACTATATGCAGTGTTCAATAGGAATTTAAGAGATTTTCCTCCTTTTCTTCTCAATTATTTCTACAATAATTCCTCATCTTCTATTTCCAGAGTTGCATTGTTTGAGGAACATATTTCAAATGATTGATAGATTTCCCTGATTATCAATAGTAACTTATTAGAGTTCATTATGGTATGTTTATAATTACAGCTGCAGAGAAACCATTCCAGTCTGTCTGAATTTTTGTAAACTCCTCTAATATTCTTGGGCATACCACCCAGACGTGGTCTTCTTCACTGTTTAAACCAATCTCCTTTACATGGCTTAAGACATGGATTTAAATAGCTGATGTACATTATCCTTGGACAGATACATTTATTCTGTAGTAAGTTATAAGACAGGATTAATAGAAAGCCAATACTCTCTTGGTACCCTGAGGTAATTCCACAGAAAAAGGAAAATGAATTTCCCAGTCCTCTTAAAAACAGTCTAGAGCATCTTAATAAATAGAACCAATGTCTAATCTGTCAGACTCCCATTTGCTAATGCAGAAAAAAAGGGACACAGATATTATACAGGATTTTGCAATAGGCATCTATGTGAGCTAAGCTGGATACTTAGATTTGTGTGCCAAATACAGATCCTGCAATTTAACAGCTCAACACATTAAAAGGTATTTTAAGCTGCCTTGGTAACTGTCTGGATGTCTAGATGTAATTCATTGAATGCCTAGTGTCTGTATCTATGTATTTAGGGAGTTTCAGTCTGGATAAACATATCTCAGTGCTCAGTGTTATATAATTTTCAAGTCATGAACACTCTCCAGTGATTTGTACTGCCTTTTTTTTTTTTTTTTTTTTTTGAGGAATGAGGTTTTATGGTCTTTATAGAACTTACCTGGGGTTTACTTTAGCTTTATGCAGAGCTCCTGTTCATGTAGTGGTACCACCTTTAAAACAGGAACTGGGCATTGTTTTGAACAGTGGCTTGTGTCTTGCCTAAAATTTTATGATGACATTGAAAAATCTTAAAGCGAAGTGAGTTCCAGGCTATGAAATCAAATTACAAAATTTTTACAGTGATGTCATGAGTCATGCTTGGAAGATTTCCTTGATGCAACCCCCAGTGGAACTGTCATTATTGCAGGTGTATCAGTGAGCAGATACTAACTCTGCAGTCCTGCTCCCCTCCAGATGGGAAGAAGAGCAGAGCATCAGTCTGGCAACTCAGGACAAATTTTACAGGCATTTATATGGCAATAAGTGCAGACAGACATCTGCCATGATGCTTAGGAAGAGTCAGGCACTTAACACCTTTATTTAAAAATACAGATTGAGACATATCTGGAAAGATAAGTAGGTGCTTATCTTCAAACCTTCAAAATCCAGCCCTTTTTGCTGTGTTTCACCGATATCTGTGCAATGGGGTGGTAACAACTCCCCACCTCAGAAGAGGAGCTTGAGAGGCCTTTTCAGTCTTTAAACTGGATAGACAGTGGAGCATGGCATTGCAATACAAGATCAGCTCTCACATGTCTGACTACAGCAGGTTTTTATCAATGTCTTTTTCCTTTACTAAGATCTGTGAGCAATCACTGACACTTAAACTGAGCTTATGGACCAGTAAAGGTTGTAAAGGTTTTTGCATAATATATAACATTTTCCTTTGTATTTTATTTTATGCAAATGTATCCACACTTCTTCTGGCAGCTAAGCACAATTCCCCTCATGAAAATATTTTAACAAAACAACATGCACTATTCTTCTTCTCACTAGATGGAGGTCCAGTGCCACTTAAACCTTAGCTTTCTTGATTTTTCCTATTCTTGGTGAGATTGAAATATTTGCTGCTGTGATCTAGACAAATCCTTACAGTGCAACTGTGTTCTCAATAGAGGGCACAGATAAAGGAATGCATATTTATAAATACCTTGAAGCACAGAATATGCTCTGGTAATAAAACATTTAGGAAAAGAATGTAAAAAATGCTATAAAATTGTGAAGATTTAGATGCAGATGTTTAGATGCAAAGAAGATTTTATAAAATCCAGTTGTACTGAATTAATTCCTTTTGGCAGAAGCAGAACTCTTTAATAGATCACATCTGCCTGGCTGCTGCTGCATTAATCGTGACAGTAAATTGCTGTAACTAAACTGTTTTAATTAGGGAAAGTAAGGGCTGCCATCTATTTTGCTTTTCAATTCTTTTACCAATCATTCTTCAGTGCCAGTGCATTTAGTACTCATCAGTTCTGGTGCTAGAACTAAAGGAAGCAAGACCTTTCTTGAGTGGTGCTTCCCAATTGCACAAATTACTCCCATTTAACCTCCTCCAATCTTCTTATCAAGCTTTTTCTTTCACTTCCCAGAAAGTCTATATCCCTTTTGTTCTCCATAAACCTCTTTAATATAGTTAGACTTCTCTGAGAATCATTTCCAAGAAAAGAAATATAAAATCAAAATAAAGAGTCAAACAAGTAGGGATTGGGTTGGTATTGCTACGATACTGTTTTCCAGGCTAGTGTGCTACTGTAAGGTTGGATGGGCCAGTGCTTTAGGTGACAAAAGAGAAAGGTCCAATTTCTTCCTTTCCTCCAGATGTTCTTTATGACAAATCAAAACATTTTGGCTCAAGTACACAGATCTTCCTTAGCTTGTCAGTGATAAAAGTCTTATAAAATTCTTCATGTCTACAGCACTCAGTGTGGGCAGTATCTTCCTGGCAAATGCTGGGTGAAACACGCCCACTTCATGCCCAAACCCTATAAAATTTCACAAATTTTGAGTCCTTCAGTACTCCTGCCTATTCTGGACTTAATTTTTTTAAAAAATATGTTTTAATCTCATCAATGCAGAGATTACTGGTTCTTTTGAACTCCCCCATCCATTCTGGGACCTGGATACATCAATGTAAGTGCCAAATGCCAGTGGAGGTGGCCTTGGTTACCAAGATGTCAACGTGAAGCAGACAGATACAGCACACTAGGTTTGGAGGTGTGTTTCTTCTTGGAGTGGCTCCTGGAGACAAGGTGGGGCACCCTAACACATTGTCTGCCCCAGTATGGGCACTTAAATTGCTCAGCTTTGCAGAACAAAGAAATCAAGGACCTGCTGAAGAATCATGTATCTTCAGGCACCTGGCATCTGAAAATTTACTGTAACAGTGCTGAAAGATTTTTCAGTCATCTCCCTTAGTGGAGGTAACTTTAACAAGTATCTTATGTGTGAACTAGGAGCCTCTGTGCTTCACAGAGATGAAAATAAAGAACTTGCAGTTTATGAGGTGCTGAGCTACCAAAGAAATATTGGCTGAGTAAATACTGTCATTAAAACAACCTGGGTAGGCAGCTCCACATTTCTATCCAAGAAGTTTCAACCCCACTGAGTCCCATGGGGCTTGCAACAGACTCAGCACTCACTGCAAGTCAAGGTTCAAGTTATGATCTGTGAAAAGCTTGTTTACTTTAGAAATTAATCAACATCTAATTTTTCTGCATTTGGGATGGGTAAAGAAATAATAATAATAAAACAGAGCATGAATGCTCCAACTTATAATCCTTGTAGACATGAATTTCTATAAAAAATACATTTTAAAAAGGCTTTTATATAATTTTCACATTGATCCCTTTGCCAAGTCGCTTCCCCCCATTATTTTTGATGTTGGATAATTTTAACTGGCTTTGAAAAACGGTGGAGTACTCAAAGATGTTTTCCTACTAGTTTAATGGAAACAAATATCAGGATAAAGGAGAAATTTATGACTCCTCTGAGGAAGGCACAGCTCAGTCATTGTATTCCTATTTCATAGCAACCTCCTGGGTAATCAGGGATGCACGTAACAGGTTGGCCTAGCCACATGGACCCTGCTCCAGATGAGTCATATTAACTGATCTCTGTTTCCCAGAGCATGTGGACAAGTTGGGGTGAGAAGCAGGGCAGGGGGAAGAGAAATGATGTAGATTGATATTTCCAGGCATCTTCTGTGTCTGTGTTCATGTAGCATTTTCTTTTGTTATTGCTGCAGCAATTACTCTCATAAATTTTTCTCTCTCATTGATTATACTGTATTTACTTATAAACAGTGACTGTTTTCAATTATTTGAAATGTAAATTTACTCTCAAAAATGCAGATGGTGAAGCAACTACTTGATTATGAATGCAGGCTCAGAGTTCTTCTAAATAATACCTCAGTTATCCTTACTGCTATATGAATTAGTTTTACCTGGCATATACCACAGACATGCCTTTGAAATAGAAGAATTCTGAAGTTTTTTACAAATAGTCAAGGTATATTAGTTTTTATGACCCATTTCCACTTGTGAAGATTTTTTCAAAATTTTCCTGAACCCATTATGTCCTTTTTCCAGATTTATACTGTAGCTAATGAATATGAATTATGGCATTGTTTTTATGAAATAAATTAGTCATATCTTGCCAGCCATTTATTAAAAATAATCAAAATTTATGCACATCAAAGCCATCATTGTGTTTGACTTAGCTTAATGAATCAGTTACTCAAATATGAGAACTCTTAAGAGGGGTAGGACATTATCAGGGTTAATACTAAAAGGACCACCTTAAATTAAAGTGAAAAAAAAAAATCTGTGCAGTGGAGAACATTCTGATTACTCAAAATATGAGAGTACAGGATTATTAATTCTAAATATCAATTTTCAAAATCTCTTTAGAATATGCATTTAATCTGAAGTGTCTGAAAATTATTAGAACCATCCCAAATCTCAGATAAAATGCATGATAAAAAGGGAGTTATTTCATCAAAGACCATCTGAGATAAATACACCCACCTCCGTGAAACATTCCCTATATAGAGAGTTAATAATATCAACCTTAAAAGGGTTTTTTTTACACAAGAAGTCATTGCAGGGCACACATGTGGAATTTACATCACCGTCTTCTACTGAGATCTGAAGGCCGACAGAAAAAATAAAGGATGTAACTCATATCTTTGGAAAGCAAATGAATTTTCTTTCTGGCTTTTTTTATGGCAAAGTTCAATAGAGTGTTATGAAGCTAGAGGGAATTGCCAGAACAGTGAGTGGAATCCAGACCTGAAACCCACACAGTAATAATGGAGAAAAGGGAGGTGTTTTTCTTCAGACAGACCGTGCTATTTTTTTGGCATAATCTTTGTCACATAAAGGGAAAATCTAGAGTCTGGTTCCTAGCCCCAGGCAGTTTTGGAATCCTGGTATTGGAGTACCCTTTAGCACACTCTTTGACAGACTAAATTCTCTTCATCGAACATTGTACATTTAAATGGATAAAAGAATGAAAGAAGAAAAAAAATTATTGGGGATTTAACATACAAATAAATTGTCATGCTGTCAAGTAAAACTCCATATCCTGTGCTCCTTCAAACACCTACCAGGGAAATATTAAAGCTGGAAAACCAGAAAAAATCGGCATTGAGATCTCCCTCATGCCTCTTACAATGTGATGAGAGTTACAGTAAAAACTATGAAACACTTAATTTTAAAAAAAGAAACTATATGATTTACATTGAAATGATGTTTTCATCCTAAACTCTGTCATTCTGCTTCCTACTCTTCTTCAGTTCACTTTAGGACAGAAAGGTTTAATTTTCTCTGCTGACACAGAAAGGGAGCTAGCCTGTCAATGAATGTGCAAGGTGAATCTCCAGGGAAGCAAATGCAATCATGCTGAGTAACACTGGTTTACTTTATTTGTAATAAATAGGAAGGTTTATAATGCCAAAAGACTGTGCCACAGTTGTCTAAAGACTGAATATGAATGATAAAAGAAGAAGAAAATGTAGCTGAGTTATATTCTGAGCCTCTGTTTTTCCCCAGTTGCTATAGTAATGTTCAGCACCTTAGTTAGTTATTCCAGCATGCTATGTCCCTGGGAGATTTGTCAGTTCAGGAAGACTGAGAATGATGAGCCTGCCTTGGATCTGGAGATAGACCTCATTAGTTTTGAGGATTAGACACAATAGCTAGTGCTGGCACAGGAAGTCAGCACACAAACATGGAGAGGAATCCCTGGATGCCTTTAATGAGGCCAACCAGCCTGGATATTGGATTGCTCTCGGCATTCCAAAGACAGGTGGTCGTGAGGCTGGTGGGTGACTCTGCTCAAGCTGCCGCGGTGACAATAGCTGTTCATTTGTAAGCCCAGACAAACCAGCTCAAAGCCTCCTACACCTCAAGGGAGGTTGCCTTGCTACTCAGAGGACAACAAAAAACATAAGTAACAAAAGCTTGCACTTTGGTTCCAAATCAAGTCTTTGGGACATTTTTGCTCGGGCAAGTGTAACTTGCAGAGGAATTAAAAAGAAACAACTCTTTGCAGCTGTTCTTTCCTTTCATCTTTTCACTGTCAGTGTTTCTGTGCCTTTCTGGGAAGGATGAGAGAAATGGCATCAGTACTGCCACAATTCCCATTTTCCTACCTGGCTTGTGGTGTATATTTTTTTCCTTATTAACCAATTTTCCTTAGTAACCAATTTTTGTTGATTAGGGGAGAGTATCAGATATTTTACAAAATATAAGACTCATTTCAACTTCTCTGTGCTATAGACAAGCATCCTCCCACCTGGAATCAAACTACTGGACACTTTGAAAGCTGAATACTAACAAAAGCTACAGTAGTAACAAAAAGATCTTTTAGTTCTTCCTGTTGTTTTTAACTGTTTTTAATCTTATGACTGAGGTCTTAAAATTTTTGACTCCCTGATATTGACCATACCTCATAAATTTATATTTTTTTTAAGTTCCTTGGCAAATTGACAGGAAGATGAGTGAGGAAAAAGGCATTTTGAAACGTCTGCTGTCAGAACTGGCTGCAGTTCACTCCTTTCCCCAAAAACTTTCATCTGCTTTTACAACTACTTGTGCGTACACAAACCTGCCTGGAGTCCTAGTAAATTTCTTGAGAAAAGCTGAAGTGGGGAAGCAGAACTCCATAATCAGACACAGTTATTAAGCCCTCAGTCACTCATAACACTGAACTTGAACCAATGCACCTTTATAAACCAATTTCCAAAATGTGATTTCTTGTTGCACAGCCTGTTTAAACGAGAAAATCATTTGGCAACTGAATGCTTCACATGTGTTGGATTCAGCCAACTCTGAAGATTCTTAACATCTCTTTGGGAGCTGGGTTCTACATGGCTTGGAGAGCATTGCAAGAAGATGCAGGAGAACCGAGGGATGGTTAGATATGGAAAGATATAGGAAGCTTAAGAATGCCTGGGAGCAATTCAGTTGAAGCTGGAGGAAGATGAAGGAGGAGGAACAGAGAACTTTGGTGGAAAATTAGAGCTGTCAAGGCTTTAGTATGAAAGTAGCCCGTGTAGTCTGCTGCATTTGGTATAATTCAGCTGTATTACTCTTCAATTTGTCTGAATGTTTTAGGAAGCCCATACATTCTGGAAGGGTGTGCATTTGTTCAGTAGAACTGAATAAGGATGTTTAGAATATCTTGTTTGACTGAATATCTTGTTTGACTGAAATGAGGTTTTATGTTCTATTTAGATGTCTCCCTAGAAAAGTGGTGACAGCAAAAGCCTCATTACTTTGTCCAAAATTTATAGTATTTGGGACAGGGTTGTAATGATATTGCCCCCACTCCAGAATTAGAATCCAGTTAAGGAACTCAAAAATACTTACTCATAGGAACAAATATTCTCATATAGAGAAGAACATGAAGAATTATTTTTCATTTTATTTCAGGTGTATTTAAAAGATACTTTTATTATGGCATTTTGTTGCATCTTTTATTAGGAACTTTGTAATAGAACTCCTTTATTAAATTCGTAGAAATGTCATTGTAGGTTAAAAGGTAAAATTGTTTGATTAAGTGGCTTTAAAATGGTTTTCATTAATTTTGCTGTGAACTGAGCATCAACTGCCTCTGTGAGTCTTGCCTGGAGCTTGGTTATTCTTGTCTTACACCTTTTTCTCCTTGATTGTATTAAATTTATTTTACAATTTTCAGAAAGTAGTCACCATTTTTCAATCATTATTATTTTCTTATTGTAACAATTATCTGATATTTTGGGGTTTTTTTGTTGTTTCTCTGCATGCTGGAAAAGACTTGACTACATGAGACTTTGAAGGGGGAAAACATAAACCTCAGAATTTAAGATAAAATATTATTGCACTGCAACAGGTTTTTTTTTTTTTTTTCTTTAGTTAATCTTCTTCTTGATGAGAATGCTGTATTTCTAGATACCAAATTGTGGAATGGTCGTACTGGCTCTAGAAAAGGCCTTTTCCACTGTATTAGCAATAAACTGATGGCTTTCAGCTAGAGCATGTTCTATTGCCTGCTTCAGAGCTTTCCTGCTTTTTTTCAAAACATCTTGGCTATTGGTTTAATGAAAGAGACACTGGAATTAACTGTCCTAATAAATACATGATTAACCACCAGACACCTATTTTGGTGATGATGTAGTCACCTTCCCTTTAGTGAGTTCTCAGGTCCAACATGACTGCATTTTTTTAATCTACTTTTCCAGTATATTATGTTTTTTTGGCTAAGTATAGGTACTTAGTGCTAGTTCCATCATCCACCAGGCCTCAGATGTCTATTTCCCTGCAGTTTTACATGGGACACAGCAGTGGCTCCAGGCTCTGGTTTAAGCAGTAGGATCCAGCCAGACAATGGGAGTTTTCTTTTGCTTTAGTAAATATATGGGTTTGTTTACTCAATACCACATAAACTGCATCCAAGCAAAACTTAATTAGATATTCTGCCATGAAAAAAACTGTGAGAAGAGAGGAAAGGAGAACAGCTGTTTTTGTCTCTGCTTCAGTCCTCAGACCTACCAAGGTAAGAGAAGTGTGACTGGCTTATTTCCACCAAGAGAGTAAGTAGGTGAAGAAGCATGGGTCTTTTACTCATGTTGTCTTATCTAGTGAAACAGGAGGGAAGACAAGCCTATTTGCTGGTAAGCCAAATTGAAGCTCATACGCTGGATCTAAATCCCTTGCAATGTTGTTATGTCAACAGATTTCTTATTACAGAATTTCTCCTATGTCTAGGATATTTGTTTTTAAAATAAAATTTCTTAACACAAATATATTTACTAAATAGGTTTTTATTATTTGGGGTGTTGTTTTTGTTTTTGTTCATACAGGCCTAAGTTACACTGTATTCTGGGGTGCTCACTTTTTACTACTTCTTTACATATTTTTACTGTATTTAGATCTTGATGATTGTTTAAAAGAGCTGTTTATGCTTCAGACCTCCCTTTTCTTCTTCTTCTCCAAAACTTATAATGGCAGCTGCTACTCTGACTTGTTTTTTTCCATGGGTACACTGCCACCCCACCCATTGTTACTGCCATGGATAGCTGTCATTTGGCTCTTCGTATGTCATACTGATTTGTGATGTTGTGTGAGCCAGAGCATCACCAGCTGAGAGCCAGCTGGGCTTTGTCTCAAAGGCAATTTTTCACCTGTGAAATACTACAGCTTTCTGTCCCATTGTAATTTACCATTACCTCACACACGAGTATTCTTTGTCACGCAGATGAAGAAGTTCTATGCCGAGCTTGCTTCAGCCAGCTCCTTCACCACCATAGAAAAGGAATGGCTAAACTGGAGAGAGGCTGTATGAAGAGCAGCTGAGGTTGCTTGGTCTGTTCAGCCTGGAGAAGAGGAGACTGAGGGCAGACCTCTCTGCAGTTTTCAAAATCCTCATATTGGGAAGGGGAGGGACAGGCACTGTTCTCTTCTCTTCTCTTCTCTGCGGTTACCAGTGACAGGACCCAAGGGAATGGCCTGAAGTTGTGTCAGGAGAGGTTTAGGTTGGATGTAAGGAAAATCTTCTTCTCCCAGAGGGTGGTTGGGCACTGGAAAAGGCTCCCAAGAGAAGTGGTCACAGCATCAAACCTGTCAGAGTTCAAGAAGCATTTGGACAGTGCTCTCAGGCATATGGTGTGATTCTTCTGCCTGTCCCGTGCAGGGCCAGGAGCTGGACTTTGATAATCCCTTTTTTTTTTTTTTTTTTTTTTTTTTTTTTTTTTTTTTTTTTTATTGCTCCAGAATTAGCATTAGTAAGTGCTGTTCAGCAATAAGAAAACAAGTGGTTAAAGCTCCATAATTTCTGGTGCAGTAGTGTCAGTGCAGTATTGACATTCTGGGCTGGTGCAGAAGATCAGCCTCTGAGGCTGGCATAGCTGCAAAGCAAATGTCTCATATTGACAGACTGGCTACAACTGAGATTAGCCCGAGGATGGCAGCTGAGAACGTTTAATGTAAACATGCTACAGTGGTCCAAAATTATTTACTTTATGGCTTGCCCCATTCTTCAGTCAATCCCATTGTACTTCTGCTCCATTTTGGTTGTCACAAGCAGCCTCTTGACTGAAGTTTAAGCCTTTGATAATAAATTGATTTCTCCCACATGTTTGTGCAACTGACTCACTCTACAGTGAGTTTTTGCATTATTCTGCAATGTGACAAATATGTTAATGTATGCAGAACAATGATTCCAATTCTGGCAGACATTTGCTGTGTTCACGTCAATAAAGCCAATTTTTTTCATGCTATAAAGTACTCTGATATGACTATAATGCTACAGCTCACTGAAATTGCTTTAAATTGACTTTTAGGCTACTGATCAGATTATCAAAACCCAAAGAACTGCTCCCGTTGCTTTCTTGTAGCAGTAATTTAAGAAGGCAAAATACCATTCAATTCAATGAGGCATGATTAACACTCAAACACACAGAAGTGAGAAGTCCATAAAAACGTGATTCTGCACTTAGTTATTATGTCTCACAGGTATTTAAGTAGTTTGGAGAAAATTATTTGTGAGGTAGAAACTGGTCATCTTTCAGCTTTTCTATAAAAATCTCTAGCTGATATTCTATTTTGCAGCCAAATACTGTATTCACATATAGTGGTAGTATAACTGTTGCTGAGATTTTCTGTTTATGGCCATATATGTTTATCATGCCAAGCATAATTTATATCCTTGTGTTTTGCATATTTAAGACAAAATCAAGTTGACAAAGCCGATGGAAAAAAACTCAATCAAATTGTGTTTCTATGTTGGTAGAATAGCCCTTGAGGAGACAGAATGTTCCCAGAAGATGCTAAAACAAACATGCAAACAGAACTCTAAAATAGGACCAAGGCAAGAGTTCAAGTGCTTTATTTTCTTTCTGAGAAAGACAGCTTAACTGTTTGCTCCAAAGATACAGATCAAATAAATCTGGAAAGTTACATTGCCTTGCTGAATCACTGTCTGAAAGGTTATTTTAAATATGTTGGAACACAAGCTTGAGGTCCCATTCAGGGTAAGGTTTTCACTGTATGGATGAATGGCAAGGATAAGGCTTATAGAATGGTAGAAATTAACTAGAAAATTTTAATCATGGAAGAAAGAAATGTCCATATTAATGGGCACCAAATGGCATCACTTCAGCTTTATCAATGGTGTTAAGGAAATTTTTATTATAAAAGGTTGCAAATATGGTGTTAGATGATGTTGACTGATTTAGATTTGCAGAAGTGGCTCTTGAAAACATAGGAACTCTATATTGTGCATATTGCAGTATTTCGTAATGAGAGACTGTGGATTATGTTCAGCACAGTAGCAGTTTTTATGGTCTTGTTTAGAAGTCATAGATACACAAACAATTTTAACCCTGTGAATTTCAATGTATGTCTGTACTGAATGGCACCTGACAAGCTTCACCAACATCTATGGGAGCAATATATTTCAAAAAATATGGGAATGTAATGCATCAGCCTGTGAGGGCTAATACCATCTGCCAAAGAGGGTCATCAGACAGCTGCCACACATTCACACTTGCTGTGTGTGACCACATGCACATGTACAATGATTAATCTGGGTCAGAGTCAGGCTGCCTGGCAGCAAACTGAATGCAGCAGGGCTGACAACACAGAAGCCATTTCTCTAACTGTGGGCCTTGTTCTCAGCTTGTTGAGGGCCATGTACTGCTCCTGCCTCTCTCAGTGCATTCTCATGAAAGAATCAGCCCCAAGCTGACCTAATTAAGTATCAGTGGTGGGAGGCTGTTGCTTCTGAGATGTATCTGGAATGAGCTACTGGAGGAAATGATTCATCCTGTCTGTAAGCAGAATCTTGTGTGATAGTCATTGGTTTGTCAAAGCTTTCCTGTAGCAACTTGAGTTTGAGAAACAGCAGAGAACACAAAGAGGAGGTTCTGGAGAACACTGGTTAAAATTACATTTTCTTCTGTGCTTTCTCCCTTAGACTATTAATTCCATTATGTGACATAGTAACTTTTTTCTTTATGTAGAGGAAAGGAATTGAAATAATTTTTCCATGCTGTTTCAAGTGTCTTCATTTCTAGTGTCTGCTTCAGAAATAAGAATGGGATATTGATCCATCCATTCCAGAATAGCATGGTCTCTCTTGGACAGGGAAGCCCAAAACTGGGCACAGGGCTGTGGAGGCAGCATCACCAGTGTTGAAGTGAGGGCAAACATCACTGCTAGCAGTAGTCTTTCTAATGCAGTCCAAAATTGTCTGGCCTCCTATTATGCAAACATATATTGATGGCTCATATTCAGCTTGATGTCTGCCAGGCCCCCAGACCTTTTTCTACAAACCACACTTTGGAGTTCAGCCCGTACTGGTGTGTGGGATTCTTCCGGTCTATTTTGCATTCCCACAGTTTGATTTCATCAGGTTCCTGTTGGCCCATGTCCCCAGCTCCCGTGGGCTCTCTGAATGGCAATCCAGCCCTCCAGCATGTGAATTACCCCCTCCAATTGCATGACATCCAGAGCTTCCCAGGGTACTTTCTCTCTTGCTACTTGGGTCGTTAGCAAAGTTAAGCAATACCAGTTCTAGTGTCTCAAAAGGTGTTTACATGGTTAAATGAACCATTTTTTTGCACGTTGCTTTATTCCCACTGTGCTTCTAAAGCTTTTGGTTTTGTTTATCTTGCTTTCTGAGGTTTTTATGAAGGTGAGATTTCTGTTTCACCCCAGAATAAAGAACTGCAGTTACGTGCCCATTTTCCCCTGCTTCCCAACTGCCCATGACTATAAATACATCAATCATTTTATTTAGCTGCTATTCTCTACCTTTAAAATGTGGTTAATATTTCTAAAGCACTGTGAAGTGCTGTGGTGAAAAATCGTCAAATATCATTAAATAAAGACTTGTGCTTCTGGAATTTAAAAATAAAACCTTAATGTTTCAGATATGAAAAAAGAAAAATCAGAGTTAAAAAATTTTATGAGTATAACTCCAACTCTAAGTGCCCCAGTGCCAGAAAAGCCTCCATCTTCTCTCCTGTGATGGTCCTAATAAAGCATTTTCTCTCCTAACCTGGGTGTTAAACTGATTCATGAGCATTTGCTGCTGATGATCTTCAGAAACAACCCCAGACTGGCTAGCCAGTGCTGACAAGCCTAATGTGGAAATTCTCTTAATCTTGAATAGTTCTCATCACATGGCCACAAATACACAGCTTTTGAAGACAGACTCCAACTGTATTTTTTCCTTTACAAGCAGAACATGCAACTAGATCTTAGGTGTGCTGACAGACTGTCAGTGAGTTCATCCTTGAAGAGGAGAGGTACTCCTAGTCAGTATTAGCAACACCTTACCTCCAGGCAGAGCCAGAGCTCCTGACTCAGGATAGATTTATCTTTGATTTTGTCACTAGAGATGGTGAATGCTACTCACCAAGTATTATTGATACCTGTGATGAACCACTGGCTGGACTGACAGTTGGTAGGGAAGTAGTTTTTCTCCATACTGTAGTTTTTCTCCACACAATGTCATGCAGTAAACCTGTCATGGCATTGTACTGACTAATTACAGATGCTCTGGTGGTGATGGACTTTCTCTGACAGGCTTCTTGCCAAGGAACTCGTAGCAACACTAAGCAACTGCATTTCACAAGGGATGACTTTCAACCAAATGTAGAAATGGCAAAAATATGAATTTGAACTTCTTGTTTCCAAGGAAATGGAGTGTGTTTTATTATGAACTTAACGATGAACTTAGTGAGAGTTTCTTGCAGTTGAATGGGTTTAAATGATGGGCTCTAAGAAGAGCCCTTTGAGAAAAGTACCATGGCTGACCTGACTGACACATGAATGACAGATTCCTGTGGTGGGAAAGAAAAGTACTGCACTGCAGGTGATGTTTAACCAATTCTGATAGACCATCCTTTCAACAGCTTTCTTTAGAAAGTTTTGCATTTGTAAAGGATAATGGCAAATGAGCTGCATTTCTGCTTCTTCATGCTTAAAGTTGAATTTCCGGTCATTCCAGAGGGCTGGGCATAAAAGGCACTTGTGCTGGTTTTTCATTAAACCTGTCAGAACTGCCACCTCTCTTTCATGATCTGACAGCTCAGGGTTTTGAGTTCACTGGAGAATGCACTCTGGAAGGCTTGTTCAGCACCAGTCTGATGTGCAGGACAGTGAGGGGCTGCTGTGTGAGCTTCATCTGAGCAGGTCAGGGTGGGTGTGCTTATCTCTGAGCCATCTCATGTGGCTGGCACATACTGTGTGACAGACTACATCTCTCACTGCAGAGGTAAATAATTTATCATGGACTTGTTTGAGCACAGCAGAGGGTGGATTGCAAAGCTGGATTAAAAGTAGCTGTCCTACCAACTTTCACGCTTCTCTGGGTGCTGTGTAACAGCAGAGAAGCTGTTCAAGCTGCTTGTGTCCTGAGAAGCCTTTCTTATGTGCAGTGAAGTAAGGCAGGCTTATTGCTGTCTGACTGAGATCTTCCATATAGGAATGAAGAAACCAGCTCTTCTAAATTGTGTGAGTGCAAAACCAACTTTTCTGCTGTTTTCCATGTCACAGAGGACTGAGTTTCTAACTGTGAGAGTGGCCATAAGATAGGGTAGCCAAACTGGTTTTAAAATATTGCCCTAATTAAGCTGGACAGGACTAAAAAAAGCCTTGAAGCATTTGCTTTTCATAGATTCACTTCAACAAAGAAAATTCCCTTTTTTTTTGTGGATGAAGGCTGTGGGACAAGTGAGAAATAAATATAGGCACACATTTACTGTTTCTCCAGTTAACAAGATAAGGAAATCTGTGTGGTAACACAAAATGCTTTCATCAAGTAAAAATAATCTCAGCAAGCATGAATTATAATAATAGGCTTTTACACAGACTCAGCTATATATGGCCTAAGTGGCAGAAATACTAAGTATGCTGAAAATATATAAATTATTTATAAGGAGAAATGCATTTAAATTGTCATGGCACTTTATTAACTTTTCCCCCAGGTGGGGACTGTTCTAACAATGCAATAGACTTCTCTTGGTTTTTTTTAAATTTTCATGGTTTGTTTAGTTTTTTGCTAAAGATTACTGATTCATGTGGAAAGTCTTTAGATTTGACATCATCTTTCCTTGACTAAATTGCTACATAATTTTAAAATAAGAAAGTTCTGCTGTCAATACTGATTGATGCATTATTATTATTTTCCTATATTTCATTAGCTTCCTTTCACTTTTCTGTTACTATGCTTGTCACTCTTAGAATGTGTTCTGCATGTTTAATATTTGATATTTAGAGGAATTGCACCTATGCTTTTGGTTCAGTACTTAAAAGCATTATTCTCATAAATAAACCCGTAGCTAGCTGCAACAGACCTATTTATTTATTTTCTGTCTCATTCTAATAGCTATTGCTTATTGGAGTGTACCATCATGACATCACACTGCAACAATTGCTGGATTTTTTTTTCATTAATACACCCTTCTTTTGTTGCTTACACCACATCCTTGTATTTGGGAAGTTTTCATCTAACTATTACTAGTTCTATCCCCTTTGGTATCCATCAGGGACTTTAGTAAAGACAGTTGCTTTTATCCAATCATTCAACAGACTAAAAATGGTCCTTTTCAACCCATCAATTCCTCCTGCAATAGGCCAATTGAGAGTTATTCTTGAATGTTTTCATTCTATATAATTTTAAAATTCCCACCTGGCTGCGTAGAACGAGAAGCAGAAAGTACATATCTTTCAAAGGTTTCCCAATTGTCTGATAAAATATATGATTCTCCACTTCCAGCGTGCACATGGGAACTTGGTCTAAAAGGAGCTCACAGGTCCTTTTGTCACAGGCAGGTCATGACAACCTTCTACCCCTTTCAAGGGACCACCCCCCCTTGTCCTGTCATTTTCCCAGCCTCTGGGAGTCCAGCAGCACCTCTGCAAACCCACTTCTCTCCTGCTGCTCAGGAGAGAGACAGTTCCCATCAGGACCAGTATTTGAAATCATGGTGTTATTGATAGTGTCTATGAATGAGCTAAATTTCTTCCTTCCCCTGTTTACCATTCTGAAAAAATAAAGTAAATTGCTCAGAGAATTACAGCAAATACTACTGGATAACCATAGCTGTGTACCACTATGCTGAAACATCTGTGTTCTTTTTGGAGAGGTTTTCTCAGCTAAATCCATACTGTGATGTCCATAGTGTGGCCTTGAGAGAAGAGAAGCTAAAAATGCCCCCACCCTAGTGTATGAATGTCTGCAGAAGCAGCCTTTCCTCTGGAAAACTGCATCCCAACTAATCCTTGTCTGATTCTTGGGGCTGGTAGATACAGTCACATAGAGAACTGTCATCTGCTCCAGCTGGAATAGAATATTCCAGATTTCCCAGCTGAGCAACATGATTATCTATGGTAGAGGTCTTCTCACATTGTGTGTGGTAGAATGTTTAATTAATCTATGGAATAGGAAGTTTTCTTCAGCAAGAAGTGTGGCGCTTGTCTTGATTCCAGAAAGCACAAATAACCAGCGCTCAGGACAGGACAGTTTCTTAAGGAAGCTCAAATCTTCAATTCAAACCAGACAAAGAAGAGAGTTTTTCATATTCGTGGTGGCCATGATTGCTGGGACTCTCAGCACTGCTCCTGTGTGGCTCCATGCTGAACACCATTTTAATGACAGAGCTAGGAGCTCAGCTTAGAGGTTGACCTCATCAGACCTCATCATCTCGGTAGGAACCGAGACATGTACCCAATCTCAAATGCTTACAAGTGACTGTCACTGAGCACATAGTAACTGGACCCCATATTTGCCCTGGAAAATGTGCAAATGCCTTTCCTTAATGCAGAAGAGATACAATTGGGACAACTGGATTTTTTGGCAGGAGACATCTCCATGAAAGAAATTTTTCTTTTATGTTTTCAATTAGGTTCCTGAGACAAAATCAAGTGAAGCACCTGAGCTCTTCAAAGAAAAGGTTCTTTAGTATAGGGAAAACATTGCATTTTTCCCGTGTTTTGTTCTGTGAAAGGTAATACGGTTTTGACTGAAATCTTCTGAGGATGAAAAGCAAAAACGTGAAGAAGAAAGCAGGACCTGGCCTGAGAAAGTCTGGCACAGGGCTCAGCACAAAGCGTTTGACATTGACAGTGTTTTATGGGCAAGTGGAAACATACCCTGAATCAAAGACCTTGGAAACCAATAACAGACATTGCCCCCCAGTCAGTCGGGGGGTGTTACTTTCCAGTGAGTTGAGAGTTAAGATTACAATAAGAATTCTGTAGCAATTAAAAAATAATCAAGCTATCAGGGAATAAGATGGCTATTGCGTGAAATTCTTCATGTTAGTAGCCTTTTAAGGTCATCTGCTTTCATAGCCATAAATTTCTACTCAGATTGCTGTCCTTCCAATGAAAATGTTTGACTAAGAGCTTGGTGTGCTTTTTTTTATAAATAAAGATCTTGTTCTCAAGAAATAAGTAGTCTTTTTTTTTTTTTTTTTTTTTTTTAAAAAATTTTTTTTTTTTTTTTTTTTTTTTTTTTTTTTTTTTTTTTTCCCTTTGGGAAACAACAACAAAAAATGCAGCTCAGCAGAACTGGATAAACTGTTTGCATTACTTCACACTGTAGATTTTTTAATCCAGGCAAGTTGGGTTTAGCTGGAAAAGATTTACTTATTTGATACTAAGTCTAGTAAAAGCTATTCCAGAATCCAAGGTGAAAATGAAGATGTTAAATGAGGACTTTCATCCAGGAACAATTTGGATATATCTACCTGAAGTACGTCTTTGTTATGAAAGTACTATTAAGATGAGCACTGGTGTTTAAATGTGAGCAATTATCTAAGGCTGGTGGGACTTTTGTTACCTCCAGCTGGGCCTATCCTCTATTGAATGAGTCACCCATGAGATTTCTGAGGTTGAGTCATTGTGCCAAACTGAGATCCTGTTGCAGTGGTCTGCTCTGCTGGTCACAAGTGAAAATGATGAGAATGCCCTTGAGGACGGTTAGGACATGAGGTGCTGGGTGTGAGCTAAGAAGTGACTTGAGAGAGCACTGAGACACTTGAGTGAAACATCTCAATCCCAAAAAACTTGTTCAGTTGGTTCCTGATTTTGCTAGGTAATCTTCTGCCTGACAGTTCTTGAAACGTCTGAGGCCATGCTCCTTTGCTTGCTCTATAAATGATTTATTTATATTTTCATGGTTTTGTATCTGTGCCCAGGCTGCAGAAAGGAGCTGAGTGGGGGTTTTTGTTTGTTTTAATGTGATTTGTTCTCACAGGCTCACACACATCATGCATGAAAGGGATTCATGGCTCCTGTTTTTCAGGGATGTGGTAGTAGTGCAGCTTCTTGTATTCAATAACTTAGAACTCAGTTGGTGCTGTGAAAAATCTGCACTGAATTAGGTCAGTGCCTACAGTCTTGAGTATCTTACTGGAGAGGACATTAAAAGATGTACAGCAGAGGCTCAAGTTAATAAAACCAGATATTGAATTATATTCAAGACAGAGATAAGGTTTATTAGCTTGGATATAATGTTGTGCAATGGTTCTTCTGACATGGAATTGGTTTACACTGAGAAAATCTAGGTTCTTATGGGCATCGTGCAGGTCTGTGTGACTGTGCTTATGTCTGGCCTCATCTTCAAGAATCTCCAGTAAGAATTTGGCTAAAAAATGCAGATGAAAGCCTACAGAAATGTTTAAGTGGATGCTATTGGACAAATATTCTTGCAAACAAACTAAGCAAAGCCTAATGATCCAGGCCAAAGCTGATATCTCTAGATCCTCCACTGCAGCTGTGTATTGCCTTTTGGATAACATACCAGTGTTATGTCCCTGAGTGCAAACATGTCTGTCCTCCAAAGCACTTATCTCTTTTATTGAACAACTCATACCTGGTACTTTTATCTCTTGTATTGAACTACTTGTACCTGGTACTTCTGATCAAAATAATGGTACTTTTAAATACAATGAACTGAAACGTTGTGGTTATAGTAGTCTATAGCCATGCTAGGAATTTTGTACTTTGGTTTAAATTGCCAAGTTTCCTCTAAGTCAGTACATTCAAGTTTGGCAGTTCTAGGGTGAACAAGCATCGATGCACATACACGTGTTTTCTTTGAGATATTATTAACAAGAATGTAGATAATTTATTGCACCTTTCCTGCTTGATTGGTAAACAAGTTTGTTCTGGCTATACATTTGGATTTCATCCAGATTTTTTGTTTACAGCAATGATCTCTCAGTTTCCACTTAGGCGGTCATTTAACATTACTTTCCTTCACCTATTGTTATCTGTCATTGTATAAAGATCACTATTTTTACTTCCTAAAATAGTGCTCTACGCCCATTCTATGGAATCAAGTGAGATTCATAAAACCTTGGAGCAGGTGCTGAAGTTGCTGGTCAATTCATCGGGGTTGAGCATGTACACACTCACAGACACCCCCCATCAGCCCTTCTTGTGACAGGCCTGGCCCAGGAAGTGTTTGAAACCACAAGTTTAGAATTCCTTGCAAAACCTCATCATCCCCTTCACAAAGCTGCTCTGCCAGCAGTGAGCCATGGTCAGCATGAAGAAAACCTGCTACCTGTCCACTGGCAGAGTACAAGGGCTGGACTTGCATGTGCTGAGATACTGCAGAAAAACTGTGCTGTGACATCCACTCCACTGACTTGGCCAGGCTATATCCTAGCTCTTCCCCAGTCTAGACCCACACATTTTCTCACTGGAGAACTAGGTCACAAGGTTAGAGAATGAAAAACCTCGGGGTTTCATCACAGACATAAGCCATGACTCTGGAGTCATCCTGGGTTCCAACATTACTACAGCTCTGTGTTGCCTGCCACAACATCTACCAAAACCTTGCCTGGATTTTAAAAGTAATTGTCCAAGAAAAGGCTGATACCTTGCTCTCGTAACATGACCTTGCTTCAGAGTAAAAAATTTGACATTCAGAAATATGGACAGAGAAGGGTCACGAGATGACAATGCCTCGGGGCTTGTCTCTGCATTTTAAACACATTTGTCTCAGGGAGTTCTCTGACAATCAGGCAATGGTTGAGGAACTTAAACTTTAGCCTGAAATATTGAGGGAGGTAATAGGGCACCTATTCATTCTTAGTTAATCCCAAAAGGCAGCCTCCCTCTTGGTGCCCTGGAATAAATATGAGTACAGCAGAGATGTGATCAGGGCACTAGAGACATCACCTCAGAGTAATTTAGCTTGATTGTAACAAAAGCAATGTAATTATCTTAGAGCTGGGTTGCTACATACACAGGGAAGAACTAGATATATTTTAAAATTAAACAGTACAATGTTAAAGAAAGACATATAACATTTAAAAACTTACTGTAAAATAAATCTCTCAAATTTTCTATCCTTCAAAGTTTATTAAAGAAAATTGAATTGTGCTGGAGTCTGTATCCTGGTTATCCTGCAGTAAATCCAATGTTAGCAACACAGACTGAAGCTGATCATCAGGTTGATTTTTTCTCATTATTTTTCTATACCAGGCAATCATGTTCTATATGACATTTAACACACCCATCAGGCACTTTAAAACTGCCCACTATTTCCCTCTTTGTTCTGGAAAGCAGGAGACATCATCTTCTAATTTCCAGTTTCCAGTGCTGAGGAGTTTAGTTGTCATTGTTCTTGAACCAAATGTAGTCTCTTCACTTAGAGTAGCCAGCTATCCCCTTCATGATCTGCAGTCCTCCACAGAGACACACTGCTCCTCCCACTTCCCTTCTCTGCACCTATTCAAGCTGGTTTCATCTACAGAAAGTATAAAAGACCCAAACTGTGCAGAGTTCCCTTGTGTGAGCAGGTTTTGGTATCAAGGGGCTCCAGGAGGACCTTGTGTGAGAAGCTGCTGGAAGCTTCCCCCTGTGTCTGACAGAGCCAATGCCAGCTGGCTGCAGGATGGACCCACTGCTGGCCACAGCTGAGCCCATCAGGGATGGTGGTAGAGCTTCTGGGATAACAGATTGGAAAAGGGTGGGGAGGAAGGAAAATGGCTGTGGAAACAGCAGCCAAAGAGAAGAGTGAGAACACATGGGAGAAACAGCTCTGCAGACACCAAGGTCAGTGAAGATGGAGGGGGAGGAGGTGCTCTGGGTGTCAGAGCAGATTCCCCTGCAACACGGTGGAGCTAGTATCTGCTTTCTGCCCCTGGAGAATCCTATGCCAGAGACATGGTGCCTAAAGGAGTCTGTGGCCTGTGGGGATCCTGTGCTGGAGCAGGCTCCTGGCAAGGCTTGTCTGCTGGAAGCTTCCCCCTGTGTCTGACAGAGCCAATGCCAGCTGGCTGCAGGATGGACCCACTGCTGGCCACAGCTGAGCCCATCAGGGATGGTGGTAGAGCTTCTGGGATAACAGATTGGAAAAGGGTGGGGAGGAAGGAAAATGGCTGTGGAAACAGCAGCCAAAGAGAAGAGTGAGAACACATGGGAGAAACAGCTCTGCAGACACCAAGGTCAGTGAAGATGGAGGGGGAGGAGGTGCTCTGGGTGTCAGAGCAGATTCCCCTGCAACACGGTGGAGCTAGTATCTGCTTTCTGCCCCTGGAGAATCCTATGCCAGAGACATGGTGCCTAAAGGAGTCTGTGGCCTGTGGGGATCCTGTGCTGGAGCAGGCTCCTGGCAAGGCTTGTAGACCTGTGGAGAGAGGAGCCCACACTGGAGCAGGTTTTCTGGCAGGACTTATGACCCCGTGGGAGACCCACTGGAGCAGCTTCTTCCTGAAGGGATGCACTCCATGTGAGGGATCTCACACAAGAGCAGCACTCTGGGTGTCAGAGCAGATTCCCCTGCAACACGGTGGAGCTGGTATCTGCTTTCTGCCCCTGGAGATCACACAAGAGCAGCGTTTGAAGAACTGTAGTCTGTGGGAGGCACTCCAGTTGGAGCAGTTAATGGAGAAGTGTCTCTTGTGGGAGGGACCCCACGCTGCAGCAGGGAAAGAGTATGAGGAGTTCTCCTGCTGAGGAGGAAGGGACAACAGAGACAATGTGTGATGAACTGACCTCAGACCCCATTTCCTGTCCCCCTGCATCTCTGGGGGGAAGCAGGTAGAGGATTCAGGAGCCATGTTAAGCCTGAAAAGAAAGGAGGGGTGGGGAAAAGGTGTTTTTGAAATGTTGCTTTATTTCTCATTATTCACTTTGATTTGATTGGTAATAAATTTTTTTTCCCCAAGTCAAGACTATTTTGCTGTCACAGTAATTGCTGAGAGATGTCTCTCTCTCTCCTTATCTACATCCATGAGCCTTGAGGAGTGTTTCTTCTCCCCCGTCTAATTGCAGAAGGGAGTGATAGAGGGGCTTTTGTGGGCATCTGGTGTCCAGCCAGGGTCAGCCCACCACCAGACTGTCACTGTACTTATATTCAGGCATTTATACTCACAAATACTCATATTTGTACTCATATATACATATATGTACTTATACTCAGGCACCAGGTAGCTGGTGACAGAGACTAGGAAACAGCAATTTGTATCTGATATAACTTTTATTCAGACTATTTATAGCAATCATGTTTATTTCTTACTATTTTTCTGAAGTGAAAATGCTCAGTGTCAGGTTTGACTGTACTGTATTTACTGCAGAAGAGATACATAATTCAGTTGGTATTTCTAAAAATATGATTAGTTGATGAGTCAGAGAAGAATTCAATTTTCATAAATGTTAAGGCTGGAAGACTGGGATTATCATGATCAGTGTGTCTGACCTGTGACTCTCTCATGTCTTAGGAGGCTGCCTGGTAATTCCTGCATCAATTTGTAATTAAGATGTATGATTCTTCAGAGGAGACCGAATAAAGGGTGCAAACCATATTCTTGAGAAGTGCTGAATGTAATTTCACACAGACAAACAAAAGGTACACCCCACAGACAAGCCCGAATATTGTGATTCATCATTTTAATTTAAAATTTTAAGACCATTAGCATTTACTAATTTCTGATATCTCAGTGCAAATTTTTAGAACATCATACATAACTGTGAACCACTATGTTTTGTGTGTATATATATATATATATTTATACATATAAGGCAATGAAGTACATTTCTATTTATGGGAATCTAAGCCTTACCAAGAACCTGTGTCAGTCATGGGAGATGTGTAAATAGAAAAGGAAGCAGCTGGGATAAAATGAAAAACATAAACTAATCAAACTCTAGACTGCAATAAAAGCTGTGATGAAAGAAGAAAATGAAAACCAAAAATTAACACCACATAGAGCAAAAGATCAATATCTTATTGACTGACAACACACTGCTATGTACTCATTGGTCAGTCATTACCCAGATTGATTTTATGCCACTGCACTTTGGCTCTGGCTTAGCCATGCACACATATTCTTCCTTTTTTCCACTTTTCTACCTAAAATAATGGCTGTCTTCAATATGAATAAAGGCAACTCAAGTCAGCCAGATAACTCTATGCACTCAAAGTCAGAGTCTGAAAAAGAATGACTTAAAGACATCTGAGATGAGATTCAAACTCTGCTGGACAGTGCAGAACCTGCCATTCCTAACATCACTGCTCCATCCACAATGGCCCAGCACAGGAACCAGGCCACTGCAACACACACTGGGGAAGAAGGAGGCAGACAGATGTTTGTAACTCAGCTCTAGATGACCTGTCATAGCAGACATTTGAGTGCTGGAGCTCAGCAAGCAGATATAAAGGCTGGCTCCTTAGAAACTGAGACCCTGTATTCCAAGCAAGAGCTGCCTGGCTTGCAATGACAATTACTAATTCTTGACATACTGTTAAAAAACACATGTGGCTAATGGTGAAATGAACCAGGAATTGGTTCTGGAGAGCTGATAGCCTGCTGTCCACAAGCAGGAATTTACAAGCAGATGAATGAACTGTGAATCAAAGACCAAGCAGGTAAGGTCCTTAATAGGGCTTCAATTGCTGGCAAAGCAGTTTTGAATGAAGGAAAGGACAAGGTTAAATGGACCACTATGAGTTGGCTCGAGTCAACTAATAAAAAAAGTATGATTTGGGCCTATATTTGAAGATATAGCAAAAATAGTGGAAACAGAGTCTTAAGGCATATTAGTTATGGGAAAATGTACATCAGCACTATTCAATCTTGGGCATTCCTTACCTCTTGCAGTAGCTGAAAATATGGGTTTATTTATGTTCTAGAGCAGCTATGCCTAAAAAATTAAGTACAGTTACCCAATTTTGGGAAAGGACCTGTGCTGTAGTATTTTGGGTGACTTCTTTGGGTAGCAATCCCAGCAAGGGAAGGAAAGTGATCTTTTTGCCATTGAATTGGCCCTTGGAATGGTCCTTTCTGACTCTGTGCTCCTCAATGTGGAAGCATCTCCTACTCACAATTTCTGCCTGCTTTGTCAGCATCTTTTTGCCCAAAGTATGGAAGAATATAATATTTACAAGGTGCTCTCTTCAATGTTATGATCCAAGAGAAAAATGCTTGCTCCCAACTTTCCATGCCAAGATCTGCATATGTGAATCAGTGCTAATGCCTCATCATTATTCATATGCCAAACAGACGTTTCACAATCCTTCTTGGTTCAGAGGTGATAAAAGATAAATTTTTAAGCTTCTAACAGCAGAGTGCAGTGTGTTACAAGGAAAACATACTGGAGTTAACCTTAAAATATATACAAGTCTTTTCTGCTCTGTTCTATTAACCAGTATGGGGCAGTTTAATTTTTGTTTATAAGCATTGACGTTAAACTGCTGTTGGAAAGTTATTTGAATGACCAAATAATTGTAGTACCTTTTATCTGGTTTTCTTACAACAGACCAATGAACTACCTTGCTACAGAGTGAGAATACTGCAGCTGTACAGCTTTCCACAGAACTATGAAGCAGAGCCACATTTGTGGCAGAGGATGTCATCCTGCCGAGTGAGGAATTCCTGGCCCACCAGGGAGACAGAGCATTTCGCGCAGATAAAGCATTCCCCGTGCCACTGACGCTCCTCAAATGAGATGTATTTGGCACCTGCAAGAGCTGAAAGAGAGTATGAAAAAAAGAGAAAAAAGAAGATTTGAATCCAGTATTTCTGGACATGGTTCAGTAATGCAACAGATGACTTTCCGATGTGTGATCAGGTTGTCATTCATATAGCGAACGGAAAAATGAACAAAAATCCATAACGTGAAATAATCTTCATTGGCTGAATTGAATAGTATCTTTAAAATTTAAACAGTGGGTAATATTTAAAGCAAAACCACAAGTCACTTGCTTGCATATTCCATTATGAGATCTGAACACAATGGGTTTATCAGAATGTCCATTCAGGTTTGCTGATCTTCCCAACAAGCTCTCATGGAAGTTATTTACAATATTTGTATAGTTTCTATACAACTCTGAATGAAATTTAATAATTAAGTTTCTTCAAGATGGATTCTTTTGGAAATTACCAGATAATGATATTCCTAGAAGAATTATCTGAAATAAGATCTTGAAGATTGAGGGAATTTGAACAGTTTTGATTTTGTTGTTGTTGTTGTTGTTTTGTAGTTTGGGTATTTTTTAAATCATGTGCATGTGATTGGGTATTCATTGATTTCTTTGTCCAATGACATATGCAGCATGCACCTGTAAGAATCAGGAAGTACTTTTCAACAGCTGACTCCACACATAATAGGATTAAAGTGCAGAACACCAGCAAATGCTCTTAGAAAACTCCAGCTATCATAGACCAGTGACACACATGTCTAATTATAAATCATATATAAGTATACAAGGACTCATAAAATAGAGCTCTGCTGCATTTGGCAAGCTTTCTAATTTGACAGGTGTGCCTTACCAGCAGGCAGTTAATCTGTGTTCAGTTTGACCACATTTGCATTTAAAAACAAAACTGAAGAAATCACAGAGGGGCTTTTGTGTACTGTCCTGGGAAGAGCAAAAAAAAGCACCTTTTGAAATATTCTTAAGGAGGAATTTTATACAGAAAACACTACATCAAGCAATGCCTTTGGGCACATAAAACCACTCGTCATCTGTTAGAGAACATGTGTGATCAGTATGTCCTAGCAAGATACAGGACATGTGACACGGAGAGAGTCTCTATGATAGTTAACTCCTTCAGTCTTTCATTATGATGGAAGTAATTTTAATGGTTTTTTTTTTCCCTAAAGTGAAAGTCTTTGAGGGGAGACTGATGATTCATTTCTGTCTGGTCCCCTCTAGAAGACAAGGCTCACCTGCAATAGGTTTCTTGCAAGCAGCACACTTCTTGGCATGAAATTTGCTGAAACAGTCTACACAGTATGGGTACTCATCTTTGGAAATGAATCTTTGTCTAGACAGCTGAGTTTTACACACAGCACACACAAAGCATTCTTTATGCCAAGGCTGGTCGTGGTAGGCCACTCCTCCAGAAGTTATAACCTAATGTATTGACAAACAAAGGCAGAGCAAAGAAACAGAGGTGTGAATCATGAAGTATTGTCCAATCCTTCATAAGTATTTCCACTTGTTTTCTCTCTTCCAACATACACAAGAGAAGAGAGGGTGGTCACATGAACTTTTTTTCATCTGGATTATCCATTTAACTAATCTGCAGTTGAATTCCATATGCTACTTGGGGTTTTTTTTCTTCAATTTTCTACCACAGTATAACCTCATAATTTGTAATAAATATGTTATCTTTAAATGATTTTTTTTCTATTATACTGTAGATAAATGTTTAGAATCAGGCATGCTCTCAGAAGATAAATTCTCAGTGATAGGCAGTGGGTGAGAGTACTGATGCTGAGATAATAGTTAATCTCCAACCAGGATTTTGCTGTCTCTCAAGTGCAACTGTATTTTAAACAGGGAGAAAGACAGAAAAGAAACAGAAGTAAAACAGAATGGAGGTCTACACAGTCAGAAGAAGAAAAAAATCATGTTTATCAGTGTCATCAACTCCTGTTTGCCAGCAATACACTCACAGCTCTGCACTGGTTATTTCGGAAGAGGGAAATTTCCATTTGCTTAGTGTCTCCCATATGTGTGGTAAAGAGCTGGTTTCACGAAATTTGTGAGAGCCTGTACAGAGAAATTTCTATAAACATGAGCTGTAAGACAGTGTTTCTACTATCAAGTCACATGCATGACAGGGAATTAATGAATAAGTGAATGAATGAATGAATGAATGAATGAATGAATGAATGAATACTGCTGGAACAGGAGGAGAAAAGGTTGAAGAAACTTAAGTAAAAATAGTAGTATCATTAAATTTCCTTGGGGAATACAGTTTCAGGAAAATCAAGAATAATATAGGGTCATGTCAAGAAATAAAGTGATTTAAATAATTTCCAATCCCTTAAACATGCCAGTTTTGGGCTATTTTGTGGTTATGTTTGCTTTTCCATTAAAATCTAAAAATTGTGGACAAAAATTCAAGATTCGGTTTGGCAATTTAATCTATTTGGGCTCAATTCTCAGGTATGGGAATTGATGCGAGTTTCAGGAATGAAATGGTTTTAGCTATTATGTAGGGGGACCATTTTAATTCCTAGAATTTTTAAGAAGCAAATCCTGATTATTTCATGTAGGTGGTGCTAATATCAATGCCTGTAATAAACATTGAGCATAATTACTATAATTGCCATGTGTTCATTTAATGCAAGTTAAAGGCTAGATGTAGAGACTTGGGAATATATAAAAGCACTTTCTAAAGTTTAACTACTGAAGAAAAAAGCAGACAGCATATTTTCCGAAATTATAAGCTTTTGTTAGAGGTAGAGGTTTAGAGGTAATCATTACATAACTACCGGAAATTATAAGTTATTTGATGAAGTGTAAAAAAAAAAAAAGCTTCCAGAGTGATGCAGGTACTAAAGAATAAGTAAAATTCTGCCCTTAAAAACAGCTTAAAACATTTCCCTAGAGAAAAGTATCACACTAGAATAATATGATGCTTTGAGTATTTTCCTGAACAAGAGACAATCTTAAAACATGAGAAGTCAAGAGAAGGAAGAACTGATTTATCTGTACTTGGGGGAAAAAAGAAATCAAATCAAGATTTCTGGTACCCACAAGGGTATCATTACACATTGCATCAGTGGGAATCCTGACTAGTGTTATCACAATTGCATGTTACTTGATCTGCTAATTGCCTGATACATTTAAAGAAAAAAATGCCAATATTGTGGATTATTTGATCAGTTCAGGTGGCTAATTATGCATATGAATACATCTGAAAAATGATGGAAAGAGAGGTATGTTTACAAAGGCAAAATCAGAGATTTCCAGGAAAGAAAGATTTTATACAACTTTCCATTTAAACTTTGCTAAAAATCACAATCAATGACTAAAGATTTAGTCACACCAAGCACAAAGTATTTGTTTTGGCAAATAAGATTATTTCAGATATAATCAGTCTTAGATTAACAAGAGTGGACAACAGACACTGTCACAGTTGCCTTTCAGCATCCAGTGTCAATGGGAAGACTCTGATTTTACTCTTAAATCTACACGATCCAGCCCTTTCTCCCAAGAGCAATATTGCCTCACTAGGACATTTTTTTGTATTGTGTGTTTAATTACCTTTTTGCAAGCATAGCAATGGTGAGCAAATTGCTTCTCAAAACAGGGCACACAGTAATTCTCGTTGTCTTTGGTGATTAATGGTTTTGTTCCCAATGGTTGCCGACAATACTGGCAAACGAAACAGGATTCATGCCAGCAACTTCCCTTAAATTCCATTTTACGTGAACCTGAAAAAAACCAAAGTCAACAATCCTCTCAGATATAGCCTTGTAATACAAGTTTTAGATGTTGGGAATGGTCTTGTTTTGAACCGTCTACATCAGCATTGGATTACCCAAGAAAGCAGTTATCCAGAGCCTGTAAGAATACACTTGAAATTTCAAGAACACATTCAGTGCCATATATTAATCTGGCAAAAGATGTGCTGAATTGCCTAAGCTGTGATTTTTAGTTTGTTCTTATATGAATTTTTTTGGGGTTTCTTCTTTGTGATTATGCTTGAATTGCTCAGTTTCTCTCAAACCAGCCAACTCAGTGATAATGTTTAGGTACACAGCAATTTTATAAATTAGAAACTAATTTGTTGGATGTTTAGTACATTTATTATTGGCCTGTCTTCTATCTTTCTTAAACTAAGGCTCCTTTACTTATAAATGCATTATTTATCTTAATCAGCTTAAATTGGCAATTAAAAAAATTTTAAAAAGTAAATATTTTTTCTGTGATGCAGCACATTACACTGCCTTCTCCTACAGCTCACCATTTCTATCCTAGACCAACAATTCTTTTTATCATGTTTAACTAGATGCTTTTGATACAGGAAAAGGACAGAAAGTTGTTCAGTTAAGTGTTTGTCAGAGGAGTCTCAGAGCTTTTATCTCTGTGTACAGGTGTCTTATCTTGATATAGAAACATAAGTCTAAGATATGCACATATATCTGGGAGCAATTTTTCCAGTGGATCTCCATCTTCAACTTCCTATCTGTAGGTAGCATAAGACTGCACAGAGAGGTGCAAGGTGCTTTACCATCCTTTCCACATGAAGAAGAGGATTTCTGCTATATCTGATTAATCGCACTGTACCTGTTTCCTGAACTGTGGGGCCAGTGGAGAAACTACTGGTTGTATTCAGACACAAAAGGTTTGCAGCTTCATCCTAGTGATCAGAAAGCCAGTTTCACAACTAGGTCTTTTCAACACAGAGCTAGCAAGCTGATGAGAAGGAAGTTAATGATACAGAGACTGGCTGGCATTCCCATGCCACCGACACCTTTGGGCACTTGCTGCAAGGATTTAGACGCTGTGACAAAACAAGCAGCATGGAAATACACCAGAAGATAATAATGCAAATCTGAGTGTATTCTGGCACTTTTTTGATCACATCTAGTGAGGTGTGCCTATTTAACAATATTTTTGTAAATTACATACAATTTAAGCCATTTATAATCCTTAAAATGAACATAACTATGTTGTTACAATATTTGTTTCCACTAATTCAGATTTTAATTCAGATTTTTTGTAATGAAAAGGAAACAAACTGTAAAAACACAAACTGGTGCTACAGGCTGAATACAACCTGAGTAATCTAGTGCCAATAGTAAGACTATAATTTTGCACAGCCTGGATCTTACTGTTTGGCATTAAGATATACTGAAAAATAAAATTCTAATGTCACTGCCAAATTTACTGATGTTCTCTGTTCCAAAAGTTAGGGACACACATTCCTAAGCAAGCAGCTTCCTTTTGCAACAAATGGTGCTGTGGCTTCTTTCAGATGCCTGTGAAGAGGCAGCTTTTGGGTAAACACTCTGCTGTATGGGCTTTACTGGTGTGGTGGCAAAGAAAAGTGTAGAGTGTGTCCTGAACAGACACAATCAAAAGCTGAGAAGCATCTTAGTGGAAAGTGCAGAATTTTCAAGATTGCTAATTGCAGGAAGTAAGCCTATTGTAAACATGGACAATATTGTAAAATGGACTTGTATTCATTTTAGTAAAAATGCTGCTGATGATTTGAAAGCAAATTGTCATGTTTTGACAATTTAAACAAAAATTATTTCTGAGTGAAAGCACTAGTATAAAGAACACAAGTGCAGGGTCTGGTCAATGTGGAAGACTTGCAGATGACTTGTCTAATGTGGCAATTCTGCTCACAATAGCTCAGTTTGTCTGCCTATGCTCACAGCGGGATATGTTTCCTAAGAACTGCAGTGGAATCAAGGACATCACATGAACACATTTTACCCTGTATTGAACTCTTCATGTTTTTATAAGGATTCATAAGACCTGTCAGTGATAGATCTGAAGTGTCCGCCTGCCTTCTCCTCACTCCTGGGAGAATGCTACACACAAAGGAAGAACAGTCATCTCCAAGCTGTTCTGAAAGTCAAGGACCCTGTAGCTTGGTTATTCCAAGAGGTAGTTATCATTAAAAATGTGGTTCCATTTCTCAGCAAAGGGCCCCTGTTGTCTTACCAGGCATAATGGTCTTCTGGCAGTGAAAACACTTGGATGAATACTCATCAGAGTAGCACTCGGTACACAGCAAGACCTCGTCCTTGGCAGCAAATGGTTTCTCCACAAGTGACCGACTGCACTTGGCACATCTGAAGCACCCCTCATGCCAGTGGCGGCCTTTGTAGGCCAGATCCTTGGAGAAAGTAAGTTCATGTTAATGAAAACATTTATTTACAGTGCTTTTATCCTTCAGTTCCTTCCAGAACTAAAACAAAAAACGAAGAACATTGCAGTGGTGGATCCAACCAGAAGTGTGCTCAGGAAAGGTGTAAGTACTCAATGTCACAGTGTTGTGTAGATCTCTTTCAGAGGCCATTAGGAGCTGCTTTGGCAGAATGTCCTTCCCTATGTAACAGAGAGGTATTTTTTATTGGAAGAATCACGTTATATATTACAGTTGTCTTTCAAGGGGAAACAAGTGATCAACATTTTTAGATCATTTTTAGTGATCATCAGACCACTGGAGAGAAAACAGATTCCGTACAATCTATATAATCTCTCAATCTGGAGGGATTCTATACAATCTGAAATTAACCTTATGTATTTTCAATGTTACTACTTCTTCTTCCAGCTGACATGACATAATTCTAATAGTTGTCAGAAAACAAGCAATTAAAATCTCATTGAGAACAAAATGATTGTTAGTAATATTAAAAAAAAAAATCAATGCTTTTGATTACATCTGATATAAATCCTCCTGAAAACCTGACAGAAAAAAGTTTAAGAGTCAGTGGGCTTAAGAGATGAAAGAGCTAACAATTTATATGTATATGAAAGAGTAACAATATATGCAGGAAATCCTGACTAAGAATTCAAAGAAAGACCAAACAGCAGATTTAATTTTCCCACAGTTAGAAAATCAAGGGAAAAATGCACCTCAAAAAATCCTTCCCAGCTTAAAAAATAAACCTTTCCAGTGCTCTTTTGTAAGTAAGAAACATAAAAGGGCACATGTCCAACCTTATTGTTCTCCTTGATCATGTCCCTGCCTTTTAAAGAGCTAAAAACAAAAGAACTATCATGCTTCGTTTCAGGAGGTGCTGAGCACCTACCACTTTCATTTGCTTTAGTTAGCACTCTGAACCTTGCAGGAACTGGGCTGTCAACCCAGAGCAGCCCGAAGTAAAGACTGGGTGAGGAGGAGAGGAAGAAAACCAAGCTCTAGCCCCTTGGCAGAGGTGAAACAATCAGCTGTAGATCTCTGTGTGCCACTTTTCTAGATGTCTCTAGCCAGATGCCCTCCTTTCTTACCATGTCTGCTTTTTTCTTGCATTTTTTCCTTCCACTCAGTCCAAACACGTGGCTTTTTGTTTATGATCTTCAACAACAGTAATCCTGTCACTTGCTTAATTTTTGATTTTAAAGGTGAAATTAAGTGAACTCAAAGTATGTGTTCTCCTGGTTAATCTGGTGGGTGCTATGT
This sequence comes from Pyrgilauda ruficollis, assembly GCF_017590135.1. Lineage (NCBI taxonomy): Eukaryota > Metazoa > Chordata > Aves > Passeriformes > Passeridae > Pyrgilauda > Pyrgilauda ruficollis. The sequence goes on along the minus strand of NW_024525823.1, from coordinate 1,931,169 downwards.
GTTCATAGCACATTGCTGTGGGTGAAATGCTGATGAGACTTTGAAGAGTGTCTTCATCCAAATCAGCATTTTCCTTGGATGATTCCTGTATGCAGACTATGTACCTTGAAGTGCTTGGGCTGGGAAAGCCTTCCAAGAGGTTTATTTTAATATTTTTCTGTCCTTTTATTTCTAAGAAACATAGGCAAAGAGAGCATGGGAGAAGGTGACCAGTACACACTGGACTTGGCAAAACAAATCCTTTTTGATAGGTTTCATTTGACCTTAAAATTCAATGTCCAGTATACATCCTCTAAATTGAAATATGGGGCACTAGAAAGTCTGTCAAAGACCACAGAGGAACTTGAATTATTAATTAATATTGTAAAAAATGGAGAGGTAAAAGGAAAGACGAGGTCAGAAGCACTGCCACTAATACACCCTCTGTGAGATGAGCAGAAATAAAGAAGAAATAAAAAAACCCCTTAATTTCCAAAAGAGAGAGAGAGAGAGAGAATATGCAAACTATAAACATGTTGTCTTCTCAGCTTGGCATCTGCTTGTCAACACCTACAATAAAAGTAATTTATTCAATGCTCAAAATATTTTTTCAATGAACACGTCTCAGAAATTCCAAGGCGTCAATCAGCCTGATACGCTGAATTACACCACCCACCCTATCACCCCTCCAGCACTGTGCAGCCTCTGCAGCCAGGAGGTGAAGGATGGAGCCCAGCTGAGGTCCACACATACACCACAGCCTTGCTGCATGCTTGGGGTATATGCATGTGCAGATTTCCTCATCTTTGATCCTAGAGCTTTCCTATTCAGGGAAAATAGTACTGTTTCACTCTGCTGTGTGTGGATGTACAACAGCCATGCTTAGATCTCTTCAGTGATACAGGGATATGCAAAGGGGTGGGTATCACATCTACCATTAAAGCAATTGGATTTGTGTATAATTTAACAAGGAATAAACAGTGCAAGCTAAATCTTTACCTTGGAGTTGCACTCAATGGGCTGCTTGCACTCTTCACAGGGGTTGGCGTACAGGCTGTCGTAACAGGGAACACAGTAAGCATTTTCTTCTCTTAGCGCATATTTCCTGCCACGGAGAGACTGCAGGCAGAAATGGCACTCTGTGTGACTGCTGGTCATCCTGCTGGGGCTCTCCACGTGGTCTGCAAAAGAGGGAAAAATCTTGTAATTCAGTGCATGATGCTTGCTCAAATACTAAGTAATGCTGCATTACCTGTGAAAGTTAGACAGGCATTTCCTGGTCATTTGCAGTGCCCTGGATTTCTTAATGCTGGCTTGTTCAACAATAAAATGGTAGCCTTTAACAATATATGCTGTGAATTGTATCACCTACATGATGGGGAGCAAGAGGGCTGCTTCAGCTTATTCTAACACTGTTCCAGGTCAGACACCTGAAAATGAAGCCAACTTCACATTCTCTACGTAAAACTACTGGCATTGTGAGCATTATATACTGGATTCTGAGATATGGCTCATCCAGAAATTGGGTAATGGAGATAGAAGCAATAATTCAGAAATGAAACCAGCTGAGGAGTTAAAAGGCCAAAGAGAAGAGGCAGGCACTTTGTAGTGTGCTCCTGAGTTTCTTTTGATACTCCTGTCCTTGTGCTCGTTCCTTTCTTTTCAAAATACCCCGACATCTACCAATGGAAGGAAGACAAGGGATTCCAAGATACATTGCTGTTTTTTGCATTATCCCAACTGTGCTGCTAATATTTGTGGTATTGTAAGGTCACACAAATACCCCTGGAGAGCAAGAGTGAAATATAAAGAAAAATAAACTAAATAATAAGTCAAACAAAATCAGAACTCAAAGAAACTTTTTCGTGTTATTATTGGAAAAGATTGTTTTTTCTTACATATTTCTTTATTTCTATATTGAATTCCACATTGGCAGTACCAAAATAATGTGAAATAGTTTATATTTCTGTGCCAGACAAATGCAGGAAATACCACAAATCTATTGAGAATCAGTTATATGAATTTCCCATCCTTCAGTTTTTCAGGCTAAAGAGGCTTGGACAAACATCCAAACCTCAGCTGCTTATAGATCTGCGATAGTGAATGTTTTAAGGATTGTGGAGATGAAGACCTATTTCAGTCTCCTTATTGCTGGTTGGATCATCATCACTTTGCTAAAATTGGGTCTTGATTCTTGGAAATGAAGGAAGAAGAAACCAAAAAGTTCACAAAAAACATCTGCTGGGCTCGTTGGGTTGCATTCTTCATTAAACTCAATGGGTGTAGTGCAGCCAGCACCAGCAATCATGAATTTTAGAAGAGTTGAAAATGACTGGGGAAGGTCTCCTAAAATATTTACATGTCAGTGACTTTGGGCAGCTGAAATTTTTGCACTTTGAATAACAAGGCAAATTAGTTTCTCTTAACTAGATGCATAGCCTGAGAATAAGGAAGAACATACAGAAGACAAGATTTGAGAGAGTTCTTAGCCATGACAAAGCCTACATCTAGTCCACCTAGAGTTACACCCTCATACTTTATTTTTATGCACTCACTGACTGTCTTATACTCATGGTTCAATTTTAAAAAGTAATAAAATCTTTTTCTGGGTTTTTGCTTTGGTAAGCTCTAAACCAAAATGGTTGTTTGAACTGTGAGAAAAAAACAATTACTGCAGGTTTCCACTGGCACCAGTGCATAAAGTCAGGCATTTATTAATGTGTCCTGAGAGGTGTAGTAGTAAAACAGTGGAAAGGGGGCAGGGGGCAAGGTTGTCATGCTAATTTCAGACCAAAAGTAATTACTTGATTGGAAAACTCATTGTTCCTGTAAATTGAAAATCTTTAGAGTTGAATTGGTATATTGTACTTCTTACTGCCCTTAATATTACCACACCCTGTCAGCCCAGTGAGGGTGTAGTAAAGAAATAAAATAATCTGGAACCCAGATCAGTGGGAAACATTCTTTCTTAAAAATATTTCTGATGTGTTTGGTGTGATATCCTTGGAAAAATATAACAGGGCTTGAATCAGGACTTCCATTTCCTTAAGGTCAGAGATTTAAATGTGTAACAAATAAACCCATTTATATGAGAAAATTACATCCATCAGCTTGTACATTTACAGAACATGACATATAAAAACGGGCAGAGCTCAGTGTATTTAATGCACAATCACAGTCATGACCAAAGTCAAGGCTAAGTTTTGCGCATTTTGCTCTTTGTCAGGGAAGAAGTATAAACTGGTGTCTAAGGACACAATCAAGGAGTGTTTGTGGTTAACTGTGCTCCATAGTCAAGGTCACAGGACAGGCTTGAAACTGGGTTTCAGAGGATTTTCATGTATTTTTCTAGTGGGAATTAAATTTATGAACTGCCTTGGAGGGTAACCCTGAGTGAACCACCTTCCTGATACCCTCCCTGCTGGATCAGTACTCCTGCTTCCTGACAGAGTTTCATCTCAGCCTAAAAGTGGCAAGAGCAAAACCCAAACAGGATATTAATGAAAAGTTTTGTTACTTATAGAGCATTTTTGTTGCACAAAGCTCTCCAACAAATAGCTTCCCATATCTGTAGAAATATCTCTTTTTTTTCATTCTAATGAATGTCAATCAGGTTTTTAAGTTAACAAAAACTCTGCATTCCAAGTAATTTTCTTTAAAAAGCAGTTCTCTTGATTATTGCTTTTTTCCCCACAGGAAGTCAGTCTGTTCAGGAAGCCCAGGCTGCGTGCACAAACAAGACCCACTACTGTAATACTTTAGAACTACTGAATTTGCAATGTAATTATCCTCCTATGGATATCCTATATGGATATGGGAGCAAAGTGCTATTAATCCTGTTCTACAGATGAGAGTTATTGCTTGAGAAGTTAATAAAATAACCCCAAGAACAGAGTCAAAACCGGAGGGTGTCTTTGGGCTGCTTCTCTAGTAAAATGCTCAAGTTGCCCAAAACTTTTAATCAGACAGTCTTCAGAGTTTGACCATGAATCATTGTAAAAGACCATGTTTGGGAATGAAGCAGCAATGGTATGCAAAAGAATGAAGATTTTTTGCAAACCTTTTGGCAAAAATATGGGTAACCCTTGAGAACTACTTTTGTCATTAGAAAATGCAACAAAAAAGATGAATCTCGTCTCTCCCAGCACCACTTATCCCTGCTCCAATAAATAAGTAATGGTACGAGGGCCACGCAGTGAAGTAGAATGTTTTTCTTATACTTTGATCCTAATCTCTAGAGAAATATGTTTACTTTAAGTTTGCTGGAAGCTAGACTTTGTGTTTTGAAGGTCAGCTAAGAAATCTCTGGAGATCTGATGTTATTCACTCTCATGGAATGAAACGCTGACTCCAGCATTCCAGCTGCTAACTCGAGTCCTAGGCACAGGGAAAGACGGTGATGTTGCCATTCCTTGGGAAAAGATGATTTCATTATTTAAATTGGAACATCTAAAATTGGAAGCTAAATACTGCTGATTTTTATATACCTGGTAGGCAGGGATATGAGGTATCATTTTTAATAGTAAGAATATTCCAAGGAGGTGCAGAGAGATGTTGCCAAGGACATGAGGATATTGTAACTGGAGTCCCTGGGGCCAGATCTGAGAATGCAGCAGTTTCATGGACTGAATGATAAAAGAGATGAAAATACAAAAAAGAGAGCTGGCTAGTCAGCCTGCTGTTAAAGCAGATTAAGATGGAATTTAGCTACAACAAATTAGGACAGGGACTTTCTGGAGAGTCAAATTATTTCCCATAAAATGCAGAGCACTAGAAGACTTCCAGTGAAGAAAGCTGAAAGAACATGGTTGTGAAGTTGTGAATCCTGATAAATATGGAACCATCAGGAAAAGAATGCTTTTTTTTTCTCACTGGAGCTATAAAGCAGAGCCAGAAGTTTAATATACCTTTCAATAATTAATCTTGATGTTTTCTATAAATATTTGTTAATCTCCCTCATATCATACAAAAATAAAAAGGCCAGAAACATTCATGCTACTCAGAAAGGAATTGTATACACTTACGGATGTAGATACATACATATAGGTAAAAATGTTCTGTCTTTCACTTTGTGGAAATTCTAATGGACTATTTCTCAATCTAAATATATCTGCCATTGAACTTCATCATCTTTTTGTTTAAGAACATACAGTTGTAAGAATAAGGCTCTTTCTTAAAGAGGCATAAAGAAAAAAAGATGGGGAAAAATTCTTTGAACAGCACTGAAGGATAAGAAAAACAATTTGATATCTTATGATGAGGACACCTTTGCAAGCTGCCCTAGGCACTTGTTCATTTTCAGGTACTTACCTGCACTTGCATGTTTTAATCTTCTAACACTATTTGCCTTATTTGCATGAATTTGCTGACTTCATTTTCCCTATTTCTATTTTTGTCTCATGCATTTACATACATTAAGGGCTCTGTAATATTTGCTTTTCTAAAAATGGCTAGAGAAGCAATAGGAATTAAGGGAATATATTACAGATCAAGTCAAACCAAGAACCCACAGGAAAGAAGACACAGATATTAACTCTCAGCTATCTTTTCTCTGTGGCACAGGACAGTAATACAGTGTCAGGTCCTGGAAGCATCCGAGTGAGTGCAGAGCTCTCACTGTTGAAATTCTCCTTTAAGCAGCCAGGGTGGGACGCAGCTGTAAAAATCCAACTATCCTGCTCCATGGTCCACAAGTGACACTGTTTTGGTGGGGTGTCAAGGCGCAGCAGATATTTTAGAGGTTGGTCTGGTAATTCACACTAAATTGTACTGTGTTTACACACACCATGACTACAAGCAAAAAGGACAAGAGCTATGGCTTAAACTAGGGGATCAAGCATCTCAGGAATTTTGTAATTTTTTCCTTAATTGGTATTGCTGTCTGCTTTGTTTACACCATACAAACTCAAATGGTGTAGTCATCTAAATTCTTCCCTTTTTTTTTTTTCTGAAATAATTTTTACCCACATTTTTTACAGGTTTTCACATAGTCTAGTAGAGCCAGAGTTTTCTCCTGTGTCATTGTGGAGCTCATTCCTTTCTGACTACTGTCAAATGTATGGAATAAAATGAAGTGACAAAATAATTCAGCTGTGCACTGTTTTAATTTTCAATGTAAAATCCTGCCAGTATTCTTAGTTGTACTTCTCATATTGAACCAGAAAACAGGTTTGAGGATTGCATCTGTTACAAAGGGCTCGTCTGATAAAGAATACTCAAATTAACTGGTGAGTTAGATGCGACAGAATGACCCCCACAGCAAACTGGCAGATGACACCACAGTGGGAGGAGAGGCTGACACACCACATGGATGTGCTGTTATCCAGAGGGACCTCCCCCTAACTGGAGAAGTGGGGGGACAGGACGCTCATGAGCTTCAGCAGGGGGAGTTGCAAGATGATTCTGTGATGGGCCACAGAAAATTTATCACTGCTGAATGACAAGAGGGAGGGTAAAAGTCTCCAAAAACCCTCAGTATTCCCTTATGGGCGTTAGAACAGAAGTGATGGCATTCTCATAACAACAAAACAGGTCTCTTGTAGATGCCTGGTTTTTTCAAGTACCCTTTCTTGTCTTGACACTAGCCTACAATCCATGATTAGGGAATCATGAATGATACATCAAAAAGTGTTTAAATAAACAGAAAGTGGAAGTTAGAAATGAAGACATACACTGGAGTCCTGATCTGAGGCTTCCACCAGTGAGTTCATCCCTAGACTCATAGAATTTTAAGGGTTGGAGGGCACCTTAAGGACCATCCGGTTCCAACTCCAATGCCATGGGCAGGGGCACCTCCCACTCGACCGGGCTGCTCAATGCCCCATCCAATCTGGCTGTGAAAGGTTCCAGAGGAGGGGCATCCATAATTTCTCTGTGCAACCTGTTTCAGTGCCTCACCACCCTCACAGTGAAGAATTTCTTGCTAATGTCTATAATAAATTTCCAGCTTCCTCCAGACCCCCTTTTGGATACTTGTAGGGAGCAGCATCAGAGGAGCACTTTGGAACCATCTCTGCTAGAACAGCATCTGCGCAAAATGCCTGCACAGCTGGGCAGAAGTGCCCAAGGAAACAGCAGCATCTCATCCATACACTGACACCACCTGGCAGAGACACACCTACCTGGAAGTGACACAAGCCTGCCTTTGGGACTGAAATCTTTCCCAGGAAAAACAGTAGTTACAAGAAATGATACCTGTCGTACAAGGGTGAGTGAAGTGCCTGGAGGTCACTGGTGAAAATAGTCTTGCCACTAACAAGAAGTAACAGAACTTCAATAGGAAATGCTGATTCTGATAGTAATCTTTAAGGTCTTAATGAAAAAAAATGTAATTTCTCATCTTTGCAGATGTCCTAGCTGTAGAGACCAGATTCCCTACCCTTACATTTTATTTCAGGAATAGTAAGGTAGATGAAGATGGCTTTATTGTGTGAGAAGGGGTGCATCACATGAATTAAAATAATTTAAAAAACCCCAAAAACTACAACTGTCTACACAGCACAGCTTTTTCTAGAAGGGTTATTTAAAAGCCTGTGATCGACTTAGAGCTGCTTTAAGAAATAAAATGAACAAAAATATAAAAATCAGCAGCAGCAGCATTGTTAGCAACAAGCTAAAATTGGAAAGGATCTTCATTACCCTATTTAAAAAAAGAAATACTTGCTTCTCCCAAACCCAAACATAAATCCCCCAAATGATAATCAGGCATCTGCTGCAGTGGTTTTTCCTCTTATCTCCAGCTGTGCTATGCCAGCCTGGCCTAATTTCCTGAGGAAAAATATAAACCGAGACACAGCACTCTTTTAATAAAAGGATGACACCTTATCAAAATGAACCAAATATAAAATTTTCTAGTTTCAGGCTTTTTAAGAGATTGTGATGAGTTAAATGGCATTACAGCTTAGGAAAAGCAAAGGCTACTGTCAGTAGTACTGGTATGTAAGATCCATACTTCAATTAGCATTATTTCCAGGTGTTTTGATTTGTAGGCCAAATATTCCATAGACCAGTTTTGCTGCTTGCAGTGCTCTCTCAGGCTTGGTTGTCAACTTCTTATCAAGCTCATCTCTGAAAACAGGGATGATGTGGGTCTGCAGACAAGCCCTAGGCTGCTTATCACACCAACAGAAATCATTGTAAAGCCACTGCTGAAGAGTCTAAGAAAAGCTGGCCACTGCAAATGCCTTCCCATTATATGTAAGGTGTTTGGGGGGACCACTGCTGTGCCACTCTCCAATCCTTCAAAAGGGAAAACAGGCTTCAAGATGGGCAATTCCAAGAGGCAGGATCAATGGTTTGGGTTGGAAGGGACCTTAAAGATCACCTGTTTCCTACCCCCCTGCCATGGGCAGGGACTCCTCCCAGTAGACCAGGCTGCTCAGAGCCGCATCCAGCCTGGCCTTAAACACTGTCAGGAGTGGAACATCCACAGTTTCTCTAGGCAAGGAGAGAAGGGGTAAGCAGAAACATTGAAGAGAGCTAGAAAAAGTCTGATCTCTACCTAAGGACTCTGGATTTTTGATGACAATTAGCACAGTAGGTATGGTTATGATATTTAGCGTTAATGATGCTCTGCAGTTGCACTGTTTTTGGAATACAGAGATATATTAATAACAGCAGAAGCATATTAAAATACATATGCATATATTGCATCTCCTAGGTAGACAGACCACAAAGCATATAATCTGGTAAAGAAAATCTGAAAGAAGTGTCACTCTTTGTATTCTACCATTTTTTACAGTAATATACTGGTTATACGATATAACTAAGACAGATGGCAAGAAAGGTTTCTAAGAGAGCTCACAACAAACAAACAACATGAAAATATGCTGTGGCTACTCTTCAACAGACTTATTTCCCTTCCTTCTGCTTCCCTCTAAGTGTTACATGACCACATGCTGTGTCTTCTCTTAAAACAGATCACTAGGAACCCTGGCATCTGTGTGCAAATTAATGTAGCTGAATAATTTATCTCAACTCATGGATGTCAAATTAGGCGATTTAATGTTGTATGGATTAGGGTTTAATTCTGCAGTTGGTGTGCTATTATCTATTGGGCAGTGCTATACACCATTCTGTTATGCAGTCTCAGTATCTGCACCACGGTTGCAGTTACAAACTAGTGCAATTCACCTGTGTGTGCATACCACCAGTGAGGTGGAATTATAGCAGTGTGGCTTTTTGCTTTTTTTTCCTGCCCTGGGTGCCTTAAACACAGTGTGGACAGGAAGGCCTTATTAGATTATCTACATAGGTGCATCAGGGACAGGTTGCTGGCTTTTGGGCTGGGGAGAAAAAAAGATTAAATATTCAGATATACACATTCCTTTACATCATGTCCTATATTCACTGTTGATAGTTATCCAGCACATTTCATTCTAGCACAGTCAAAGGATATACGGACTCACAATGTAAAAATAGTTTTAGAAGTGGTCTCACAAAAGGAATTTTGAAGGCAGTGAACGTTTTTAGGAGAACCCTTTTAGGAGTGGGGCTGGTGGAAAAAAGAGTGGTGAGTGGAGGTCTTTGGCTTTTTCTTTGTCCTCTACCAGGGAGGAAAAATAACAGTGTCACTAGGACAAATATAGGACAAAAATTTTGGTGATTTTCCTATTTTTGCTCTTTAAATATGTGCATCATCCATTAAGCAGGCAAAAAATGGTACTTAAAGACCTCTGGAGTCTTGAGCAGTTGAGTAGATAATGTGCTGTCAAACAAGACAGGGGATAGCATAGCATTGACTCAGTTTTAGCTTGAATCCTCACATCCTGTGGCAGCAACAATGATCAGTCCTTACAGAGATTCAGCCCTGAGTTCCCACCAGTGACATTTGCCCCCTACTTGAAACCTTTGTGACTCTCACATTACCTGTTCTGCCTTCTTGGGAGATAAAATCTGCAGAACAATTATGCGACTGGGTACCCTAACATTTCCCTTGAGCCTTAAAGTCTCTACACCACACATTAAACATTTTCTACTTAAAATAGTCTAGAAGTGGCTATGATTTAAAATTAGTAGACCATGGTATTCTGTCTTTCTTTATTATGATGTGAGGTTACTGACCCTTCAGTAACAGCCCTACTGGGATTTTTGTAATGTCCTGATATGTGAAAAAGTCTTGTTTGTTGTTGTTGTTTTGTTTTTGGCACCATGGCTTCAGAGTGAATTTCTTCCTATGATTATAAATACACACTATCTAAAAATCGGTTCCAGTGTAGGACTGACCTTATCTGATTGAAGGAAAATTAAGCTAATGTTTATCTGAACACCCAAGACAGTCAACATTTGCTCCAGACAAATAAAACCCAGCACTAAATCTTAAAATCCTGGAGGAAATTTGATAAGAATGAAGAAATTCCTTTCTAACATTGAGGAACAATTTAAGAACACGTAATTTAACTCAAGGATATTGTGGAACAGTGAGCCCACTGATACCAGTAGAGTCTGGTTGATGTGGACTTATTCTAGTGATGATGTGAAGAATGTAGCCGCAACCATCTTTGCAAAACTCAAATGGATTTGACTAGTTTTGGTAGAGGATGGTGTTCAGAGGCCACAACTCTGATTAGCTGTGATGAAAAATGTTTGTTTGAGGAGGGGAAGAGTGGAACACAGTGGCAGAAACTGCACCGAGGAACAAATACAATCCAAAGCCTTTCTGCTAATTTATGTAAAATTTATTAAAAATTTTTAGTAAAAAGTCTAAAAAAGTGATCAAACAAATTAAGAATTCTACTACTGTATTTTTAAAAAATCCAACATACCCAAATTGAGTTTTTAATTTGAAATATTTCTCAATGCTCTTCAACTTTCAATCACTAAACTAAACAAAGATTGTCAATTGGAAGATCAGCATGAAATAGTTTTTACTCTAAACATTTTTTCCTGTGCAAGTTAGATTTTTGAACTCTAATTATGCCACAGTTTTGCATGTTTTAGTACATAAATGAATCATGATGTGGCTGAATTTGAAAATTGAAGAGCTCACTTGAGAAAGACAGCTTGATAAGCAAGTTTAAGCCTAATATTGCTATGGGTTTCTGATAAGTAGAATTAAACGTAAACCGCTGAGATATTTTACAGCCGTCCTTTCAAAGGTTTCAGAATGCTTTTCTAACAACAGTAATAAAGTAATCCTAAAACACATTTGTGAGTTACTTGTCTACAGAAAAGATTAATACTTGTCAAAGCAAAATAATTGACTTCCTCAAGGTCAGAGAGCAAACCTTTGGGAGTGGGAACAAAAGAAGCCACTCACTGCGCCTTTGCCATGACATGGGTCTGCTGTTTCCATGGCACTGGCCTGGGATAGTTAAAAGCAGTGCACAAAGGTTGCCAACTGGTCAACTCCAGTGCTAGAGGTAGAAAACACTTCCAAATTTAGCCAAAGCAATAAAATATTCCAGTTGCGCACTTTGCAGTTGTCCTTTGTGACTCTGAGGTTTTGATGAACATTCTTATGCAAAATGTTATGACAACAACTACACCATCCTCTGGCATTTGGCCATTCTTGCTATTAATTCTGCTACCTATGCACAAAGACACATTACAGGAAGATGAATATTTTTCTGACTGAGAAAGCCTCTCAAGTGTGAGGCCAGCAACCAGCTGGGACAGCCTGTGCAGATCCATTACCCACACTACGCTCAGACGTGCAAGAATTAACCAGTCCTATTACATGGACCTTGAACAAATTCAAAGGCAACCATAGCTGGGAAGAAAAGTAGCATACTAGCATGAATTAAGTAGAATCAAAAAAACTTCCTAAGTTTAAGAAAGGTGAACAAGAAGGGACAAGAACTGACACGTACTACATGGCAACAAAGAATGGGGATATTTACAAAAACTAGCTGAAACCTGGTGAAGCTAATGAGTAAAGCACTTTTTTAGCTAAAGGACAGATACAAACTCCTCTCCAGGGTGACTTCTAGCAGAAATTAAAATTAGCCATCATTATGAAGGAACTAAGGCAGTGTAGCTTCTCTTTGTGAGTCTTGTCCTTCCCTTTATCTCTGCTACAGAATTTCTGTCATGGGGTTTTATTAACTTGTTTTCTTGGAGTCATGTTTGCATATTTCCACACAAATGTCCTTACTTGATCCCTCCGGCATTTTACAGGAAAACACAAATGTATGAAACAAGGAGCTCACAGCCTCCTTTCTCATAAGAGCTGCATGCCCTGTTCCCAAAAGAATGAATTCAGATGCAGCAGCCCAAGTGGAGCATTAGCAGCATTTCAGCATGCCAGCTTCTAAACTTTGGGCTCTAGAGATTTTAACAGGACAGTTGAACTAGAAATGATTAATTTATGAGCATAATTTACCCTAAATTGGCAGGGAAATGTAAAACTCCACTTGGATTTACTCTCCAGGCGATCTGAAAGCCGTGACAACACCTAGAGCTTGGGTTGGCAGGAGAGCTGCTCCTTCCAACAGGTTTGGAATTTCACCCTCTGATTTTGGGCTTGATGTTTGGAAGCATGCTGGTTAAAATATTTCTTTCTGTCTGTCCATGGCTAGGCAATACTAAAAGTTTTTAACTGTTCTTTCAAGAAATAAAACTCTGGTAGGGAAAAGAAATGAAAAAAGTTGGGATTATGGGTACGGAGACGACAGAACACACGTCTTACCATGTCAACCAAAAAATCCATGCTTTATAAATTATGATTGCCTGCAAATAATTTGGAGAAACCATACATTAGAATCTCTTTCAAGCAGCTTCTGAATTAATTTTTCTCTAATCCTGCGAGTTAGTTAGTATCATCTCAATATTCTACCACTTAAACACCCTTGAGTCAAAGTGATTTTCCCGATCCTGATTTAAAATTACAAGGGATGGCCATCAGCAATCTGTAATAATGTTAATATATCAAATCCACTGCAGTTTGTTCTGTTACTGTACAAATAAAAACTTGTTGCACAAAGAGAACAAAAATATTAACACAAACAAACAAACAAAAAAAAAGGCACCTGAAACTTAATTTCTAAATGTAAATTCTAAAAAAATATGATCCTAAAAATAAAGAAAGATAACACAAAATGCCTCATGGAGGGAGAATTTGGAGATGATACTTGTTGTTTATAGCAATATTTTGACTTCTTATAAAAGCCAGCTTCGAAACTGTTTTACTTCCAAAATCAAGAAAATCCACATTAGGTGCTAAAAGTACTCATTCTAGAAACAAGTGACTTAACAGAAAAGACACTATCTAGAATTTTTTTTTGCAAAAGCAAATGAAATCTTGCTAGGACATAAAAATGTAATGGGAAAAAGCATACTCATATTTTGTTGGATGGTTCTTTGTAGTAAACAAAACTCATCCTCATCTCTTTACAAAGGAGACCCCAGACAATCTTTCTGCCAATTAATGAGTGAGCCAATTAATACAATGAAAAGAAGTAATAAAAAAAATTAAATTTTTTTAAAACTCTATCTCTTTAGGTAAACAAAATTAAAAACATAATATATGTGTGGAAGTCTGCATCTAATTTATTCAGCAGTTTTTCAGAAAAACTTCCTGCATTTTTGCTCAAAATATTAAGTACCTTCTATACTAACAAGTTTAAAACTTATCAGATAAAGGAATAATGGAAAAAAGCCTCAATACTCACATTTGGTTTTAAGCTGCTTCTCTCAGTAACTGGCGCAGCAAAATACAGGAAGAAATAATTACACGTCTTCACAGAAACAAGCATCCATCAAGTCCAAAAGAAACAGAACACTTTGCCAGAGCTATTTGAGGGTCCCATCAGAATTTGCCTGGATGGGGGAAGGCTGAGGGTCAGTTTGTTTCCCTTAGACCTCATGACATGCAAATATCTGGCTGCCTCACCACTGAATCAAATAATTCTTTGACATACTGTGTTTACAAATGGCAAATACATACCATGTAGGAGGTTCTTAAAGGAACATATTTCTGATAGTTCTCAAAAGGAAAAAGGCATTTCTGTTAAAAAACGAAACTGTTCAGTGCAAGGGCAAAAAGAAAGTAAGATGAACATTATTCGTCCCCAGACTGGCTCACGCATAATGAATCCAAAAGGCCTCATGTGGGCTTGTAAATCAGAAAAGAAAAAGTTGCAATCACTAAAATCTGATTGTTGTGTACAGGAAACAATCCCGGGGCGGGATGGGGGTGGGGGCAGGAAAAAAAACCTCCTCCATTTTCGGGAAAGATGTTCAGGGACATAGCAGAACTGAAAATTCTGACATGCCTTAAGCATTTTCTGGGCTGTCACAATTTGCTGCTTTCCATCAGGTTGGAAGGTGTTCACAAGGATTACCATCAGTGCGGCAGCAATGGACTCCTGCAGGCTCTCTCTCAGTATTTTCCAGTATTTCTGGCTTTTGAGTCACAGCCACCTCCTTCACTTTCTGCTTAGGCCCAACAGGGGCCAGCTTTTACAGACAGGCTCCTGCATGCACAGAGCATTCAGAGGTCCTTATACTTTGCATATGACTCTATGCAGATCCTTAACCAAATGCAGCTGAAAGCAAGGATATTGTGTCCATTTACAAAAGCAGACTGAAGTTAGGCAGAGTGAAGAATGGATGGCTGCTTGTGGTATGAACCACAACTGACCTCAAGGCAGATTTTTCCACAACCAAGAGCCAATAGATCTGAATCACTCAGTCTACAATGTCAAGTGGGTGGGAGCTGTTTAATATCACAAATAGAAGAAAGAAGGAAATGTTTGAGTGGTTTAAATATGTATTATGTTATCTGAGTACTTTGGTAAAATTGCCAAATCTGGACATGTTCTGGGGGTTATCTGTGTCTAGATAGTGTCTCACAGTTAAGACTGATCTTCTGACTACTATTGCCAAGACCTGATGATCTCTGCTTGTAGTCTTGTTAAACCTCTCCAGACACGCAGTCACTACTTAAACAAGACTGATCTCTTTCCTCCTATTTTAATTTGTTCTACAAGCTTTATTTATACCAAACACCTTTCATTTCAAGCCTGTGATTTTAGCAGATTGAGGAGAGAGAGGACCAGCTAGGTGTGAATTTGAGTATAGAATGAGAATCGTAAATAGTTTTCTCGTCTTCCTTCCAGAAAGAAAAACCCCGATAGCATAGTTCTTAACCAAGTACCTTTTCAAGTTCATAAATCAGATCCAGACAGAAGTATTCCTCAAGCAGATCTGTTGAGTTAATGGCACTTAGAAATACTAACACAGTATGTTCTTGCCACCAAGGATGAGAAGTCAGACATGTCCTATAGCACATCACTTTTCTTATGCTTTGAAGACTACCCTCAAATTTGTCTGATAGAGATAACAACTGTATTAATAGAAGACAGGCCCAGAGAAACTTCTAAAACAGAATCAGGGTTTTCCCTAACAGTTACAAATTATGTACAAATGAGGTCAGCAAAATCCTGTTATTTCTTCAGACTATCAATTAGATGATGTCTCTTGCAGCTCTCGCAGCACTTCCTGAAATACAAAGCAGCTTATTTTATCTGTCTCCCAACAGGACCTGTCTTGACCTACCTTCCTCTTCATGTTGAAGATTTGGGAAATTCATCAAGCAAATGGTGGTTCTCCTTAAACTACTCGAGTTACTCATTCTGTTACTCATTAATTTCTTAAATAACAAAACTTCAAAGATATCTAATTCCTTAACAATTCCTAAAGAAAGACCTTGTTTTCCTGACAAAATATCATTGGTATTTACTGAATACGTTCTGTTATTTGGGCTAGCAGAGAGTATCTATACTAAAGTAAAATTGTTGTTCAAAAAGTTTGGGCAACATGGATTTGGAGGCTCAGAAAGGACACAAAGGAGAAATACTGTATGTCTTGTTCTTATATTCCTCTCTGAGCACTCACTTTTGACCTCTGCTGGAGACAATACTGGGCTACACTCACCTTCAGTCCGATCCATCACAGTCACTCTCCTATCATCTGCAGGAGTACTAAACTTCCTATTAAACAAGAAATCCCAATCTACCCATATTTGTAGAAATTTTCATTTTCTTAGCCTACTTCTTCTGAAAACGTTCAAGGAGAAACCATTGCTTGAGTAGCCTTACTCACGAGCCTAGAGAGAACAGAACTACTGTAGTTTTATCTGAACAAGCTCTCAGATAGATTCATGCAGACAACAAAACCCACTGATATTATTTAGAAACCTGCACCAAATTTTTTAAGAAGATGCAAAAAAGTTTCAACGAAGAGTTGGAAGTTCTAACGGAGCAAACAATTTGCTCAGTTCCAGCAGATCTGCAAGTAACCAACTACAAGAGTCATCTTTTGCCACTTCAAAAGAAGGAATGGCAAGGCTGTTGCTGACACAGGTATTACTCTACCTGTGGTTAATGCATCCACTCCAATCTGAGAGTAGCAGCAAACAAGAATATGAGAACATTGTTGAGTGGCTGTGTATAGACACATACATGCATCTATACATATCAGTTTATGGGATTAAAAACATAATGGTGGTGTTTAGATAGCATAAGTGAAGATGAGAGGCTGACACTAACACTTCAAACAAGAGTAAAAGTGTTAATTTGTATACTTTGTAGTGCCTTTCATTTTCCTAGATATTCCAAAGGGCA
Organism: Pyrgilauda ruficollis; assembly: GCF_017590135.1. Lineage (NCBI taxonomy): Eukaryota > Metazoa > Chordata > Aves > Passeriformes > Passeridae > Pyrgilauda > Pyrgilauda ruficollis. The sequence continues at coordinate 1,914,625 of NW_024525823.1, read as the reverse complement.
TTTTTGCTTTGTGAACTGCACCTCTGATTTGTAAGACAAGATTACTCTTCCTCCCACAGACATTCCTCCTAGGGAGAGGAAAAAACCTGTCAGTTAGCAGAATTGCTTTTTTCTCTTTCAGAAGACACACTTCTGTATCATAAATGAAAGACTGAATTTCCAAATCACGAAAAAATACCTGGGACAGTTTTCCAACCATATCTCCTTGAATTCTGTTAGTAGCCAGAAGATATCTCTGAACTATAGTGTTTCCATTGTATCTGCTTCAAAGAATCTATTTTTTAAATCCTTCTTATAACATAGGCTGGAACATAGCAAGTTGAACACATGATAAAGTAAATTCTGCAGTATGTTGATTATTATACCAAACAAAAATACACTCAGGGACGCTCAGAATGGTGTGTTAAGTCTAACAGTGCATATTACCTATTACTGTTTGAAAGCTGCAAGTTGCAAGATGATCAAACACTGGTGATGTCAACAGAATGCTCTTCAAATACTTCATCATTTAATGTTATTAAAATAATTTCTTATTTGCATACAGAATTTCATATAGCATATTATTTACAAAAGAGCTCAATGTCATATAAAATTGTTTACATTCATTAAGGAACTTAGTAATTATTCTGGCTAAATAACATGAAATCAAACCTATTCCTGGTACACAAACTATTTCTTAAACAAAGTTCAACAACCTGAATATTTATTGTCTTTTATTCCCCACTCTCTTTTACTGTCAGCTGTTATAACCTTCCACCAAGGAAAGAGAAACAACTGCCTTTGCTTCTGCCTTACAATTCAAACTGTTCTTGTCTCATGGCTGATAAAAGATCAGCACTGGCATGAACATTGTTAAACACTACTGCCTTTTAAATATGTGTAAAATTCTATTGTTTACATTGCCAGAATTACCTCAATTTTTGTTACTCTATTACTGGGGTTCCATACCTGGCCTCTTCAACTTTCAATTGTCGCAATTTCAGGCTTGGATATGTTTATGATTAAGCTCACAAGGATATATGAATTGCTGGAAAACAGAAAAATTTGAATGGAGCAGTATTTGCAAAGAATTTGCCCTCTTTGAGCATTAATTTTGGCAAGGATGGGTGAATGATAATTTTAGTGAAAAGAAAGTTTTTCATCTCTTATTACTCAACCTTGATGTTATGCAAACCCCCTGAAATTATATACATGAAATCAATGGGTATTACTGAAGTAACAGAACTTAGATATTTCAAGTTTGAAAATTATCTTCTCTCCAAAATAAATTTAGAAGTATATTTGCCATACAAGAATAATGGCATTAATAGTGACAGAACTAAATTTTTCACTTTTTTGTACTTTCCTGAAGACATAAAGTACAGTTAATGTAAATATTAGGCTTACAAAAAACCTGAGGGAAGCAGTATTTCTGTCTATGAAGCTTATGTAGAAAGATCGCAAACTAAATTATTTTCAAGAAACTCAGGATAAACAGAACACCACAAGCTCTCTCAAGAGCTGACAGAATGCAAATGTTTCTATCTGCTAGGGGAACTGGACTAAGCACTCAACAAATCAGCTGAATAAACACATGGCATGTACAGCATGGCAAGTGTAACAGGATTTATCTGCTTCCAAAACACCAATGCAAAAGAGAGTCACCTTTTCTGAATTATAAGTTTTAAATGAACAGCTATTTCAGACATTAGCAGAATACATCAGTAGTATCAGTGTGCTGATGTTCATGAACTTGAATGTTCATGAAACTCATATTAGTAGTGGATCACTTTCCTTAAGTTTATTAAAATCCACTCGTACTCAAATTGTTTTTACTGTTGCAGTCCAGTGAACAGAAACTGAAAACTTCCACTAATGACACCAGAGTAAAGATGACCTTTACTGGTGTGCTGTTAGGTATCAGACTATGTTCTAAAACCAGTATTTGAAATTAAGATAGACAGGCTCATATGCAATCCTTATCTCACTAGAAATCCAAATCAGAGAAGTAAAACTATCAGCCTGTGTGTGTATGGAACAAAATACACTGTTAAGTGAACAGTAATTTCTTGAGGTCTCACATGAGGATGCCAATAAAAACCCACTGGTTTTGTACCCAAAGCGTCCACAACTGTGTTCTGCGATATCTACATTAATGTGTGTTAGAAGTATACCGTGGAAGTAACAAAATTCCATTTGCCACCATCACCCAGCAACAGTGTTCACTGGCTGTGATTTGCAAATTCCTAGAGGACAAATTGAAAGTCTGTCAAGCATTTTCTGTTGTCCCTTTTTTCAGCATAAAAGAAAATAAAGTCTGACTCTCATGGAGGTGGATGTGCTGGATCACAGTTTCATTCCTCTGTTCCAGAAAATTTCCTAGGTCTGAGAACAAGATCTTTGATAGAGGTAGTGATTTCCTGAAGCTCTTTTCGAATGCTTTCTGCTCCTTCCTCCTCTTCCATGTTATCTTTTGTGTCACTGTCTCCGTGTTCAGTTTTCTTAGTCTGGCTGGTCAATTGTTTCACCACTAATCCGTGGTATTTGACTATCAGCGAATACTGATCCTGAGGGCAAAAAATGAGAACAAAGCCAGGGGATATCAGTGCTACAGAAAAGGTAGACAGACCTATAATTAAAGATGTAACTTTTTAAAAGGCATTCTCCTGTTCTTGGGCAAAGAGAGTTAGTGATACAGAAATATATTTCTAACATAGTACTTGACAACCTAAATTCAAAGAGACATTCGAAGAGGCAAAAAACTGGAAGTGCATCCAAGTGCTGCAAAAACAGGACAATAAACCACTGAAGCACAAAAGCAATGCAGTTAGTAAACATCATCAGTTTCAGCAGTATAAAATACAGAATTTCAATGTATTTGCTCCTTAAGAGGTACATCTTTCTTTAAAACTGGATTAGAAAAGTTTAAAAAGCAACCATGCTCTAGTTCAGAGGAAAAATGTAAAAAGGTTCAGTTGTAAGAACTGCAATATCCCCAAAGACAGAGCTGTCTCTATGGTTAAGTCAAAGGACTAATAACAGAAGGATTGTTAATTTTATAAAAACAATTTTGATGACAGATCCCTGAAGAGACCAATCTGCAATGTAGTACAGATCAGAGCAATTGTATATTCTGCACATAAAGTAATGTTTAGGCATGAAATCAAATGGTGTCAGGTTTATGCAGCAAAAATAGTGTAAGCCACAACTTTCATGTTCTGTCATAGAAAAAAGGTAATTTCCCCTTAAAAAGCTGGAAAAGAATACCTCTGGGATCTTGCCACTTAGGAAATTAATGATCTGTGGTACTGATCTTCCTGGTGCATGAAGCATGCAGTGAGTTGAAAACTGAAATAACAATACTGATGTCAGGTGCAGAACAAGAGCTGGATCTTCTGTGACTTTGAGCTGTTCAATCAGAGCTTGTCTATGCTGAAACAGGACTTGTCTAAGGAACAAGAATATATTAAAAAAAATATGATTCTATGGTCTTATTATATAGTAGTTGATTACATATGCTAAAACATTATTTAACCTCAATTAATTTTCATTTTCTCCTCTGATCATTTATTTATGTGGAATTCCAAAATGTTAATTGAAAAAAAAAAAAAACAAAAAACCCTATCACTGGTATAGCTCAGATTTTGAAAGATCCCTAGGCAATTTATACACTATATCACAGAAAGCAGTGAGCTAACAAAATTAGCTAAATGTGAATTTTCCTCTTCTCCTTCTCCCATGGATATAGAACTGCTTGAATTTCTATTTTTCAGTTAAGCAGTCTGGAAAGAAGGACTGCCTCTTACACATTGAGCATGACTGCTCCCATACTAACCATCCAGCATTTGTGCAGCAATATAGCCATATTTCATAGAATAAATAAAATTAATGTACCTTTCCTTCTTTTTGTCTCCTTTTTTCACCATAACACCACAAATATCCACTGCAGCATCAAGGCACGAAAGAAAATCTTCTATACTCTATTAAAAATAATATAAATATTTAATCTGTGTTTGCAGATTATAAAAAAGTTTAACTACTGTTCACAATTAATCACACATATCACACTGTGAATACACTTGAAATAAACAACAGAAGAGAAGAGAAAATAACATGTATTTAGTAGAAATTACCTTTGCTCATCTTACAATGGTTCATATACTTAAACACTAACCCAAACTGTAATTCATTAGACTTGGAAATAAAATTAAAAATGAATACACATTCTACAACTATTTACAGATATATTTTTTATTAAGAAACACTTCAGTATGGCCTTTTGCATGAGAGAATTAATAAACAACTCTCTGTGTGCCTACACTGCCATAATCTGAACATTTGGGGTTTTTTAAAATATCCATAATTTTACTAGTTAAGAAATACATGGGAGAACAAGCAAGAACTCTGGGAACAAAATACAAAAACATCAACCCCTTTAGACTGGGGATTCTTGCTCAGTTTTCACTCTTCTCACCTGCCTATGAAAGGCACATTGAATTCCATATGGCAGCAAGAAGCCAAAGGTGACTGTCAGCATCAAAATGTAAGATCACCTTTTCATCTCTGAACATTCACAAATACAAAACCACACTTTCTCTCACTGCCTTACACAAATACAGAAGATTATTTTGCCTTCTACCTTCACAGCAGCAGTGATTACGTACTAAACTATGTGTGTCAGCTACCTATTAGCATTCTATCAGCAAAACAGAAAATCTGAACTTGATTTTTACCTTGCCATTCAGAGAAGTATGCAGTTTAGTTAAAGGACCTTTGGTATCTTCTGGCAGTTTACCTAAAATTTTGATTCTGCCCTGTATGGGACAAGAATGGAAATAATCTGTAATATTAATAATCTTTTTAGATGTAGGCATATTTCAAGTGAAGCAATTACTTATTGAACAAACATCACTGATCTACTAGAGACCGTTAGAAAGGAACTTTTATTTCCGTACCTCACTTGTGATTGTAGAGTAATTTTCTGTTGTCATCATTGACTCAGATGCCAAGAAGTTGAAAACCAGATTTGTAATGTCTGTACACAGAGTCTTCAACAGGTGTTTGGCAAGGTTAGTCTGAGTATCATCTGTTAAAAAAAATAAGTGATTGAAGTAACTTAGTATATAGTTATCGGATTCCTATGATGTTATCACAGCACCTTCCTAACTATGGACTCTATCAACCATTAGTATGAGAAAGTTTTCTGGATACATGAAGATAACATCTCTCATTTGCTGTGATATTCTTATGGAATGTTGTTCAGTGAAAAATGTGAGCTTTCAGGTCTGTAAGAACATTTTAATGCACTGCTAACATTTCAAAGATGTATCTGCATAAGCAGTAAACTAGCCCCTGTACAATCCTCGTGAACCACTGCTATTGATCAAGCCAAAAGTATATAAAGCAAAATTCTGCAGGATAAGCAGTTAAATAGAAGAACAGCCATGTGACTTTAAGACTGAAATACTGCAATTCGGAAATTTTTTTTCCACAGGGAAAATTCCAGGAGAAAGCTGAATACAGCAGAGAATCTTGGAAATGTCTACAGTATTTTCCTAATGCTAACTTTTCTGCCACACCTTACAGAGTAACCCCCTGCAAAACAAATCTGACAGACCATCCTCCAGCAGCAGCTACCTTCAATACCAAACCTACGAGGTTTAAAAGAGCAGCTTCTTAGAATCAGGTGGTATTCTATTTTTTCATTAGTGGGACAGCTGACAGAATAAAATGAACTTACTAATATCTTCCTTTTTTTTTTTTTTTTTTCATCTGGACTGTGAAAAACTGGAAGGAATGCAAACACTTGGGAAGGAAAGACAAGAACACAGTTACCTTGACATAAAGTAACAGAATATGGATATGAAATAAAAATAATGTATTTCAATTACTATGCAAAGCTATGCACTTCAGCATTAAGGCAGTGTTATGCATACTAAACACATCTCTAGTTTTTTCTTTCTAGATTTTCCTTTTTAAACTCTTGCTCCTGTCTGACCTTTAATACAGATTCTGGAATAAATTTAACATCCCTGAAGGAGAATATTCATTTTTCAAAGTATGTATTTTGTACCTGTGAAATGCTTTGCTCCCTTTTCAAATAACCGAATGTTGTTGTACAGGTTTGAGAATTCCTCCTGCAAGTCCTTCATAGCCTGTCTTCTGTTGGCTCCAGAGGAAGATGCTGAAGATGTAAAAACGGAACGCACAACCTCCTGGTAAGTTTTTGTCAAAGGTCTTAGAACAGGAAAAAAGAAAGGAGAAAACATTGAGCAAAGTGTGAAACTCTACAAGGTTTTCCCAAATATATGAGCAACAGAGAAAATGACCTCATTATGTAGTAAATGACAGGGACATGAATGCTACAGAATGGTGAGATAAACAAAAAGCAAATAATGAAAATCAGAAAAAAAAACCCCACGAGGAAATGAAAATATACTTAATGGCAGATGGTCTAACGTTATAGTATGTATGGTATGCAAATGTATAACGAGGTTTTAACTCTTCATAACTCCTCAATGCAAACAAGGTGAAAGATAAAAGGATTTCCAGAAGCCATGCTGTTCACAAACTTTCAGGGGCCTCTGGACAAATTTCTAAAGATGCAGTTACTATGGCACTCCAGGTTTATTCAAGCTTGGCTATTCTCTTATCTCATGTTCCTTTTGCTCTGAACATACATATTCACATTCTCTCTGGTATGGAACATCTTTTAAGGGAAGTTATTCATCTTTGCATAGCTGGCTCAGTTTGCTAACATAACTTATTACCCAGCACTCATGGGTACCAGTGGAGACACAGATGCCAGGAAACATGAGCATATATCAAAGGCTGTCCAGAACACGGGACTCGTGAAACCCCAGCATGTGTCAGTGTCAGGGGGTGGAAGTACACTCATGAAGCTGAAAATGAGTGCTAAGCAGAAGCACATTCCTGTGTCAGCACAGCTTTCTGATACATAAGACGTGTAACATGGAGCTGTACAGAAAGAGAATATTGTGGTTCATGTCTATCAACAAGGCCCTCTTTTCTAAGCAAGAAAAAAGACTGAAGTGTAGATTCATCTGAAGTGAATCACAAATTTTCTAACTCCAGCTGAATTATTGAAATTACCTTCTTAGATGTTCAGCAATTTCTGTAATAAGCTCTTCAGGGCAATCCTGCAAGCGGGTCTTTAAAACATCCTCAATTTCCTCTTGTGACATGAAAGAGAACTCCAGCTTCTTATTCCTACCTGTAGTGGCCATAAACAACACTCACTGAGAAAACATTGCATTTAGTATTGCTACAATTACTCTGTGGCGTGAGGCACTGGAAAGCCTCCAAGTCCAAACACCATAGAAGAAATGCTTATCAACAATGGAAAAACTGGGATGATTATACATGACAGCTGAATTTCACACATACGAAAAACTGACAAAATTTCTCTTTTGATCACTTAGAAGTTTCTGTAATAGACAACTGAAGTAGTGTATGAGGATATGCATTTTTGGTGACACTTTTTTTCTGCTTGGCCCATTATTTTAGAAACCATAATGTCATCAAGAGCAAATAAAGTGCCAGAACTGAATTGAGTGCTCCTACTTGAAGGATTTCACAATGCTATTGTTTTTATTTTTTAAACTCCATTTAATAAGGCAAACAATCATGAAACAGCGTCCTAAACTTGAGGTTACAGTGTAAAATCTGAAAAATGATAAATTAAACCAGACAAGGTGCTCCACTAATAAAAGCAACTTACATGCATACAATTTAGTGCATCTGTATTTCAGTTTTGCACAAAACATGAACTCTTTCCAGGTGCTGTTGAGTTTTTACACATAAGAATGAGATCAGAATGATGACAAAGAACTAGAAAAGGACATGTTCCAGGTGCACCTTAGCACAGGCTTATTGTGCACATAAGTATGGAGATCAATGATGTTCATTGTTGTGCCACAGCAGTAACGAACATACAAGGTTTATAAACAAGAGAAAAGGGAGGTTAAATCAGGTTTTAAAAAGGATCTTACTTACATTTGAATGGTTTCATCTGAGTTTACACCTTGAGATTGTGGTTCAAGCTATTTATTATAATACAGCAATACAAGCATCAATAAGAGCAAAACAGAAAGCCTACACCAAAAACCAAAAGTGACTGAACATTGTTTTACTCAGTAACTGAGTAGTCCTGAAAAATAATTCCATTTATTTATGAATTACAGTACTCTGTGAGAACAGTATCAAACAAAATTACTACACTGTATTTCACACATCAAATATCATGTTTCCAAGTACTTTTCAGTCAGTATTGAAAGTCTCAATCCTACACATAAAATGGAAGCACACATTTCTGGTTCTCCAGCAAACAAAAGAAAGAACATGATTGCTTCATTTACAACCACTGTTTGCTCTAAATCTAACAATGTTGGCTTTTACTTAGCAAGACATTCATGCTCCTTTTAATAGTGAAGGTAGAGAAACAGGCACCAATAAGGAATGATATTAAAACTATCAAAACATTAGTTTTGACTGTATATTTTATTCCTATGAAGAAAAAAAAACTGTTTGATTGCTATGATTTGTTAATTTAGGCCATTAATTTATCATACACTATGCAGCACGTGTTACAAAATCAAGTGTAACATTCACCCCAAAATCTACAGCATTTCCTACATAAAATAAAAGAATGAATATAAAATGGTATTATTTCCTTGACTTAAATTTCTTTTTTAAAGATTAAGTTATACTGTTCAGTGAACATGCAATGTCCATTTCATTTAAATAGCAAGACCAGATGCACAGATACAATTTTAACTACCTAGTGTTCTCATCTTCTTGACATTTTAGCTGACCCTCTCTAAACAGTGGGAGAAGTACAGACATGTAGGAAAAAAAGCAAGTAGCACAACCAGGTTGAATAGGTATGAATAGATAGTGCCTAAAATAAAATGACAAACCTGTAGCAGTCCCTTGTGACTCTTCATCACTGTCAGCATCCTTTCTTCCTTTCTTCTTGGTTTTCTTGATCTTTATCTCTCTGGCATTCCCACCACCTCCTCCTCTCACGCTTCCACTGCCCTCTGGTGGGGAATTACTTGCTTAGTACACAGGAAAGTTGTAGCACTTAAAAAGTTTACAATACCACGGTAATTTATCTGTGTTACTTGCTAATGCTGGATTGAAAACAACAACCTGATTCTAAACACAACCTAGAACATATATTTCAGAATCTAAAGGCTGTAAGTTTAATTCTTAACAAAAGAAAGCAACTGAAGCAAAGCTTTGCTTAAGCTAATGTCACTAATAAACACAAACACTAATACCAAATGCACATGTAATAAAAATGAAAAAAAAAAAAGAGTAGTATCTTGCTTCAGCTAAAAACAGATGAGATACCATAGTCCATAATGTAATGGGGGATTTTCTGTTCACTGAAAATAGCATCTTAGTAAGCCTTTCGCATTTTTATTCAATGATGCTAAATAACTGAGTTTACAAAAACTATTTTAGATACTGTAACTTCGTTAATTTTCAGAGAAAGAATCCTACACCACAAGCATTTACGCAAAATGTTCTTGGAAGCACACATTCAATTAACTAGAGCATTCAATCTTTTTTGACTTTTCCTAGATGACTACAGAGTAATGGGATGTTCCAGTTCTGACACACATAACAAATTACTTTGTTCAGAAGTCCTGCAATCAATGTATGCAACTTCAGACAGAATCTCAACTTGCTATACAGTCCCTCTCCACCAGGCAAGCTGTTCTGCTCCTTGTTCCATTTTTCGCAGCCTCTTTTGTTATTTTTTCACTTGGAAGAAATTTAAATTCCATGTTGCCAGACATATATACACTATGCCTTGAGAAAGAGGGTGTTTTTTCCATTTAAATATGGTCCAAGGTTTCAAGTAACTACATTATGTAATTACTATTGTTTAAGAAAAGGAAACACAAAGACATGGTGCTCTTACTTAAAAAGTTAACTGCATCTGTTACGTGCCATGGATGGATTTTTAAGCATCACTTTGCAGAACAGCCAAAAAAATTAGTACTTTTCACAATCTTATTTGAAATGTGACTGCATTACAGTAATTACATTACATAAAACTGTTATTTTAAAGGGTGCTTTTAGGTAATGCACATAACAGTCCATAATAAAACATTTCAGGGCAGTGCTTGCTGATGGTGCAGCATGTTACCCGTGGGTATGAATTTGTCTAGACACGTAGTACAGGCTCAGTAGAGTCTCACCCCTCAGAGGACTGGAAGCCAAAGCCATTCTATTATGATAGTTCAATTAAAGATCCAAGCTTCTCTGCCTTAAGTATGGCCTAGAAAAATCTGCCATCTCTTGTGGCAAGAATAAGTTTAATTTCCACGTCAACTCAGGCCTACTCATACTCTTTCTTTAAGAGTAGAATGTTCTGTTTTACAGATGAGTACATTCAATCAAGCCAGATGCATCAGTGCTCTAATTCTCTTATTTTCAGTAGCACGGTAACACTCTGCAAGTGAATTCAACACAGATTGCTCAGCTGTGTTGCAGCATCACAAGAATCACATAAAGTTTGGGATTCACAGTCTTCAGACTGAATATTGTTTTAAAAATCAGAAAGATTTCAAAGGGTTAAACCCACATATATTTATTCTTCCCTCAACTAAAATCTATTCCAAACAGACACCACAAAAATGGAGTAAGGTTTGGGATTAATTTAATCCAGAATATACCTCAAAGTAAACTGTCTTAATCTCCAAGTAACTGTTACATGTGCAAAAACAGAAAATTCCATGGCATGGTTTTCTCAGAAAAGATGACAAGTATTCTTAAAAAAAAACCCCAAAAACTCATTCTCAATTTAGACAAAGTTATTTTAGAATTAACAATCAAAGACTTATAATAAGAAACATATTAATTTTCCTGGACCCTTAAAAAATGGAGACTAAGATTTTATCTATACTGTGTAATAAAACATGGCACAGAGGTCCCTCAGCTAATACTGGTTTTATTCAGTCTTATGTGATCATACTGTATAAAATAATAAATGAACACAGGATTCCTTGCTCCTAAAAACATTTACCTTGTGTTGAACTAATTCAAGAGTCCATTATAGTACTTCCTATGCATTTCTAAGTCTGAAATTAGTTCTCATGGACATAACTGACAAGTATACATATCCACAGTATAACAGTAAGCAGTTGGATTTTTTCTTGAATATGTTAAGCAACAGACTGGAAACATTTAACAGACTAAAAAATATACTAACTTTATATTTAAATATTTCAAAGATAAAACAAGTTTTTTTTTTTTTTTTTTTTTTTTGTTGTTGTTGTTGTTGTTTGTTTTTTGTTTTTTTTGGCTAAGCTGAATATTGGTATCTTACCTGCTGCCTTCTTTCTTCTTTCATCCTTTTTGTCTTTTTTATTAGCATGTGAGTTCTCTACACAAGAAGCCTGTTTTAAATCTTCTTCAGTGATTAAATTAACAGGGTTGTTTTTAATTTCCTAAAATGAAGAACATGCACATCATAGCAAAAAGATACAGCAATGGAAGAAACACTTAAGCCAGCTGGCCATTTTCATGTACATGAACCAAACATCACGTTTTCCAAGTGCAACACATGAGACTGGACCAACACAAGCTGCTCTCAGAATATAAATTACACCCATTAAATACAGAAACCTGTTGTTCATTTGTCTTCTTCTTCTCTAGTTGTATTTCAGATGAGATGTACAGAAATTGTAATAGTGACTGAAAAGTCCCATGAGCTTTACTCCAACACTCAACGTGCACTACATCTTGACCAATAAAAAACCTACTGTACCTTTTCTGCTTTCTGTTGCATCAGATCAGAAAAGAGGTCAGCACAGCTGCTTAGAAACTTCTCACTGACTGCAATGGTGTCACTGAAGACTAAACCTGAAGAGCTTTTGTTTAAAGATCTCATCACTTGCTGGAGCAAAATACCAACATCTTCTACTGAGAGTGAGCTGGGCAGAAGAGTCTAAGGTAAAGAAAATTAAAATACAATAGCCTTGTAAATGGATAAACAGAATAGAAACAGGTCTTTTGACATCTGCTAACTATTTAGAAAGTATTGCACTTTTCAAATTAAGCTACTAATTTAGGGGTACACACAATTTTAAATCTTCCAACACGGCAAATCCACATTGCTCTAGAAATATGTGCTACCTCTGGGCAAATGCATGGCAACTTCTTCAAAATGAAGCTCAACAGCTACAAAGCAACACCAAACACAGAACAACAGCAGCACTTAAGAGCAACAAAGGTAGTGCTGTAAGGTCTAAAATTAGGACTTAGGACAAAGTGGCTAAGGTCCCTCTGCTCACCAAAAGTGTTTTAAGCATTTAGCTCATAAATTTCCTCAAAAAAAACCAAACCAAACCAAACCTACAAAAAAAAAAAAACCCAAAAAAAAAACCCAAAAAAAAACCCCCAAAGAAACAACCCCCCCCCCAAAAAAAAAGTCCAACAGAAATATATTGCTCTCTAGCAGAGAAATGCACTAGTTTTGAAATGGAAGTTAGTGTTATATGTCTATAAACTGAATGCCAGTATGTCCTTCCCCTGTTTTTGTTCAGATCAAATCAAAGGCAAATAATGCCCTTTTACTTGTCATTTTAATTAAACTGAATTTTCTTCTTTGACAACATAGAATTTCATTTTACATATGTGTAGTTTCAATAAAATATAATTTGACATAAAAATAAGAAAAAATAAATCCAACAACAACTGAAAGGATTGCTTACTGCTACATCTATCCAGTTTCCAGAGCTGATGGCTTCCTCCACAGAGGCTTCAACTTGATCCACAATTTCTTGACCAACACAAGCTGCTCTCAGAAATAAGAGTTGTGCGGACTTGTATCTTTTTTTAATGTAGCCTGCTGGATCAGGGATGCCAAGTCTATACAATGCATCAAATTCTATAAAATAGTTAGATGTCCGTTAAAATTTATTTCCTTCATATACATACAAGATCTTATGGGATGACTTTATTTTGAAAGCAAGAAATGAAGAGTTAAACATGTTTTTTATACAAGTCAATGCAGCCTTAAGCTAATGCTGACCTAAAACTTAGTTCAGTTGTTAAATGCTGTTAAGAGAACTATGCAGATTAAATAATGGATGTGACTTTGATATGAATTTAGAAAATTGTTTTTTTCAGATTCTTATACCATTAACTTTATATTTGCAGTCATATATTTCCAAAGTATTCTAATATATAATGAATAATATTTACAATAAATTCAGTGTCTAAGTGTTTTGTTTTCAACTATTTAGCAGTTTACACTTAAGAGGTGGGGGAAAACATTCAAAGACTGACAGACTTCCATCAGTCAAGCAGTATTACAGAAACATTTAATACTATAATTTTAAGTTATGGTGAACCTTTTAAATCCACAAGAATAACTGCCACTTAGGGCCTGACCACTTGGGACCATAGGGGGACATTACTCTCTTTATTTAGATCCATATTTTCCCACAGCTCGTGGTGTTTCAAAACACCACCATCCAGCGTCACTCGGCTTGAAGTTAGATCTAATTGTCTAGATTCTAATCAGGACACTAGTGCTACTCACTCCAGTTCTCTTCCTGAGCACTGCATGTTTGGACTATTAGCAGCCAAAGTTTGATTGTAATCTGGACACTTGGCCTGAAACTCCAGCTGTGATGATCTGAAAAGTCTACAATGAGCAGGATAATCCGTGTAGTCAGAGCAGTAACAAAAACAGCATTTGTAATTGTTTGTGAGAAATAGTTACTGTTTAGCAATACAGTCCCCTCTGCTGAAATATAGTTCATTGTGATAAAGTAACACATTATGAGCAAGAAGGTCCTTTAGCAAAGGTGTATCAGCCACTGCATTGATTTCTACTTCTCCTTGTGAGGCTTCACTCTAAGCACTAGCTATATTAAGGTAACACCAATTACCTACACTAGTTTTAGAAAGCTATTTTATCTGTAAGAATATAGATTAATTACCTAAGTAACCATTCTGCTTGAAAAAGGAATCCACCCATTTGTTCTGTGTTTTGGAATAGATGTCTGGAACAAACACAGCCTTATCCTGTCTCCCACCAACCACGGTGCCTTTCAGACGACCAGCGTTAACAAGTTCTTCTAGCAAAGCTACAAGAGGAAAATAAATGAAGAGATGTTTCCTAAGTCAGTATATCCATTAATCAAAAGATAGTAATTATTTTCTCTGGTTCGTTTCTTCTTTCTTTCCACCAATTAGTTTGTGTTTGTTCTAATGAAACATTGCCAAAATCTATCAATTATTTTTAACACTTACGAGAATTTCTTCACAAAAGCTCTGGAAATCAGACAATGTTTCTAAAGACTGAGCCACAATGGCAGGATCAAAACGTTTTCTATTGAATATATACCTGGGCACTTTTAGCTTTTAATTTAAAAAATGCAGACATAGAAGAATCTTTCTCTGGCCAGAAGAATAGAATATACTAGCATTTTATCAGTAATTTTTCTTTGAATTCACTGCTTGCACGTTAACCAAAATGGAAAAAAAAAGATCTGAACACAGAAAATGACATGAAAAGACATGACCTTAACTGCATAACACAGTTGCCAATAATAACCTCTTGAGAATACACAAATACTGCTAACAAAAAACATATTGGTAACTGGTAGTACCAAGGTACTAAGCACTTCTCAATGCTAAATAAGATTTTTTAAATACATTTAAGTTGCATAGGAATATCTGATTTGCCTCCTATGATCTGCTTCTGCCTTTCTGTAACACAAGAGATATATTTTAAAAAATCAGTGACATCAACTAATTCACCCTGCGAATTTCCAGAGCTTTGCCAGATGGCTTTTTTTAATACTCAGTTTATGTTCATTTTTATTTCATTAAAAGATGTGTTTTGCTCTGGAACAAAACATTAAATGGTATCACATGGCAAGGCTTCTTCCTCATTACATAGAAGCAGTAATCAACACTTCAACATGCTTAGTATGGCACACAGAGGTTTAGCTCACTTAAGCAGGAAAGTTTACCTGAAAGCCCAGTTCCAGAAGAAACAGTGCATAGCAAATCATTATAGTTTTTGTCAGATATGCCCACAGTGTAGATGAGCTTCTTTAAGCTAGCAGCTATTGAACACAACTGCCACAAGCAAAGCTGAACAATACTTACGCTGAAAAAATGCAGCAGAAAGAGAAACTGATTTAAACAAGATATAGCTTTATGTAATTTAAGACAAGACCCAGAAATCATGTTCTGCCATGGTTCAGTTACATTGAATAAAATGGAACTTTTAAGACCAATTCTGGAAATAAAATTAGGTTTTTATACTTCCTAATGTTTTAGTTGCCCCAGAAAATAGAGTCAAGGTGTCAATTCCACTTAAGCACTTGTCAGATAATACAGAACGGTTTCTCTGTTTGCAATTTCAACTTTTTAGTCAACATTTTTAGGAAAAATAATTAAGACTTCCCTAGAATCCTGCAAAATTGGTGGAAGAATCTATTCATGAAAGGAAAGAAAAAACCTATTCTTTAGGGAAAGAAGACGTCAGAAGAAAAGAAGTGAACTGAAAATATCAATTAAATTCTGTATTTAATCAAGTGTCAGTTCTAAAACTCCAGGGCAGAGGAGGTGCTCTCAGTGATTTCACAGACCATTGCTATAATTATGTCTAGACAGTATTTTGTTTTAAAACAAAAGGATCCCTCCCTGTAGAACTACCATGAATTCTCATTTATTTTTAAAGGTGACAAGTAGTTTGTAGTGTCCTATTAAGTCTCCATCAAAGTCTAACAAAGATGGTAAGTGTCCCTCCATGTCAGTCCTACACCAGTAACATAATGCCCAGAAATTAATAACATCTGTTATTTCATTATGCTTTGCAATTAGTGTCTTAACCTGAAGAGTCTCTCATTTCTGAAACTACTTTTTATTGTAACTTTATGAGAGCTTAAGATGAATAGCAGCACAAGTGAAAGAACCAAAGAATAATGTTTATCCTGTCTAAACCAAAGTATTGATTAAATAATTTGCTGTTTGTAAATAATACAAATATTACATTGAACTTACATTTTTACTCTGTAAGAGACAGAAAACTGATGAAGACCACTTTTAAACACATTGCTAACAGCAACAGACATAAAAAGCTAAAAAGCAACATCATTAAAAGGTATTTTTCAAGTTTCCAACATTTGTGAAATCGAAATGCTATCTCAGCAAATGGACATAATAAAATCTGGCAATGAATAAAAAAGATAAAAAACTCTCTGAAACTTAGAAACTGCAGAGGTAATGAGAGAAAGTAAGAAAAACTAAAGAAAAGGATTAACAAGCTCACTAAAAAAGGCCCATGGAAGTATTAGAAGTATGTATTGTGATGCTCACTGGTGTCAGGAAAATACCAGAACTTCAATTCCAATTAACACTGTACATCATGAAAGCATGATGACGTACTTGAAGGACTTATCTGAAATAGACTGTAACCAAATACAGAAATTTGCTGAGTACTGAGACATTATTACAATGCAATTTCACAGATTTTCCCTTTAATCGATGAATATTTGGAGGACACATTAAAAAAAGGTGGAAATTTTAAACTGATCATGTGGAACTAGACTGTTTATATGATTTTATTTAAGTGCTAGGATTTTAATTTTTAATGAATAAGCTTGTGGTGGAGAACAGGATAAGCAGATAGATACAACAGGATAAACAGCGGAGCTAAAGTGAGCAATGCCCTGAAGGCAAAAAGACCCAATCAAGAGAAGCATTAAAGTTCACCAGAAGAGACAGAAAACCATTAAAGGATTTTAAAAGACCAGCACCACTTGGTCAGCCAGCACAGAAGACTAATGATGCTTGAAGCAGCATTTTTGAGAGATAGGAGAGGGCACACAAAGTGACAAACAAGTATAGCCTAAAGATTTCAGAAGCTGAATAGGGATTCTTTATGCATTTTTATTTAGAAAAGGAACTGTGGAAAGTAAAAGCAAACAGTTTAAGGACATGTTTTATCTCTCAGCATACAAAGTAATTTAACTAAGAGTATAACAAAAGCTTAGCCTCCATTATCACAGAAAAAAAGTCAGTAAATAAAATCCTGAGCAATTAATGCCATTTGGCTACATAAAATCTGTCCCCTTTTGTGTGCTTCACTGAAAAAACTGCCAGTAGCTAAGGGCAAATAATGAAAGAGATGAATAAGTAAGTACTGTACTTCTTGCATCATTCTGTCCCCAGAGGCATCTTGTCAACAAATGTTTTCATTGCTTTGGATACAGAGAACATCCCTTCAGTTATGGATAGCAGAAAGGGTTTAATACTTTCTACAATAAAGAGAAACACATTGTTCTGTATTTCAGAATTAAGGCTATGTGCTAAAAAGCTTCTTTGAAAGCACGCTTTTAATAGTGAGGAATGGATTTCCTAACAAACACACAAAATATTCTGAATGAAACTCACAGTAAAGTAAATGTTCTTGAAATCCATACCGAGTGATCAAGCTACTTACAGGTGTAGGCCTTGGGAGAAAAAGAAAAACAAAACAATATAAATTAATGATCTGAAACTGACGGGGAGAGTCCAGAAATGATAGAGGTCACTATAGATGAACATAGCCTCAGGGTACTACATTGATGTGTAAAATAGCTTATAAGTGTTTAATTCTGCATTACTGTGAAGTGATAACACAAAAGCTATGACAATTATTGTAAGGAAACTTCTGCTTTGTTAAGTTTTCCTCTTTCTACAAAGTGACATAAAAACATATTGATTTAATAACAAAAACTTATCTATAATCACATGTAGCAACCAACCGATTAAGGAGCAGTGGAGTGACAAGAGGACAGATATTCTACAAAGTAGCAAAAGAACTACAGAGTAACATTTTCTGCAGCCAAAACACTAATGTATGTTGTACAGGGTATATTGTTATACTTCCCTTGTTTTCCAAAAGAGAGTGCCCATTTCTAACAAGTGAGTCTAACGTAACTGAGAATTGGTCCCAGGACTGAACTACACTTAGGGAAATCTATCCATAGGTCTTTTTTTTTCTTTTTCAATCACAAGGGAATCTGGACCATAAAGACCTATAGCAAAAATATTTCAATATGTGGTTGCAGGCATTGCAATTTACCGAGTAATCGCGGTGAAGAGCCCACGAATGCGTGCTCGATGGCGGGACACAAAGGCTTCTGTAAAAATCACCCCACGGTTTTCCTGGTCTAGCTGTCCATGAATAATTCTGCCCAAACGCCTGGATAATGCCTGTAAATAGAAGAATTAAGCTTTTCTAAGCATGCTTTCTGCCATCAGATATATGGGTATCTAATGACAGAAAACAGAAAATGATTTGCAGATGCACCATGAAAACTAAGTATTAATTTTGTACTAAACTTTGCCATGGATATGTCAAAGATAAAGAAAGAAGCTGGTCATAACCAATTCTGCATTTACCAGGTTGGTGGCTTTCATCACCTGTATCAGGAAGTCTCCTGGAAGGTCATATGCCTTGCAGAGTTCCGATATTGTCACCTGGCCAGTTTCCTGTAGTTTATCATTTATTTCTTCTGCTAATTGATCCAGATAACTCCTTTCATAAAAACAAGACAACACATTAAGTGTGACATTCAAAATCAACCTCAAGATCACATACTGAATAACTGACCTCTTCCTGCTACATCATTGCAAAAATAAACTGAAAAGTTATTTTAAATGAATAAAGGAGAACAGTGTAAGTGAAAATGTGTGGTTTTTTTTAAAAAGCCTGCTAAGCAGGGAGCTAGTAGTAAGATGGGTCATTTATCTACTTCTATGAAAACATCTTAGGCTTGTGAGGTAAAACAAGAGGCAGAAGGTTTGTCAATAGCAGAGGCATACAGCAAAGCCAGAGAAACACTGGGTAAGAAATGCAGTCCTTAAACGCAGGACACTGAACACAGATGTTCAGCAGGGCCTTTACACTGTGGATTCACTGGATGCTTTGCTGAGATAGGTCTCACCTGCCAAGAGTAGCAGTGATCACCACCAAGCAGCTCTAAGATCAGGCAAGAAAAATGCATTTCACTTCAGAAGCAGCAAAGGCTGGACATTATTTTTAGTCTGTGTTTTAAAAAATAAACATGGTATGAATTATACATATTGCTCCTGAAGGTACTCACTCATTTATAAGCTGTCCCAGTACAAGCTGAATACCTTTTTCAGATTTAACAATGTCATTAGCTCTGTTTTCAATGTGCAGAAGGTCCACATTTATTACCTAAAAGAAACACCTCTTATCAGAACTTTAAATTAAAAATCATTCTCAAACATTGAAATATTAGGTACACATTCCTATATCTTGAGGAAAGCTGCTTTTATTTTTTTATACTATTGCATACAAACACACTTGATCTGTGTTTTGGAATAAAGCAGCAATCCTTTAGGGGAAAAACCTCTGTTTGCAACTG